>NC_061108.1:73657428-73689928 GCF_015104395.2 Macrobrachium nipponense
ATGGTTGCAATAGATTATATATGGCTACCAAATGTTTCGGGAGTGGTAAGTTGTTGTTACAATAATCTTTTTTTTCACATTTTCTCGTGTCTTCATTGCATTATGATTTAGAAATATTAAGTTATGTATTCATTGAGGTGATAGTACTTGCTTAGAGAATGAATGTTTAGCCTTTCATGTGGACCCTGAATGAATTGTCAGAAATTTGTTTTTCATTAAATTACTTCGATGTAGTTATCATAAAATACAACTGAACCACATTCTTTTGCAATTGCAATAGATCTCATATTTCTCATAAAAGTAGGTTAGACAATTAGAGAATACATTTTGGATGTGCGTTGAATTCAAGCCCCGCAATTCAATAGGATATTGAGTCTCCCGGCCAGTGTTATTCACCCATACATTGCAAAGAGTGACGAGTATTGCTGAGAGCCCTACACCACTAAGTCGAATAGAAGTTCATTCTCTCTCATGCATACACATATCTACGGAATTCAGGTTCTTTTTTGATAGAGAAATTCATCCCCGTCGTGGTGTTGTAGCTAATTTTGTGCATTACAATCTGAAATGATATCCTTATCAGTAAACTGAAGTTATCTAAAAACCATGGATAATAAATTATAGAGATGGAATGAGAAACAGATTATATTTGGTTGATTTTGAACAAATTTCATTTCATGTGCTTATTCTAACTAGTCTTTTATCGGTATGTCTCAGCACTTTTAGATGTCATAGAAAGCCTGATTCCAGATTTTAATTTACTTCTATTTTATCTGTTCTGGTATTGTATGTTTTTTATTTTTTCTTTTATTTCCAGAGTACAGTTACTCAAAGTTTTCCCTTTTTTTTGATGAATATGGAATAACTTGGTGAAGGGGATAATACATACACCCATTCATACATATATAATAAAGATCAGCCCTTTTTTTAATACACAACTTATGAATTTGCAGGGGTTTTCTCTTTCAACTTCTCCTCTATGTAAAGAAGTCGAGTTGACTTCTTTTATGATTGGGTTGGAGCTCTTTTATGGTACACTGATAAGAGCGTATTTCAAAGTATTATGAACGTTGGGGAAAATGAGAATTTGTAGACAACTGGGGATAAAAACGAAATAGACAGAAATACACTGAAATTATATACCACGCCCGCTTCCGCACACTCACACATACACATAGACCTTGCATTATTTAAGAGAGCTATTTCCAAGAGTGGAAACAAGTTCGAGTCCGAGTCAATATTAGCATACGATAAAGCTAAGTCGAAAATAGTCTGATGATATTGCTGTTGGAGGAACTCTTCTCTCTCTCTCTCTCTCTCTCTCTCTCTCTCTCTTTCTCTTCGACGTTTTATCGACGCTCTCTCTTTTTCTCCCTCATTCCAAAGGAACCTCAGTACCAGTGCTTCTGCTGCTCCACTTCGCTTTTATTGCGACTTAAAGAAAAATCTATGAATGGAAATGTTCATTAATTTAACTTTTATGAAGGCCAATGAAAGGCCTGGTTATACGCCTTCCACGTCGTAATCCCCCGGCGAGCATTTGTTACTCGGGTCTCTATGGCTGTTTATACAACATATTCACACAGGATTACAGTTATTATTATTATTATTATTCAGTTCGGAAGCCTAACATGTGGGTGATTGCACGAGAGGGCCCCGTTAAACATTGGCTGACCCTGTATTCATTTTTCCTTATGAAGAAGCCTTCAGCTTAATTTTCGGTTCTGAATAACCTTTTCGTCTATTCGTAATACCTGTTTTTATTTAGATCACCCACTCCCTCACCCACACCCACACCCACACCCACACCCCAACCCACACCACCCTTGGTGCGGAGGGCTTGGCTGTCGGTCTCGTTCACGTTGATTTGATTCTGATCTCGTTCGAATCTTCGAGGCAGCAGCGCGGAACCTTGGGATGGATTGTGAAGTTCTCATCTTGACCTTCATTGTACATATTTGATCTTGGTTGCCTACAAAAAATGAATAACTAATTGAAAACAAAATTGTAATCGTTGCTATGATTTTCTTTAAAATGACTGGTAGGTTACTTCAGTTCATATGAAAAATACTGATTTAAACAACTGGCTTCCGATCAGGCTTCTGAGCACCTTCCCCCTCCGCTCAGTTCTAACAGTTTTACCTTATCAAGGAAAGTCTCAAATCGCTTTCGTACATGGCTCAATATACCTCATACTTTTGTTTCAATTAACATTCGTTAATAATTTGCTTAACAGTGCATTCTTTAATGGGTCATATTTTTATTTTTGCGGTAGAAGTGTGAAAGAAATTTTTCAAAGGCTGGCTATACTGGAGCTTCAGGATTCCACGTTAAGCAGAAAACGTTTGATTTTATGACTCAGAAAGCATAATTTGAACATATACTGCAGTGGACTCATTTTTTAATGGGGTTTAAAGTCTCATGTTTAGTAATCTGGCATGTTTCGAAATGATATCAGTACTTCAGATAAAAATGAATTCGGAATTTTCTTTATCTCGGATCACACACTATACGATTTCTTCTGCTTAAAAGGTGGACCTCCTTTTGTTTGTATGGCTGTGTATGTGCTTAAGATCAACATTTCTTACACTTCGTTGTTTTTTGTGCAGAACTTAGTTTCCTGAAAATCGGTTCAAACGTCTTATATTTGCTCTGTAAACTCTCGTTATAGTGTGGATGTTATGGATGTTATTCCGATCAGTTTATAGTAACTTACAACATATGATAAGTCTTTTGTTTTTATAGTCTTTTAAATGCAACACACATGTGTTGAATAATGTTTATCTTAAGTCTGTAATACATGCAATAGTATTATTTTTTATCTCGTCCTTGAAAACAAGAAATAAAGAGTATGGACAGTGTATAGACCTAAGACGGCTCCTTAGAAAACGAAGTACAATGTTTGGAATTAAGACAGCTTCCTAGAGAACAATAAATACAATGTATGGACTGAAGACGGCTCCTTAGATAAAAAGAAATACAATGTATGGAATTAAGACAACTTCTTAGAAAACAAGAAATGCAACGTATGGACTGGAGACGGCTCCTTCGAAAACAAGAAATTCGAGGTATGGACTTGAGACGGATCCGTAAATATTCTCTTGCGGATTGTCAATAAACTGTATATTTTCTCAGAGAGGCAAAAAATCTGAGCCGCCAACACTGCAAGTAAAAGGGGCAGTTCTGGTGCGTCTTTATGCCCTGTCACTGAGATGTGCATTAGTGGGTCCTTGGGCTGGAGGTCTTAATTTCGGTCGCCTGGACAATTCTCTTCTTGGAGTGACAGGCGAAGTTAGATTAATGACCATCAGATGGGGCCTTTCCAACCCTTGCAACTCCTAATCTCTATTCTCTTTGTGCAACATTGATAGAGCTTTTATTTCGCGACATCTGAGCTTCATTCATATGCTAATTAAAGGAGGTTTTGATTAGTCCTTTTCAGAGGCCGGATACCAAGTCGCATTCCATCTCATCTTAGGGACCTTTCTTCTTTTATTATGCCTTTGTCTCTCTCACCTGAGCTGCTTTTTTTTCAACTCTAAAATGAAATATGTCCGAATGAAAGTCAGTTTCTTTCATTTCGGAAGAAGTGTTTGCATTATTTTATGTCCTTTCTGTCAGTTTTTACTCTTGCAAATTTTCCTCTTTTATGTTGTGTTGCTTTATTTGATTTTGCCATGTATTCTTATTTCCCAATAGTATTATTTCCTTAAATTTTTTAACACGTTTTGTTGATGTAAAGTAATGTAAGGGAAATCGCAATATATAAACGAAATATTAATATCAGAAAGCATAAAATGTGGCCAGTCTTGTTTGATTTTTCACGAAAACATAGTCTTTTGAAAGATTTTCCCCAACTTTATAATAAGTCTTGTCAAACGGAAAGCCGCATTCCACAGAAAGCATGCTCAAAGGCTGTTCCGTTGCTTAAAACTAAATCCAGGAAACTGCCCCAAAAATGCTTGGTGTTTTAGACAACTAGAGATGATAACAACACATTCGCACATTAGCTGGACAGAAAAAAAGTATGTGCCGGTAGTGACGTGTGTGTATGGTAACAAAGTAGTTTAGTAACGCCCAGGGTTCAAACCCAAAATTAGAATTTAGATAAAACGAACCTTAAGAAGGGGATTCACAAAGAAACCCGAGAAGCCTTAGGAGTTAGCCAGAGTGGATGTTTAACTTGTAGACAAAGTAAGTTTCCTGGGTTCTTCGTTTTCTGTTTTATTTGAATTTAATTTTTTAATAGGTTTTTAAAACTCCTAGACAGAGCTAATGATTGTTTGCGTTTCAAATATAAAGTGTATTAGCTTTTTCGATAGCATGTCCTAGCTCGAACCCCACGTTCAAAGTTCTTATCCGATCTTGTAAGCTTAGTAGAGTCTCTCATCCCCACTCATATTCAAGGCAGAGATGAGCGTATCCAAATTGTGTAAGTAAATCTAGAATTTCAGTTGTAGATATCAGATAGTTTACGTTTGCCTAGAAAGATTTTTCCGGTGAAGATATTCATTTTTACATTTATATATAGAACGTACATTACAGCCTGAAAAGATTATGTCTAATGATACATAGTTTCCTTTCATTAATTAGCATTGAACTCTCTTATATTCTTTCAGCAGTATATAAATTTTAGTGCACAAAAGAAAAATGCATAATTTTTATTGATTTTCAAGATATACTGCTGGTGTTAAGAAATTTTGAGTTTAAAAATCTTACAGTTCTAAAGATTATAAATTCCGGTACTATTACGGCGTGACCAAGTTCTGGAAGTTAATTTTTGTCGTCCGAATGAATACCTGATGATTGAACGAGATTTGGGACCGGGAAAGACGCAAGGGATTTAAATGTACAGTGGGTCTCCTATTAGTAGAAAGGCTTTGCCCGATAGACTGTTTCTGTATTGGTGGTAACAGGAATATTAGGTGGCCAGTAACAAGACGTTTACGTAGATGGGAGAAGCTCTGTGATACCGGCCCAGCTCTTCATTTCACGCACAGTTCCAATAGCGAGAGAAGGTTCCTCTTCTGAGGCGAGAATTATAACGATATTTCCTTAGCTGCTTTTAGAGGCTGTACTTTAGAATACTAAAAACTTGCATCTTCCCTTGGCTGTGTCACCATGGTCTGCCTTAAAAACTTCTCTTATTAATCTAAATTGCTCATGGAATTTTTTTTTGATGGGACATGTAAATTTCTCAGCTGACATTTGTATCCGGCTTTTTTCTCTTTTATGTCCATTGTATCTTCCATTTCTTCATTATGTTTAGAGATGAACTTGCGCAAAGTGCACCTTCCTATATAACGACGGTTATTCTTCAATAAAACCCCGTTGTGTATTTATTAACCTCTCTATACGGCAAACGTGCCTCTGATTTCTGTATCAGTATATTTGCAGTTTCAGTATAACTGTTTTGGAGTACGGTGCTGATTAAGGAAAGCTGCATTACAAACTCGCGTTCACTTTCATCATTTCCATTTTGTATCTCCCTGGAATTCTACGAGTCATTCGGTAGGGTAGTAAATTTAGCTCCAGTCACGTCCTTTTTTGCTAACGTTCGCGAGTGTTAAACCTGTTTATCTTGATCATTCTTCGTACAGGTGAACCGTATCGTTTCCAGCGAGGGATATTTATAACTTCTGGTCTAAAACCAACGCTTTGCAATGAGAATCACACGTTTTTATTTTGTCACATTTGAAGATATAAATTAGAGGAAAAAATAGCACTTGTAAATGATTAAATTAGAAAGTGAAATATATAACTACTTGTGAGCAAAACAAAGTTCTGTGAATTGTATCGAAGTTTTCAGGGCACTCATATTAAGCTATTTTTCCCACTACTTTTGATTGTTTTTGTTATTAATATTCATCATATCTGTAAAAAATAAGAATATATTTATAAAGTCTATTGGCTTATATGCATTAACATACAGTGTACATTTTTTCTAAATTTGATTGTTTTTGTTATTAATATTTACCATATCTGTAAGAAATAGGAATATAGTTATAGTGTTTTGACTTATATGCATTAACATACAATGTACATTTTTCTAAACTGAAATATGTAATCAATATATAAGGTGAAAAGATGACTCCGTGAGAATACTCGAGTGTTATCCGTAAAATCTGTTGGTTTCTGAAGTTTTTATGCATTCTACCATATGACTATAGAAATTATTCTCTCTCTCTCTCTCTCTCTCTCTCTCTCTCTCTCTCTCTCTCTCTCTCTCTCTCTCTCTCTCTCTCTCTCTCTCTCTCTCTCTCTCTGCAAAATTCCTACTGTACACATGTAAACATGCAGTGGTTTATATAATAGTTTTATCACTTCAGTCACAAACCGTTTGAAATTCGTCCTGTAAGATGAAAAGTGTATTTGAAGCGTATTACCAAATTCTAAAGTCATTTTTGAAGTCATTTACCTTAACTGTACTGACGGCGCACCGGGAAAACTATAATCCCTCTTAATTCCCGCGATCTCGGGTTTTCATCTCTACTTCTTCTACGCATTGTGTGGATTGGAAAGGAAAGAAAAAAGAAAAGAGGAATTTAAACGGGTTCCGGGAACCCTTATGACGGTATGGTCTTAACAGTGATTTTTTTTTATCTCTTATTTTTTTTTTCATTCAAAATTATTGCTAAGGGAGAAGCCATTGAATCAAATCTTGCCTCTTGAGTGGTTGCAAGGATGATTCTTTTATGAAAATCCCTCCATTCACAAGAGGATTAAGAATGAAAATGAATGTACTGGATACGAGAAGAAACGGGTGGAATAACCACATTTACGCGATGCGCGTGTGTATACGCGCGCGCGCGCACACGAGAGAGAGAGAGAGAGAGAGAGAGAGAGAGAGAGAGAGAGAGAGAGACCTACGGTAGCAGAAAGGTGTTCCGGTATTTGTTTTGCTAATGTCACTAATTTGGCCACTGTAGTTTTTACGTAATAACTACATTACTGTGTATCATGTGATTCTACATCGTGCAAAATTTATTTAGATAATTGTTTTTTTAGCCTATCACCAGTGAACATTCACAGAATGCCTGATTTAATTGGTTAATATCGAAGTTTGATAAAAGTGTATACACACATTCTAATATATATATATATATATATATATATATATATATATATATATATATGTGTGTGTGTGTGTGTGTGTGTGTGTGTGTGTGTGGATGTGGATGTGTGAGCGCACACACACGCAACTCATAATTGACTGTTACTACAGGTGGTAGCAAATATTATTCCCTGAACATCCCTGCCCCAAGACAAGCCAATGTACACGTCTCAAATATAAGGGTGTGGACTCCCTCGAGGGGTTGAATTCCCCTCTAAACGGAAGATGAGACTTTCCTATTAAGGCCATAATACACGCTTTGTTCATATTAGATATGGCCAGGAAGTAAACCATTAGCATTTACACCGTGCTTCACAAAGCATCAAATGGCTCAGGTTAATAGTTTTCAGCCCCATGTGTGTAATTATGTTGCATAAAGTGAGAGGGAAAACATTAGCAAACTATCATATCTTTGTTTTTTTTAATGTTCCTAAATATTGCATATAAGCGATGAGATATATGTGGTCGTTTTGTAGAGGGAATCCCTAGGTTTTAAGACCAAGTGCAAGGGCAGCCTTTTTTGATCTGGGACGGACGAACGATGATTGTGTCTGGTGTTTGGGTTAGCTATGAGTTGCATGGCAAGTAGCACTTGTTTTTTACAAAGACTTGATACAAAGGCGAAAGAATGTGAATAAGATAGCTCAATGATTGTCAGGGAAATATTAAGTCGGTAAAGAGAACATATTGCAAGTCGTACAATATGGTAAATGGCACGTCTGGGAAAGTAAGAGTATGTATATATATAACTCTGGGGAATGAAAAAGTATGGTTTTGCTGAAGTGGATTTAATGCAAATGTATGAGATGGAGGAAAGAGATATGGATTTACGTAAGTTTAGAGTGTTGGGCTAGAAAGAGGATAGAGAGAAATGTGGAAATGCATTCTTAAGGTGGTTTGTTTTTTTAGAATACATTTATTCCAAAATATACATCTGGAAGATTAAATGATGAGGAGATCCATCCACAGGTAGCCATTTTTACTATACCACCCCTGCTGATAATTTCTCTTTAACGTCCAACAGAAGACAGTCCCCAAAGACACAGGAGTATGTGAAATTCCATGCCTGGACCGTGTTCCAATCTTACATCAGTTTTACAGGAAAATCACTTCCCCGGAGATTAATACAACATAAATGGTCAGCTATGTATAGTCAACAGAGCTCAGCTATTTTCAACCATATAAATAATCATAAACACAGAATAAACTGGTTTTTGTCACATATAATTTATTGGAGCAAATGTCTGTACAAAAGCCAGATGATAGAGTCAGCCTTGATTTAAACAAAGACAGGTTATGAATATCTCAAAGGGCGCCTGGGATTCAGATATCACAGATAAAATCTTCCTTCAACCAATGCTTAAGAAGATTAAAGAGAAATTATCAACAGGGATGACATAGTAAAAATGCCTATCTGTGGATGGATCTCTTGTTATAAATGCCGCCTTTTCTGTAACATTTCTCATTCATTACCTACCTGAAGAGAGAGAGCAGTCTCTGGAATATAGTATAGTTTCTAGATTTTGCCGTTTTTATGGGCTCCTTTTATTATATATATATATATATATATATATATATATATATATATATATTAGTTTTTACCTCTTGTAAACGTTTTACATCCAAAAATTATGTGCATATATATGTATATACTATGTGTGCGTGTATGTGTATACGTGTGTACATACATGCATACATATACGCATATAATATCCTGTGTATATTAATTACCAGATTTTTTGGGGGGATAAGATGATTCACATAGTGTAAGAAATTTTCTAGTACCGAATTGCTACTTGTATTTACTGCCTGATATATTTATAATAATTATTCGTGGCTTATAGCTTAGAGCAACCCAAACAGCAGATGATCTTTAATACTACACAGTCGAAATAGATTGTTCTCAATGCGACCATTTACGAATATTTTTTGAGCACCATCCCCTGGCTAGTTCAGGAAATTCGAGGCTTTTGTTCATTGAAACTGCCCTTCATTTTCTAATGAGTAACTTTTATGATTATCCATTTCTCATCGTTGATTTGGATTTAGGAGTTATTGATAACTTTTATATGGTTTTCAGGTGATAATGCTTAATTTTCTTCATATGGGTAATTTCTGCTTTAATTTAGTCATATCTTTTTTATAGTTTTATTTTCGTGCCTGTTATCATTCTTTCATATATTGCCCACCTTCATCATAATCAAAGAAAATCTCGTTTTCCTATTACTGCCATTCATTTGTTGTTTTACTCGTAGACGGAGGACATCCTTACTTGGACACAGTTTCATATTCTTTACAATTAACTGAAAAATCCTATGATATGAAAGTTGCCGCTTGCATATCCATACGAAAACACCTGATTATAGTGATTCTTCTCCTAGTCAAGCAATATATGCAAAAAGCTTTGCCTTTGCGTTTTTATATATTTATATCAAACACCAAGTCTTCCTTTTCAAATTCGTGTAGTATCTGGCTATATCATTGCAGGTTGTGCTTGAGTAATTCGTGTTTTTTTTTCTTTTACTCCTGTTACCCATATTTGTAAAGTGCTCGAGAAAATTAAGTAGACATAAGGCTACAATAGAAATCTTTACCAAGTGAAAATGGATTACGCAAAAAATAAATAAATAAATAAATAAAAATAAATAAATACATAAAGTTAAAGGCCTGGTTATGCAAACAACCTTTGTGGCATAAAGACTACCAGCAGGTCCCGTTTTCAAATCTCGCTCCTTTGAAGCGAACCTGAATAATAAAGCGACGCATTACAAAGAGTAGTTAATAATAATAACAAAGACCAAATTCTGGAAGTCCCTTTGGTCGGTCCTTTGAGAGCTTTTTGATGCCTTTTGTAAAGGTCAAAGGAGCAGTCAGGCCGTCACGCCGCTTACTGAGAAGGAATTAATGAATGATTATGATTGTGCAATTAAACGTTCCCACACCATAATGAGTTCTAGGAACACGGGCAGCTGTTTCTGCGGGTCTGGATGAAAGGGTGGCGGCGGGCCATGGATAATCTGGCTTCCCTTCTTTTCTTCTGCTTGTCTTCAGTCAACACACACCTGCAAAGGAAGAAGAGGAGCAGGAGTAGGAGTAGGAAGAAGAAGGGGTGGTGGTCGTTTGTAAGGCACATAAACCAACACAAACACAGGAATGAGAGAGTGAGAGAGAGAGAAAAAATCATCGGTTAAAATGTTTATTAAAATACTGTTGACTGGAAGTACTAATGTGTGCATAATTGGAGTAAATTTAAATGGGTATACTACCAACAATAAAAATGTATTTTTCTTTGGTATCATTTGAGGTTTTGTATAAACCCTTTTTTTCTTACTTTTTGAACAGTTCTTTTACTTGAAAGTATGATCAAACATAAATAGTATATTCAGACATGATGATAATGGGATATCAAGTCCATATATTAATTGTTTAATGTAATTATAGTTGCAGATCAGCTTGTTTGGAAATAATAAATTTAAATTCGTAAGGTGTCAGTTACGAGAAGAAAGATTTAATGACAGAGGCTAGCTAATTTATATAAAGTGCTGCCAATTAATTCTGTGATGAAAAAGACGACATCCGTTGCAAAAAAAACGAGTAATCAGAGTAACCCGCAAGAATCTAGTAAGATTATCTGCAAAAAATACCAGTTAAATAGGCTGTATTATCTGGATCCGGAAAAGCCCAAGTCAACAGGATATCATGTCTGCGGTCATATTTAGTTGATTCTTTAATCCTTTATAAAAGAGGCTTTCATATATTAATTAAAACTTATGTTTTTTTTCATACCGTAAAACAGAGTAAATATACATCTTTAAGATTATGATTCAGCTTAAATGACGTTTTATAAAGAAAAGGTTGACTTCTGAGCGCTGTACCAAGAGAAGAAACTGAATAAACTTACGTTGCAGTTGAAGTATTTTATTTTCATACTGGTTGTTTGAAGCATAATTAATCCTTTGTTGCTCATTTTCCCAAAAGAAATATGAAGTGGCTATTTCTACGTCATTGTAACTATTGAAGCTGAGCAGTGGGCAATGTCTTATTGTGATATTATGGTAGTCCAGCTTTATCTTGGGAGAATTTCAATTGATGTAAAAGCAGTCATTTCCCATCTTAGCAGTGAGGTCATGTCTTATAGAGCTATGCATACTGGTTTGTTGAGCCATGAGGTAGACTTCTTTTCCATCTTGACTTTTACTCCAATTTAAGCGCCAGTCACCTATTTTGCAGCTGAGTGGATTTGCTGAGCATGAAACGGGAATGGAACCCTCAGCATATTACGTCAGTTCAGCTCTTTACCACAGAGTAAGAAATCTGTGATTATTAACAGTGAAATGATAAAGCATTTACATTATACAGTAGTTTCCTTGTTATAATTGAAGAACTTTTGAATACTCTGCTTGATTTATAATCTTGTGTTATCCAATCAAGGATTTATGATTTTATTGATTTTATCAGATATATATATATATATATATATATATATATATATATATATATATATATATATATATATATATGTGTGTGTGTGTGTGTGTGTTTATGTGTGTATACTGTATATCATTAATGGATTCATGGCTTTCCATCTTACTTCCTTTGTCTAGCTATCCATGTAGGGATTTTATTTTATGTTATGTTGTCTCAATAAGTATGTATGGCGTTGTGAATACTAATAATAATCTCAGAAAAGTCCATATTGTCTCCTGAATGGAGTAAAAATTTTAAATCATTAGAGAAAATTCCGTAGAATTTGGTCTTATGCACAATTTCCTTTTAGCACAGTAGTGTGAGCTAATTTGATATTCTTCTTCGATAACGATGAAAATCACTAATGTGGAGATGTATCAAGGCTTTTTCAAGATGGCATGTTGTTGGAAGTTTTAATTTCAAACTAAAGAGATAGGTCAATTTAGTTTTTTAATATATTTGCCTTTTTGTGACATTGCTGTATTGAAAACTGTCTATTGTAGTACCCTGTCAATTTTCATGAAGACCTGATGAAAAAATATAATTTCATAATTGGAAGGTATTATACTATTTCCATGGATGAAAAGTTGAATAACTAATGATTAATTATTCATGGCGTAAGTCAAGATAATTTGGTAATTAACTCGATAACATTTCAAGACTCCCACTATGGTTTGATTTCAGGGATGTATATATTTGAGAACTTTAGAAGTCTGGGAAATTTTCTTGAGCAGGACACTTATAATGTGGTTCAGTCTCGGCATTAATCAGTGGCCCACGAAAGTGAATGACCCAACTCCATAAATGCTCTCTCTCTCTCTCTCTCTCTCTCTCTCTCTCTCTCTCTCTCTCTCTCTCTCTCTCTCCTTTGCTATAATTGCTGATGACCTACATTGTTCTGATTTTTATTTGCTTTATTGATATACCTGGAAACTGTCCCAGTCTTTTGTGTCGATGAGCAGGACGAGGCTAAGTTGTGTAGCCTATGCCCCACTGCCGTTCCTTGGATTATCTGTCAAGGTTAGCGGTTATCACATTGCACCCTGGCTACCACTTGGTCATGAGCCACTGAACAACTTAGTCTGGGTGCCACCAACATTGTTATTTTAAGTACTTCAATACTCTTGTCAATAAATCAGTGTATATTCTGGGCATCCAGTGGATGAGTTCACCTTGATATTGGCAACCCCTTGTAGGAACACAGTAGACAGAATGGGTCCCAGCCATGCTGTACCCTACCCAACAACCAGCCACTAACAGATTAAATAAGGTGCATAGCTCTGGCTCACACTCCCTCCCAAGTGAGGGGAAAACATTGTTCTCATGATAATCCCTTGGCGAATAGTGGACTAAATGCAGCTTTGCCTACCAAACCAAAGCCACTAATGGTCTAAACAGGGAATTTAGGTCTGGCTAGCTCTCTTGTGAGAGAATCATGCGATTGTTTCTGCATCATGGTAGATATAAAATTTGGTTATACCAAAAGCTCGTGATGCAAGGAATAAATATGGATGAATCTACTGCTTTATAATCTCTTAAAGATTTAGACATACATGGTTTGTCAGACAAAATGTGAATGTGATCATGGCTAGTCTATTTCTCTTCTGCTTCTCAACAATTGAGCCATATGTTTTGTTCCTGAGAGCAGAAATACAGTTCTGTCTCTGAAATGTCTCAAGCTCCATGAAGAAGGCAGACTATGCTAGCTAGAATTGCATGTAGAAAAGATTGCCTGTGAAGAATGTCATCACTTCCTCATCACAAATTTCTTGCCATTGTCCACCCATGCCAGACAAGCCTCCAATCACCTCAACATGCCACTGGGACCCACATCAGTAAGGGTGGCTTGGGGTGAGCAGACTGAAAACCATAGATTATTGACCATTCCAAGGAGATTTGGCTGCACTGTCTCCCAGCCAGCATCCAAGCAAACCCTCAAGCTCCTCAACATGCCATTGAGGCCCACATCAGAACGGGTGGCTGGAGGTAAGCTCAGATCCTTCCTTACCCTTCCAGAACTCAATGCAGACTACAAAGCTTATAATTTCAACCATTCCAGGGAGATTTGATTGTGCTGTCTCCCAACCAACAACCACTTTGCCCTATCAAGCATTAAAGGTACACCTATAATGCATCGCCATGACAAACAGACATTTGTATAAACTGCACCCCCAACCACCTGTACTGTGCTCCTATTACCATCAATTTGAAAAATTGGCTAGTAACTGTGCCTACAGCTGCAGTAGACAAAAAACATGAAGGTATGCCACCCAGAGAAGAAGTTGTGGCTGCCATTACACCTCTGAATACCTGCTCCATCAGTGTATAATGCAAAACACAGCAAGTGGCTAAATTCAAATTCCACAGATCAACATGGCCGGTTTGCTCTTGAATTCTGTGGTTCATCCAATTTTGTCCAGCAAATAGGGGAACCCACTCATTTTTCTGGTAATAGATAAGATCTCATACTCACAGATGTTCCAGCTATTGTCAAGTCCAAGGTCTGAGAATATATAGGCACATCTGACCATTGGATAATTGAGATGGACATATCTGTCAATCAGTATATTGATATTGCCACCATTTGAATAAAGGCCTGGCTGAAATCTAGAGGCATTTGGGATGAGGATCTGTATTAGATCCTTATCCCAAGAAGAAGCTAAATGAAATGCTGATGGCTATTTTAATAAGATATGTCCCTAGAAAGGTCATCAAATTTAGTATAAATGATGATGCACATGACAAACAGACCAAATTCATCTTATGGAGACAAAATTGTTCCAATGAAAATTACACCATTTTTTTGAGTCTCGTTGTGCTGCAAATAGAACTTACCATACAGCTGAAAAAATTACAATAATTCCTTGAAGAAGAAACTTGAAGGAATACTCAGCCTCATCTGTGGTGGACTAAATTGACATCATCTATATATTGGTCAGGCTTGTCTTCCATTTCAACACTAACGGATGATGGTAGATTGGTTACTGGCCATAGACAAAAGACTGAACTGCTTCATCGAGCTTTCGAAGCTAAATTAATCAGCTGAGGATGTCCCTCTCCCTGATACTTGTCATCCTGAACATATTCTTACAAAATATGCATTCCGATTCAGGGATGTCAAAAATTCTGGATAATCTTGAGAGCTAGGGTGGAGAAGATGGTTTCTTCTCTTTGTTTTTCAAAAACGTTTCTTGTGTGTTGTCTTGCATGATTACTTGATTCTATTGATCTTATGTTGACATAGTACCTTTATGGATGAGCACAAGTTTAGTAATACAGTGCCTGTTCCAAAGAGTGTCATATCTGCAGATTGCAGTAACTACAGGCCAATCTCTATTCTCCCTGTGCTCTCCAAAGTTGCTGAAAAACTTATTTTTAATCTACTCTATAAGTATGTGAAATCTAAAGGAATGTTAGTTGATAGTCATTATGCATACAGGAAGCAGTTAGGTACCTGCGACGCTCTTTTAGACTTACATGCCATTTGCAAGGAAACCTTGACAAGGGTTTTTGAGTGCAGAGTAATTCTATTAGATTTTAGTGCTACTTTCGATTTAGTAAATCACGAGGAACTTATTTATAAACTTCAGAATCTTGCAGTGGGTGGAAATGGTGTAGGATTACTTCAAGATTTCCTTACAGGTAGAGCAGTGAGTTGCTTTGGACGGGATCTTTATTGAACCAAACCATATTGTGTCCAGAGTTCCGCAGGTCAGTGTTCTTGGTCCACTGTTATTTTTAGTGTGTACAAGTGATATATGGTTGTTGGCCTGAAAAACAAGACTGATTAGGTGCTTATGATGCAACACTTGTGAGTTTCAGCAAATCCCTCACGAAAATTATCATACTGATAACAGTGATGAAAGCAATGCAGCCTGTTTTAGGTCATTTATGCTTCTTTTACTATCGTACTGTTCTCCGGTGTTGATGTCTGCTTCTGCCAGAGATTTATCTCTTTTAGATAGTGAGTGGTTCGTGAGGTAGATTTCTGTTTCCTAATAGTAGCAATTATGACTTGGACCATAGACGGATTCTCTCTTCTTTGTCACTTTTTCTAAATTGTATTTCAACAAAGATATCATATTCACAATTTATCCCTGATCCCTTTATCTACCGAGAGCAAACCAGATTCGCCGAACAGTTGTACCAATATGCAGTAAATGTGCCTCGCTGTCGAACTTCTCAGTTCCAGAGGTCCTTTATTCCTCAAAACGTTGGACTGTGGAACAGCCTAACATATGAAGTCTTGCAATTGGAATTTCAAAAGTTCAAGTGAAATGCAATGCATTAGTACCGTAATAAGATTTTCCTTTTGTTTTAATGCATTTTTATCTATTTTTTTTCATTTTTTATAAGTGGGATCTCTTCTTTCTGTATTTCTTAATTCTTCCTAATGAACGTTATATTTTTGGCAGCTTGAATTTCACGCCAATGGTTCCTGTGGGCTTGTTCCATACGGTTTCATCTACTGATATATATATATATATATATATATATATATATATATATATATATGTGTGTGTGTGTGTGTGTGTGTGTGTGTGTGTGTGAGTGTGTGCAATATATATATATATATATATATATATATATATATACATCGAGCTACAATGTTCTTTAATATCTAATTAGCTGTACCTCGGAATTAATATATTTTCATATATGCTTAACCGAAGGGTAATTTTTTTTTTACACGATAATAGATTTGCCTGGTCCCAGACGCGAACCTAAGATGCCATTCAAATCCAGGACGTCAGTGGAAGCTTTTACCTACCCCACCACCTCTGGTGGGGTAGGGGTAGGTAAAAGCTTCCACTGACGTCCTGGATTTGAATGGCTTCTTAGGTTCGCGCCTGGGACCAGGCAAATCTATTATCGTGTAAAAAATTCCCCTTCGGTTAAGCATATATGAAAATATATTAATTCCGAGGTAGAGCGAATTAGATATTAAAGGACATTGTAGCTCGATGTATGTATATGAATCACGGTAATGTGATATGACTTTATATATATATATATATATATATATATATATATATATATATATATATATATATAATGATAAACCATGTTCGTTTTAGATTTAATTGTATACTCTTGGACATCTGATATGATAATTGCCCCAGTCTCTCTCTCTCTCTCTCTCTCTCTCTCTCTCTCTCTCTCTCTCTCTCTCTCACAATGTTTTACATCTGTCGCGAAAGTCATATTCACGATATCGGATGTGGGTGG
Source organism: Macrobrachium nipponense (assembly GCF_015104395.2). Taxonomy (NCBI): domain Eukaryota; kingdom Metazoa; phylum Arthropoda; class Malacostraca; order Decapoda; family Palaemonidae; genus Macrobrachium; species Macrobrachium nipponense. Next base: position 73,674,239 of record NC_061108.1, read on the forward strand.
AACTACAGTTTTTTACTACATCATGCCACGTCACCGAATCCTTCATCAATACTCCCAAGATTAGGGGAACTTGTCAAATATATATTTCAAAATGTTTCCATTCGACCGTTTCAAAACTTTTTATTATTAATAATGAAGACATATTGTATGCATGTAGTACATACATTATTTTATGTTTGTTTATTTATTTGTAATTCTTTTTAATATTCCGTTATTGTTTATGCCTTTAATTACCCTTTTCTCCACATTTAATTTATTGAACAAATATTATCTCTGCTTCCTGATTATTTGGAGGCAAATGAGACTTAAGTATGTTTACAGAAACATAAACTCAGTCTACGTAATGGTACATCTGTATCTTGTTAAGAAAAGGTATAATACGATATAATAAAATAGTTGATAATAAACGTCTTACTGTTAATACTTCTGATATGAGAGAGAGAGAGAGAGAGAGAGAGAGAGAGAGAGAGAGAAGAGAGAGAGGGGGTGGGGTTAAGAAAGTTCACAACTATCAACCGTGCCTCTCATAGCTGGTATAATTGGTCGGATGGTTTCGCTAATTACCTCCAGTGCTAGGCGATAATGGCGCCTAATAACGACATTCATTAAGAGGAGCCTTCATCAACACGATTCCCTCAGGCGTTATTACGTAAGCTTGACTCCAACCGGATGTATGGGAGAGGCAGTGGTAGTTCGCCAATTAGCGATTAGAATATAATTAGATCCGGTATGCATAAGGATTATTATAGCTGCGTTCTCTGTGCTGATTGTTTGCAGAGAGGGCATTGTGTGCGATGCACTGATTTGTCGTTATCAGTATTGACGTCATAAAACCAAGTGTTGAAAATTCCGTCGTTCAGTATTACTGACTATAGTTAATGAAAAAGCTGGGAATATTTTCCAACTTGCCCTTTAAATTATTCATGAGAAATCTTTGTATTTTCTCGTCAAAATTTCTGAATTTCGAACTTAACGTGGGAGAAAACACAAATGCACAATCCTTGGTGTCTTAGTGATTTCAGGTATACTGTACAGGCAAATTCGGAAGTATGTTGAATCTCACTTTTGAAAGTGAAATTATCCCCATTTCCAATAACGGTCATGACCAGTGAGCGTCTCCGGACGTTCCATTTTCTCGTACTTGATTTTGTTTGATGTTTCATATTCTTTTCAAGATACTTGGCGTAGAATTAGATATCGGGGAGTGTTAAGTAATTGTATGCGGTAGTGGTGCTGGAATGCAAACGATTAAGAGAATTTGATGAGTGTGAGTAAAAAGGTCCGACCAACTTGATTAAATTAATCAGTTCTCCCACCATTAAGAAGACGGAAAAATTAAAAATACAACAGACTGGATAAATATGTTAATTATACAAGGAGAGTTGTAAATGAAAAAGTAAAGAAAAGTCATTTGATGGCAAATGTTTATAATAAGTGGCCTTAGTATCCAGAAAACGTCAGAAGCTGAGTAAGGATGCTTGTGGACGTCTTCATGTGAGACTAGAATTTTTGAAAATGACTCTCTCTCTCTCTCTCTCTCTCTCTCTCTCTCTCTCTCTCTCTCTCTCTCTCTCTGAAGTCTTTTTCAACTGAAACTTCGTGTTGCTGAAGTGTGTTAGGATTTGGTAATCTTCAGTTTCGATCTAATAGTGAAGAGTACATAACTCCAAACCTGAAACTTTTTTATTTCTAAGTCGAGAAGATAATCAATAAAGAATCCGCTTTATTGTCTAAATTGTACAAACTTTTGAAAAGTGTATTGCAAGAGAATTACTATTTACAATTTCAATTCGCAATTTTTCACATTAGTTTTATCTCTGTATGATACATAATATTGAATAAATGTCATTTAAATGTTTTTCCACATAATATTGAACACATGATGTTTTCTGTTTTTCCGCATTACAAACATTGTAGAATATTTTTTTTCAGGGGAAGTTATATTGATAAGGATGCACCTTAGTCTGCGTGAAATTTCTGTTTATTAATGGAAACTCTTAGTGGATAACTTTTGTCGAATTTTGATGTTCGGAAATACGTACCATGACAGCTGGACAGTTGGCCTAGATTTTTTATACAAATATTGAGGATTTAATTGAAGTTGACATTATTTTAAAACGAAAGCAAATGAAACGTTTATGCTTGCTTCGTCGCCGTGCAAGGCGGATATAGAGGACAAGAGTAAAACTGTATGCTTTGTAATCAATTGCTGTAAAACTGGCCACTTTAGAGATCCATTGCTGAAATCCGGTTATACAGTTGCGTTTTAGAAATAAGGGAGTAGGGTGTAACCTCCGTGCTGACAGGGTAATTATTACTAAGCATGCCTAATTATTGATAATTTTTCCTTTCCTTTCCCGTTGTTCCGTCCGGTTATGGTAGTTGATGTTGGACAAAGGACGCTGCAGACGCTGATTTTACGCACTTTGGATTAACTGACTCTGTTACTTAACATTATATAATATATATATAATATATATATTATTATTATATTATAATATATAATATATATATTTATAATTAATTTTATTTTACATATTATCATGATATATATATCATATATAGATAAGAATAGATATATATTTAGATATGATTAGAGAGAGTTAGTTATAGATAGACCAGAGATATGGAGGGATATATATACATATATATATTATATATATATATTATATATATATAGATATACATTATATATATATATATAGTATATATATATAATATACATTACATACATATATATATATACATGTATAATATAATACATATTATATTATATTGTATAATATTATAATTATATTACGAGATATATATATATACCAATATATAGATATATATATATATATATATATATCTATAGTATGCGTACACACACTTGCATACATACCCAGAATCTCATACGGTATTTGGCTTACATACAGTAAATTTTACTTTTTTCAGGAGCTTCCTCTGAAAGCTTGTGGTTACAGTATAGAAATGAACACTTTTGATTTAAATATGATTTGTTTATCTTTCCTCCAATGAAGCCTCTAGATTAAAGAAAAGAAAAATGTGTGTGCTGATTAACTGTGAAGTCTAATTTTGTTGCTGATGATGAGATGAACCGGATAGTTTTGAGCTCTACGAAATGGGTCTAATGGAAGGGAATATGTTTCTAGTGGTTGAGGTAATTAATAGCAATTAATGTAATTACTTGGGATGTGGTTCCGAAACGGAAGTTCCCTCTTCATGCATTCGTTACTCCAGTTTCACTGAATAGTATTTTTTGCGGTCGTTATAATTATTTGGTAATTTATTTGGACATTGTCTTTTTTGTGTGTATGTAAAATTTGGGTCACGGTATAATGACTGTGGATGAGATTTAATTGCCTTCCCTAGAGTGAATTATCTTTGGGTCAGTAATGATAATTACTGTCAGTAAAAGAGGCTTGACTCTTGAATTGTATGTTTGGGTTGACAATAAAATTGCCATAGTTTTTTATACGCTGATGATGATAATTGACATTGCAGTTCCCAGGTATTTATGATATTTTTCATCGAGAAAGGGCAAGATAAATGTCTCGGAGATATTTTGCTACCTTTTATTTATTTTTTTTATAATTGATCATACACTAATGACAATGAAGTATCGAACTGTGTATCAGTGAAAATTTTTTAACTTATCCTCGTGAGTGACTTTGCTCTCTCTCTCTCTCTCTCTCTCTCTCTCTCTCTCTCTCTCTCTCTCTCTCTCTCTCACACACACACAAACATTTCAAAGATCAAACAATGTTTTGTGATCCAACAATGTTTTGGCACTAAATGAAAGAACGGATATGAGTCATTGGACTATGTATTCTGATAGGGGCTATGAATACTCTTAGTAGACTGTAAGAGCACATTTTTTGTTCTTGAGGTCACAGACAGCGAGTACTGTAAAGGAATTATAATACTTTTATCAAGATAACTCAATTTAAATAAGCTAGCGTTTGCGAAATTATTTCCTAAATATTTGTCGCGGAAGTTCCATAAAAAGTGACTGTATATTTGTAAAAACATTATAATATAGTTTGCATTCCGTCATTTTTCAGGCTTAGTTTTTTGCTCTGACTGAACTTGGATTACTGAACTAACAAAAAAAATATAGAAGCTTCCCCTCACTTAGGTGACGTATTATTCACTGAAAAGTAGCTCGAGTCAAAACATTTTGGAAGTTAGTAAGACATCACGATCTTTATATTAAGGGAAAGCAGTCAGAATTTAAATTTTTTTGAAGACTAGCAATGAAAAAATCTTTCTAAGCTTCAAAACATTTTACCCGAACAGTTCAAATATTGTAGAAATACTGAAAGCTCAAATTGCACCATATACATGTGGATGCTGCACTGCATGGTCATGTATGAGATTAGTGCGTATAAATACGCGAGAGAGTTCATCGGGATGAAGTGACAACAACGCACACCTAGATTGATGGGTACAGCACGGCAACATGTCAGAGGTAAGCGTCCGTTAACCACCTAACAACCGCTGCACTTAGTATTGTTCCGCCATGATGGATCACTGACACCGACAATGTGCCGCCGCCGCTGTGCCACTAATATGTCCAGGCACCCCCCCTGGGGACCTCCATCGTACCCCCCACCTCTCTCTAATCCCGCCTAATCCCAATCCCCCTCCAACCCCTTCCTCTTCTCGTCCCTTGTTTTGGTCTTGTGCTTTAAGAGTCGTCCTTCTGCCTGTCGATGTTTCACCCGGTTGCAAGGTGTCCGGAAATACGAGATAAGGAGTATGATTGGCTATAGTAGATTCACATCAACCGTGCGTTTGATGTCTAGGCCAATCCCTTACGACGCTCCTGATTAGTTATTCATAAGCCAATCACAGGGCTGGAAACTCTCAGTCTCACGAGAGTTCACATGGGTAGGTACTATGTTCCGCTTCTCCTGAGGGATACTTTTGAAAGACGTATCCCTCAGGAGAGATGGAACATAGATTCAACCAACGCGAACTCTCGAGAACAACTGAGTTTTCAGCCCTGTGATTGGCTTATGAACAGCCAATCAGGAGCGTCGTTAGGGACTGGCCTAAATATCAAATGCACGGTTGATGTGAATCTACTGTAGTATATTTCTGCTACATATTTGTGTCAGAGGACTCGGTATTTGTTTAAGCGAAGGTCTTGCGATGCTCATTAGGTCACCACATCTCTCACACGTTTTGTGGAGATCAGCAATGCAGTGAATATTGCGTTCAGTGACATCCTATTCCATAACAGGTGGATTGTTAATTTTCCCCTGGCCATTTCTTCCAAATTCTGACATCCCCCACTGCTATATTATAGTGTCTTGTCTCTGCCCTCAATCCGTTTGTGTGTGTATGTGTGTGAGTGTGTTTTCCTGTGTCTGAACTCTACTGCATCAGTGTAATAGCTTGTCCTTCCTATCGTCCTGTGTATTTAAAATAAGACAATAAAAGCAAATTACTTTTTTGTTGGTTCAAGATGGTAAATAAAATTTCTGAACATTCCTTTGTCGCACAAAATCGGAAAATTTACTTTGAACGAGCAGAACTTCCTCGCAAACAAAGTTCTTGCGTGGACTGAACGATCTATATAAGATTCCAGCTTTCAAGCCAGCCTCGGAACGAGAACTCCTCTGACGACGGTATGTTTCACAATATTCCGTCCATAGTTAAACTGGACTCTGTATTTTGATTCTGTCTTAAGTTTGTATAAAAACCAGAGCCTGCCGTACCTAAACAGCACTCCAGAGCTTCGTAACCGATTTCCGTTGTACTCGCAAACGCACTCTACTTCCGGCGAAACAAGTCCATTCCATAATAGTTTTCGAAAAGAGTTTTTGTGCTAATATCCAGCTAATCACAGTCCATCGTGATTCGCCTTACTGAACATAGTGTTCTCGCTTAACGCCTTTAGGTTTGACTGGGGGACCGTCTAATCTGCTGCAGTTGTTAACCTCACATGAAAAACTTTATTTGAGCCGGCTCACTTGTTTCTGTATGCCATATCACTGATATATATATATATATATATTATATATTATATATATATATATATATATAATATACATATATATAAATATACATATATTAATATTTATATGTATAATATGATATATATATATATATATATATATATATATATATATATACATTAAATTGTTTGTGTGTCACCCTCCAAATGCAGAATCCAAGGTGTAAATTTGCAAACAAGATAATAAGCACGGAAAGAATAATTTAATTTCACGGTCGCGCTATGTGCCATCCCCGAAACATCATCCGTAGTAAGGTAGTAGTGCTGACCATATTCAGTCTTACACTTCCTCTTCAATGAAGCCTGTTAGTTATTAAGAGTCATGCAGCTCACTCACCTCAGCACTTCTCACTTCCCTTCCCGTGTTTCAGGACTTGAAATATACACCATTTTCGGACAGCATAAATTTACTCGGGAAGGTGTTGAGAGTTGAGCAATGTCCGCTGTTTCTCGAGCTAATTCGAAATGAAGTACATAAAATGTTCAGTTTAGCACATTTTGGTGCTTTCAGTTCACTGCTTGACTTGGAAGGGTTGTCAACCATAGATTATTTTTTTCTCAATTATGAATATTGAATTGAAAGAGTAATCAGTGAAAATTAGGTTGACGGAATATTCGGGAACTGATTGTGGCTGTGAATAAACAAGTGTCCCTTTTCATATTACTTATTATACGTAAATAAAAGTACCAAACACTTGATGGGGTTGAGAACTGAGGAAATTATTATGTTTTACTCGTGGGGAGACGCGGTGGGAATCCAAGCGTGAAAAATCGTTACTTGGTCAGCCGAACTTGTATCTCAGCTAAAAAGAAATAGTCTGTTCTTTGAACACTTGCTTTTGAATAATTCGCGCATAAAGGGTTGATGAATAACAATGAGATGGCGTTACAGGCATTGCAACTCGGCTATATTACATACGTAGTTACCTTCCAAACATCTGTTAACATTGACTTCCTTGATACTGACCAGACCTGAAGACTCTGAAGCTGCGAATGTAGATCTGTGATGGTATCATGATCACAGTAACTATAGATTACTGGTATGCGTGCCTGTTGACCAATTATCACAAATGCAGTATAATTATCAACATAGAGTACAGACTCGTCGCCTGGAAACGTGATACGCTTCTATCATAGGTTCACTTGGTATCGATACTTTTATTATCCCATCATACTGCGATTGTCTATACTACTTGATGTTCGGCTTGACTTACAGGATATTTCTCTAATATTGTATAGTTTACATACGTTGACTTCATTCATTTAATCTGGCCAAGAATAATTTTTCGCCAGGTAAAAGTACAGCAAGAACATTGTCATCATCGTCATACTTTTACATAGTCTATAAATTTTTTTTCATATCTAAACACGTTAAACGGATTTTTACAGTACTTTTCATGATTCTTTGTTCCATGGATTAGATTATTTAATTTAGTTGTGGAATTATGCCTGGATAGAGATCAGTTATTTTATGTTGGAAAATACGTCACCGTCCTACTGTTTATGAAGTCAAACTGAAGGACACAGGGTGCATGTGTAACTATGCAGGAAGTTTGCAATAGCTGATTGCCCTTTGTGGTGGTTGTAAAGATTATTACTGCTAAAGTAACAGCTGACGCCTTTAATTACAGAAGCTTTTCTACATCCTTCTGTTTTTCATTTAATTACACGAACTTTGGCCCGTCTCTCAAAAAAATTGATTAAAGGTACGTCATAATGCAACATCGTAGCGTATGTCACGCAACGGCTTTTCACATTGAATGAAATATTATTAGTAGCACTGTACTAATAATGCATCAGCGTTAACTGTTGCTACTGCAGTTGCTTTTATTATCGAGACTCTTCCAGTGCAGCTGACAAAGTCTTCAATATTTTACATATAAGACCCTTGCGATGCGTCAGTTCTATTTAAACATGATGTGTCGTTCATCATTGGTGCGGACCTCACCCAGAATTCTTCCACGAGCCCAATCATAATGCAGGGAATCTCTCTGATTTCCTCGATACCCGTGAGGAGAGAAAAGGTTATCGAAGGTATATATCGCAATCCCTCTCACCTGCGCATTGATGGTGATGAAGATGATTGGGTAGAGGAGGGTGGGTGGTGCGGCCGGTGATGATGATGATGATAATGATGATAGGTGGAGACTCCTAACGCCTTGTTTACAACTACATTTCTTGTAGCTTGTCGATTTACTTAGAGATTTGGCTTGTTACTCAGCAAAAATATATATTCCCCTTTTCCCCTTTGAGTTTTTCTTTCGATATTTGCTTCCCTGCTAAATATGTTTAATCGCCCAATTTGTTTAGTTGTTGTTGAACGTTCGTTGTTTGTTTCAAAGTTTAACATTTTAGAGTAACAACAGGAGATTCTTATAACGCTAATATTGAACGCAGTCTCTTCGATTATCAGTTTTTTATAAATATTGACTATATTTGTTAAGTAACTTATCCTATTTTGTTTTGCTTGCCTCAGTATACAAGCAAATTCCATGGTACACTGTACTTGGAAGTAGCAGTAAACCTAGGTTCTAAAAGAAATTCTCTCTCTCTCTCTCTCTCTCTCTCTCTCTCTCTCTCTCTCTCTCACACACACACACACACACACACACACACACACTAATCTGGCTTATCAGATAATCCTATTCATGGTGAGACACTCGCATAAAGTTTTATTTGTCAACGGTTTTATTTACTGTGTTTGGTAACAGGAAATTTTCTGTCAATGTTGTACTCCAAATAATGTTTGCCAGGACTGACTTCTGCACCATCCTCATGATAATATAAACAATTCATGAACCCTGTCTCTTAAAGTTATACACATTTCTGAAACCTGGAGCCTTGAGTCTTGTGGAAAGCTTTTTCAGAGCTGAATTTCTCCGCTCTGGTGAGACCGGGGATCCGTCAGAATCGGAAAAGCAACTTTTTAAAAACTAAGGTCTTCGCCTCTGGAAGTCCGTCGCTTGATCAGGTTGATTATCTGTTAAAGGCTTTTCTTATGACGTTCAACAAATGTATATATGGCTGTTCGTCAAAGTTTAGATATAATAGAGTAAAGTATGTGAATTCCGAACTAAATAATCTGAAGCACTTATTGATATATGAAAACTTGATATACTGTTTGGGAGTTGCTACAGAGGAGTTCATATGAAGCCGATATTAGTTCTTATGTGTTTAGCTGTTTCATTGGTTTCATTGCTTCCTCTCAGAATTTTGTGATACATTGCAGTGACATTTTAACAAATTATATGATCGTTACTGCAATAGCAACAGCCTGGGTAGAATTGTTCTGTTCCCATGATTGAAACAAAATACATGGATTTTAATTGATTATTGATAGAGCTGCGAAAGAAGAATTGTGAAACAATGCATTCGTTCTGCGTTTATCAGATTTTATTGTACGCATATCAATATGCCCTTCATCTTTGCAGTGCACTCGTATCCTCTTCCAAGAACTCCTTAATTTATGATGCAATTATCATTTCATGTTAGCGATTTCTACTAGCCAGTTACCATTCGACGCTTTGAGCATTATTAATTTTTATAATATGCATTTGTTGTGGAAGGCCTCAGAGTTGAGAGTTTCAAAACGAACGTTTCCGGCCGTTCCCGAGGCCGTCGTCAGCGCCGTCGCATGTGCGGAGGGAGGTGTCATAAACGGCTTCTACAAACTGAGGTTTGTCCGCATTAGCAAATGCTTATTGTTTAGGAAGAGCGGCGCGAGAATGATAATTAAGGAATTTGCCTATGATGAATGTCATGGCTTTTACATAGCGGAGCCGAAATTGCTGGGTTGAGCATGGACGGAGTGTGTAGTTAAAATCGGTAATTTGCAAGTTCGCTCTTTGACTGATGTCCGAATATTGAGGTGTTGGCGACGATGTTAGCATAATGGGTGTCGGAGACCCTGTTAGCATAATGGTTAAAAGGTGATGTGTTTTGACTGCGGTCTTCGGCCGAAACGAACGCTGACCTCGTCTCCAACTCACTTAGAAAGGAAGGACGCGCTGGAGCAGACGGACGAAGGAAGGAAGGCCTCTTATGAGTCATCAAGCAACTCATTTGCATCATACTCTAATCGCACTCCTCTCTCTCTCTCTCTCTCTCTCTCTCTCTCTCTCTCTCTCTCTCTCTCTCTCTCCTCTTTACTTCTCTTTCACGTATTTACTATGCTGTTTTTAATCTCTATTTTCATCATGAGTTCTTTTTCCATTTCGTCTCCACGGTATGACTTTTCAGCTTCTATCTCAATTGAACTTTTTTTTTTTTATCAATGAGTTTTATGTTTAATTTTTAAAGGTAGCATTATGACACTTAATTTTCTTGATCATTCTTAAAAACTACCTTTATAAACTACACACACACACACACACACACACTCATACACACACACACACACAGAAACGAAAATGCTTTACTGCACCCTTAGGTTGTTAAGAAACCACGTAAATCAACGACTGCGAAAATGCTTTACTGCACCCTTAGGTTGTTAAGAAACCACGTAAATCAACGACTGCCATTCGTTATAATTCTTCCATCTCTTACGTTGCCCACCTTTATCTTGCTTAATTATAAACCCTTTTGAGGTGCGGGGTCTATCTAATCGAAATTCTATTGTAATTAGATTGCGTTATTCTAGTGGATGGTTCCGCATCTCTCTCTCTCTCTCTCTCTCTCTCTCTCATCAGAGATGAAGAATATTAATGAGAAAAGTGCACTGTAAAGGCTATGGAAATAAATCAATTAAGATGCACCGAAACGTTTTTGGGTATTCAAAAGGCAAGACTTGGCTATTCACGGGGGAACTTGCACCGTTCGGCCTCCTTATTGCTATTCTAGTGTGAAAGAAATTTACGGCTGTGAGCTCACACAGGGATACAATGGCTGCCGAATACAGTGGGAATACAGGTGTTAGAGGGAGAAAAGGAGTGAGAATTACAAGGTGCCGGGCTCGCCTCTCTTGCGATAAGCAACGCCAAGGTTCTGTTACAACGCTCTTGTTTCGCTCAAGAAATGTACGATTGGGGGCAAGAGAGGTTGGAAAGGTGGGCTTCGTTGGGGGGTAGGGGTTGGTGGTGTCGGTGGCCACTGCCACTTATCTGGAGTTAAGGAAGCTTCTCTCTCTCCCTCTCACTCTCTCCCTTTGAGGCTCGTAGTGTAATTGTAGGGTAAGAAATTCCTTTTGTATTTTATTTAAAATTTCGTTGGATTTTCTGCCAAATTTTGTTTGAGTACAAATATATCTCTTTTAAGGTATTCAGCGTGAGGGAACGCCACAGCATAATGGGCCTAGATATGCCTCCCTTTCATGGATGTGCCTATTCCCTCCCCCTCCCCGTCTCCGTCTCCCTCTCCGCTCCGTCTCCCTCTCCCGCTTCCCAGTCCATGTAGTTCTTAGAGAGGGAGGCGAGTGCTAAACCTTGCAGAATAAGAACTCATTGTCATGGTAATCAGGCAAAACTCGAAAGGCACCAGCAAGTTGTAATTATTGGTACCTAATCTTTCTTTCACACACGCCTTCCTCTCGCCCGCCGAGCCTAATATGCAACGGGATTACAATGCTTAAAACGCCGCCATGTCCTTTGGGCGGTGTAGCGTACAGGTGGGTTGATGGGGATGGGTGGCTGTGCGCAGGGAATGTTTGAAATGGGCGCTTACACCTCTGAGCCGCCAAGCCTCAACTTGGATCACACACACCTAGGATTCTTATTCGCTTATTCGTTTCCTAGATTTTATTCGTTTACTTAACGCTGAAGTACATATTTGTTATGTATATATTTTTAAAATTTGGTAATGGTTAGTTTGCATGACTTGTAAAAGGCGAAATGGTCATTATCACTTACACTGATACTAATAATGCACTGGGCGTTCATTACGTTCTGGGAAAGCAATATTTTTTAGAGAGAGAGGAAGGTTGATGGGAAAAATAATATTGCAGAGGACATTTCTTCTTATTTTCAATACGACGAACACAATGACCCGAAGTAATGATTCTCCTTGGTATTTTTGCATGGGAGTTGAATTTCGATATATAAGTATGTTTAGGGAATTAAATGAAAATAAGTGCAATTTCCTACACTTAGATGTACGAGGATGTTTAGTAATGAACAAGAACTATTCCAAGAAGTTTTTTTATATCTTGGCTAATAGAAAGAAAGCACATCTTGAGTTGGTTGACTGTTTGAGGACTTAAGGAAATGGAAATGCAAATTGTTAATAGCAACGACGGTAATGGTCTACTTCTGCTGCTTTTGTTCTCAACACAGAAAGAATGGCCGTGTACAAATTTTTCTTGTCACATATCCAGTTATGATTAAGTGTACCTCCTTTCACATTCTCTTTCTTCATCTTACTTTCCACCCTCTCCTAATACTTGATTCATAGTGCAACTGCGAGGTTTTCCTCCTGTTACACCTTTCAAATCTTTTACTGTTAATTTCCATTTCAGCGCTGATTGATCTCATAGGTCCCAGTGCTTTGGCCTAAATTCTATATTCAACTCAACTCAACTCGATTAACCATTTTTCTTATAATAGTTACATTAACTAAAATAATTTCAAATAATTACATTAACTAAAATAATTTCAAGTGACCAGTGGAAGTATGATTCCCCTTCTAAACTTGTTATCATTTCGAAATAAAAGAATCGATGACTATTGCTTAATGTTCTGGGAAGACTCTGCGACGCCTGTTTGTGTAAACAAAATAAATTGGTCATTATCGTGGAAAACTTGGGAAGCGGAACATCAAGAATCTTATATTATTTTCATTAATTTAACTGTTTTGACTGAATGGGCGTGAGTTATATCTAGACCTGTTTACCCGAAGGCGTCGAGTTTTATGTGAATTGAAAGTACAGTCATTTTTATCATGGAATCCAGTGGTAGTTCCTGGTTAATGATAATTTTACAGAACTCTTGGAGTTTTGTGATCTGCTCTCTCGTGCGTTCAGTTTTAAATCTTGGAAGGATATTTCACTTTAACCCGAATAACTTGCTGCATATTATATACTTTATTTCTGACAATTATTCAGATAGTGAATATTTCTGTTGAGGCACGCGAATGACGTGAAACAATAGGCAATTCAATGCCAGTATGTTTATTTCCAATAGATAAATAGTAAGATTTATCATTCCGTTAAGTGATATAAGTGTGATGTGACTTTGCAGAGTGTTCAGGTTACATAAAAGGTGTTCTTGAATGAAAAGCCCGGCTAGTGCTCAGCCTTAGGTTTCAGCATTATATATCATAAGAGATATCTGTCTTTGAGAAATTTGTTTTCTCTGGTGTTTTCCATTTTCGTATTCATTTTTCATTATTACTTTGTTACGTTTATACACACCCACACACACATACATACATACATTATATATATATATATATATATATATATATATATATATATATATATATATATATATCAAGCTACAAATGTCCTTTAATATCTAATTCGCTCTACCTCGGAATTAATATATTTTCATGTATGTTAACCGAAGGGAAATTGTTTAGTCGATAAATTTGTCGGTTTACGGGCGCGAAACCATCGAACCCAACAAATTCAGGACGCACACTGCGTCCTGAATTTGTTGGGTACGATGTTTGGCGCCCGTGAGTCGACAAATTTGTTATGGACTAAACAATTCCCCTTCGGTTAACATATATGAAAATATATTAATCCGAGGTAGAGCGAATTAGATATTAAAGGACATATGTATCTCGATGTATGTATATGAATCACCGGGTAATGTGATATGATCATCATTTATATATTATAAATTAAATATAAATTATTTATATCATGATATATTATTATATATATATATATACATAATATATTATATATATATCATATGTGTGGTGTGGGATGGTGTGTATTATATTATATATACATATATGTGTGTGTGTATACATATATCTATCTATATATATATATATATATATGTGTATGAGTATGTGTGTGATTGTGGTGTGGTGAGTATATATACATATATATATATATATATATATATATATATATATAATATTCGTATTATTTTGTATATTTGATATCATCTTTTAGCATAGTCTCTCGATGAATTTTTTCACTCAATACACAAATTTTTTTTTTTATTAGAAGTGGCTTTTTTTTCATTATCCTGAAGCCAGTCAATAGTGGACAGGTAGCCGCAGCGTTGATTCTTTATTTGATAGATATATGTTACGGTTATTTACTAACTTCCTTTTTTTTTTCGCTGGGGGGACTTCTGTATGACTAACTTTCTTCTAAAAGTCACTTTATTAATAGAGATTTATTCCTTTGTATACTTTTTAAGCTACCAAGGTCGGAAGAGCGATTTCACTGACCGACGTCCCATTGTTTCTTAAGTGGGAGAGAAAGCTTTTGTTTGATTTACAAATTATTTTGACGAGCCCTCTCTCAAGATAGATGTACATAACTTAAGACCTTTATATTCTTTTGATAAGCTTTTGTCGTATATCAATTTGGTAAAGCACCCTGAAATTATACATTTTTCGGTGGCTCTGGTCTATTTAAAAACATAAATTGTTTTACTTATTAAACTTATTTTTTCGTATTATTGGTAATCATTAGCTAGTGATATGTAACGTTACTCTGGATATACAAATAAAAAAATTGCAAATTCTCTCTCTCTCTCTCTCTCTCTCTCTCTCTCTCTCTCTCTCTCTCTCTCTCTCTCTCTCTCTCTCTCTCTCTCTGTGTGTGTGTGTGTGTGTGTGTGTGCTTGTGAGAAGCGCTGAGATACCCTGTGCTACTGTCGATTCTATGTACATTATGTTCATTGAAAAATAAAAGTACAAAACAGGAAAATAGATCTCCATTGTGTTTTGAGTACCGACCAAGAAGTATATCAAAATGAAACAACGCATTATTATAAAATAAACTCATTTTTATACCCGTTTGAAAAATATCTTTTAATGTTGTTCGTACGAACGATAATGGTTTATAGTAAGTGACATAAGTGTAGTATTTCAAACTTACAATCAAGTTATAAATTTATGAAAAGAAAAATCAACGAGTCTGTCAACGAATATTTCTTGTCTTCTGTTGTCGCGGCTATACACTTAGTCATGACTGGCTTGTAAATGGCCCTCTGGAGAAATTCGTTGCCCAATGATTCAAATGAAAGGAACGGTCATTTCAGAATGTTACTGCGAACGATGATGGGTCAACACGGTAGAAAGGAAGGCGGCAGCTGAACTTAAAACAAGGAGGTTAGATGTAAAGGTAGTGGGGAGGGGTGGGGGCGGGGGCGGGGCTGGTTATTTTAAACATTCATGGAATGTATGTCGGCGTTTGTGTCGAGTGATACCGGTAATGCGAGGGTTCCAGTGTTTAAGTGTAATTATGAAAAGCGGCTGTTTGTGATGGGTTGTCGCTACTCGCCGTGGATGCCTATTATTAGGGTCATTTGCATGGCGCGGTGTTTATTTGGTGGCTGCTTTACGACCGACTTCGGAAGACGTGCCGTCGCCTCCGAGACGCTCGTTCGTTATCCTCGCCAGAGCTGCTGCCCGCGCCCTTCTCTCCTCTCGCTCTCGGCCTCTTGCAACGGACGACGGTAGGCTACGGACGGTAGGTGTGGCTGACTGAGGGAGGCCCTGCTGACTTTTTCACAGCAGCAACAGCAGGGAAATGCCTCTTG
>NC_061108.1:73694928-73702428 GCF_015104395.2 Macrobrachium nipponense
GCTAAAAGTCCCAATAAATCCATTAGATTAGATTTTTTGTCCAAAATATGTTTTACAACCTTAAAATTCCTTGCTTTGTCGAACTTCTACTTGAAAACGCCTAAGATCATTTTAGTTTTACCACGCTTAGTTCGAAAGGAGCTTGTATCAACTTAAAGGTGAACCATTTTTCTTTTTTTTTCATTGAGACATTACCGCTTCACCACCATCTTTTATTATTGAATATAATATATTGTGGGACGTTGCAGTAACACGACTTGACTGTCTTACTAGGAATAGTAGCTCAAGCTATAAATGGTTTATGTATTAAAACTATATAAGAGAAGGGCCAACAGCTGATCAGTATATAACTCAAATGAACTAACTCGGTGGCGATAAAGTGGAATTTTTGATTGATTCCGCATCTTCTTGCTTTCAGAAGGTATGAAGATCGTATTACAGACGAGTTACCTCTCATATGTATTTTACATGGTGTGTGTCCGCCTACTGGCAGTTTTTTTGTTCTTGCTAAAATCAAAGCTTAGTAGAGGTAAATGAGGCAGTATATGAGGGAAGTTTGATGCATTGCTCATGAGCCTTTTTTGGAAGTGTATGAAGTGCCTAATGTGGTGGAAGTTTTCACCACAGGGATTCATACTTGACTCAAGTTGGAATATGAACGTGGCAGTGACTATTTTATTGCTGTGTCTGAATTCCCCCATATATATGTATGTAAATATTATATATGATATATATATATATATATATATATATATATATATATATATATATATATATATATATATATGTATGTATGATATTACGTATGTATGTATGTAGTATGATGTATGTATATACACCATACATATATACATACACACATACATACATTCATATTCCAGCTTGAAAACTTCCACTACATTAGCCACTTCTTGCACTTCCAAAGAAGGCTCATGAACAGTGTAGCAAGCATCCTTCATATACTGCGTCATTCACTTCCATCATGCATTGTTTTTATCAAAATTCCCTGCAAGTAGGCGGACCCTCATCATTCACAATACTCTTGAAAGGTAAATTATTCGTAATACGATTTCATACCTACATCTGAAAGCAAGTTCCACTTCACGTATGTTACCCGAAATCTATCCCAAAAAAATCCTCCATATCCTACGTTCGTTAATCTGAATTATATGCTGACGAACTTGGCTGTCAAGAGAGACAAGAACGTTGATTTCGACTCAGCTGTAAATATTGATTTCGAATTAACTAGTGCACATTTATACATACGTATATATGTGTGACCTTTCAATTATTATATATTATATAATATTATATATAATATATTATACAATATATATATATACTAATAATATAATATAGTAATATATTTAATTATATATATGGTAATTAATATATATATATATTATATTATATATTATATTTATTATAATTATATGTAATATAATATATATATATATATAATATATTAATATATTATAATACACATACACACATTAAATGTATGTATTCGGAAATAATATTGACAGCAGAGCCGAAGTTAACGTTCATCTCTTGATAACTAAGTCGACGTCCATGATTATTCCTGGTTCATATCCTTGTCTGATGGAGGATGTACCTTATAATTATGATTCTTCTTTAGTCTACGATATTATCAAAGTAAAGTGAATTAGGTATTTTGTTATACATGTGGCTTCATATACTTAAATAATTGCACACATTTAATAACCGTCTGGGTATTCTATTATGAAATCAGTTCGATACAATTCATAGCATTAAAGTTTTCTCGTCGATACTAACCGATGAGAAATTAGTAAACCCGTTTAATCTTTTAACTAAAACTATGATCGTGAAAGATTATGCGAGCGATACACGTGCTCGCACAAACATATTCATGCATATATATATATATATATATATATATATATATATATATATATATATATATATATATATATATATATATAATTTGACGTTGTCAACTTGATAATTAACCATCACTTTTTTCTTTAACCACACATTTTCTTCCCATTTTCTGATGTTCTGTTGTGATCCAGAAAAAGTATAAGGAGTTTTGTAATTGTCTCGCATATATATGTAAGAAAAAACACATAGCACTTATCCACCAGTGGTTTTAGCAAATATTTAGGTTATTGATTTCGAAACAAGGAGAAAAAGAAGAGGGAGAGAAACGTATGTTTAGAAAATTTGGCCCTAGATTTTATTGATGGTTTTGTGAACCAATTATTACGTATAACGAGGTTATATACGTAATTGATAAAAATCTCTGGCATATATGCTAAGTTATGTTTAATCTTTGACTCGTCAATGGACTATTCAAGTAATTGTATATTGTTTATATTTTTTTATGAATCAGCTCATGAATAAAGACATCTGTAAGGCGATTTTCACTTGGGAGCTAAGTCAACCGAGTAGTTTTCATTTCTCCGTAATTGACAATCTTTTACGACTTTTCAGGAAAACGAGTTAGAAATAAGTCTGATTCTTTCCGAGTGAAAGAGACAGAAGTGAGGAAAGTCAGGAGGAAACCAAGTGAGAGAATGCATTTGCGGTGAGGTGAGAGAGAATGAGAACCCACGGAGGAGTAGGCGAAGAAGTTAGCACCGCACCGCAATTAGCGTTTCCGTGAGAGCTGTTAGAATTTAATTAAGGAAGAGTAGCGTTAGTCAACCGTGGAAACGCTGCGGTAGCTGCCTACTGTAGAGGGCGTTTAAATGGGCCGTTCGCGCTTGGCTCTAGACAATGGGTAAAAGGGCCATCAGTATGCCGGCTGTTTGTTTTGCGTCAGTGCTGATACCAATTGCTTCTTTGAATCAAAATAAACCCAAAAAGTTTCATTACCAGGATACGTCGTTTACTAAACGACTAAGAGCTCGTCAGGAATTATGATGTTACGCACAACTAACCGTCCTCTCTCTCTCTCTCTCTCTCTCTCTCTCTCTCTCTCTCTCTCTCTCTCTCTCTCTCTCTCTGTCAGTTGAAAACTGGGTGGAAAGAGTGGTAATTATTACAAAAACAGAAAATATTTCAAAAATATCTTGTAATAAAAAATAGCAGGCGCCCTTCAAAACAAGATGAATCGCCTTTTGAACTTCCGCTAAACCTCAGAAAGGAGTGAGACCGGATGATTGAAATTTGCTACAGTAATCAGTCCCAAACGGGCAATTTATGGAGTAATTACTATTACAAGCAATTACAGCAAGGAAGAAGCACATTACAACAAAGTTTTGTCATAAAAAAAACTGACTTCCACACGCCCATTCTCATTTAACTATGGTTTCCTACCCTACATTAATAACGCTCCATTGCGCTCTCTCTCTCTCTCTCCTCTTCTAATCTCTCTTCTCTCTCTCTCTCTCTCTCTCTCTCTCTCAGAGGAATTGTTTTACTGCTCAATTCAGAGAGCGGCATTGTATGGGGTCCGCAATTTGACGTGTCCGAAGAGGGCACAGAACTAAAATAAACCAAAGAGCATATGAATCATTCCATTCAAAATTATACAACAAACTTGATGATGTTCATGTCCGAAATCTTACAAAGTTTGGAGTATAACAAAGAAAAATGTTTTCTAAACAATTTAGAATGTATTAAAATAATCCGTGCTACATCAAATAACTCTGCCTCTTCCTCTCTCTCTTCTCTCTCTCTCTCTCTCTCTCTCTCTGTATGTATGTATATACACACATTATATATATATATATATATATATATATATATATATATATATATATATATATATATATATATATATATATTATAATATATATATATATATATGATATATATAGTAGTTTATATTATATATATAGTATATATATATTTGTGATATGTATATGCATGCAATTCCGTCAACTAACTGGGAATAGGTGACTACACCATCTTGCTATTCTCTGCTAACCAGCAAACGTTATCAACAAAATCTGTGAAGCTATTTATTTTAACTTGATACAACAGACATAATGAATGGTAATAATTATAATATTATGCTAATGTATCTGCGCCTTTCAGTTAACGAATGTTAAATTAAGAATTGCATTTAAGGGCACAGATGCCACTAATGATATTAATGTATAATACACCTGAAATGAAAAGGAATAGGAACACATTATTAAAATGTATATGATTTCGATCTCATTTTTATAGCACTGTTTACACTTTAGCAAAGGTCTAGTGATGATGCGGCTGAGGCAAGATGGTAGGCTTGTTGTCAGGGTTGATTGCCATGAGTGTTGAGGATCTTTCCAAAAGTGAAATATTGGGGATGTAAGATCCTGTTAAATAAACATTATAACAGGATGCTGTTTCCTTTTCCCTTTAGTCCCTCAGAATTGTTCTTCATGGGCTGTAGGACTACTGTAATGTCCTTGGTGTGATGAAGGGCATTTTCCATTCCATGGTAAGATCATCTCTAGGACAGAGGATTATCTTAAAACTTTGTAAAATATCGCAGTTTGAAAGTGGCAAATCCTCTGGTTTGCATCATTCAATCCATCTTATCAGGGAACCCTTGACCTCAGCAGGGAAGACCCTGATGTCGATAATTACCTCACATCACAAATGGACTGTTTCTCAGTGACTGATGTGGCATCATCTGTGCTGAAGGCCATTCACAGGCATATGATGTCACAGTTAGTATCAGCATCCTTGCCAGCTTCAGTTTTTGCACATGTCAAGCGAATGGGCTTAGCTTTGATGCACCTTACTATTCCTTGGCCAAGAAGATATAGCAGTGGCATTTTATTTGGTGGAAGGAGTATAACGCTTACTCTCTCGTCTTCATACCGAACTGATTGGGGAAGACCAAGATCATTAAGAAAAATTAGTACATTAAACTGCATCCCCATCTACTCCAAGTATTTTTTTTTCTTCAAGGATGAACCACATCAGAAAAGAGGATTGCCATCACCCACACTTTTTTTGTGGCAATTGAATTCTTTTAGGCCGGTATTTCTTTTGTTCTTCAATGCTTTTGGATTGTTGGCATGGCATACAAGGTTTGGCTGTATCGTATGTTCCACAGATCTGACATGTAACACTAATGTCAAGTGATCCTTGAAAGAGTTAATATGGATGGCTATATTACATGAGTAGTAATAACAGGTTTTAGGTGGTGGACGGATTCACTCATAATGAGTAATATTACATGCCATCGATTTAAGGGAATCGGGTGGGAAAACGGTGCCATTGCTTCAATAACCTATAAATTCACTAATGGCAACTTTTAGACTGGCTAAAATCAAGTGGGTGGCTTATGAGAGAGCTAATTGTGATTTTGACTTCAAAGGACGTATTTTTGGAAATTTCCTCTTAAATATACCAAGGGGTTGCTGATGGTTTATTTCTTATCTCTTATGATAGTATATTATTTATAAATGTAATTTTGCTAAGAAAAGTACAAAGAAAAAACATAAATCCAAAAAAGTTACTGCATCTTTGTTCTCGGTAAATTTACATAAATATTCCACAACAAATATGCTCAGAATTTGTTACTTATTTTATTTCTTATCTGTTATGAGATTGTGTTAGATGTAATTATAATTTTACAAAATAAGATGAAAATTATTTTTTAGAAAAAATATGTATTACTTGGTACACTTTACGATTGTATCGTAAAAGTGGCCCCACAATAAGTTGTAAATAATCATTTTCAACTTCTCGTGGAATGCATGGAACATTTTTTATAAATTTTTTTCTTGCATCATGTGTATTTGCGTATCTTCCTCTTAACATTGATGTGTTTTTTCTTTAATTGACCGACCTTTACCCCAGCCTGAGGTGCTGCATATTCATTTGTTTACCCAGGCTCCTAAGGGTTAAATCCTTTTACCTGCCATGATTTCATGCTGAAACAAGTGTGTATTAGTATGTTCCAGAGCAAGCCTGTCTTGTCGCAATTAAAGACTTGTTCTGAATCCGGCTAGCCTGCAATGATCACCCTCAGCAAACCTGAGATGTTGGTGACTCTTTTGCATCAGTTGATGTTGATTACGAGGTAATCTGAAGATATTCAAGTTACAATGTTCATAAACCTATAAAACAGGTCTTTCTAGCCTTTCCTTAGACCTCTACAAGATCTTCTACAGCACATTCGTGAAAGTTATGGGAAACATTCTTGAAGACTACATGCTTTCTTGCACATGTTGCTGTCCGACGAATCATTCTTATGTATATTGCCTACCAACAACCATTCAAAGATTTTTCTGTTCTTGAAAATGGTTGGTCATAGAATGATACTTCTGGTACAGCACCGAAACTGACTTTCACATTATTTCTCAAAAATCATGTGGATGTTAAATGTGGCTGACTACTTCAAGCGACGCGTCAAATCTAATATTTTTAGATACTGACGTTATGATCCCTCAATTTTTCTTTTAGGGCTTCCCATCACTTTTCCTTTATGGTCTCTGAGACAAATTTAGCAGTTAAGGAGAGGAAAAGTGTGTATATGAAACAAATACAAGGGCCTATATAGAAAGGGACTGAGCTTGGTTAGAGCATGACTCAGCAGTGTCAGCCTGTATGTGTCGTTTCTTGTGTATATTGAACGAGCCCTGAGTGGAATTTTCAGATGTTAATTTTCGAGAATGTAATATTTTAGAACTTTTTCTCGATTTTTGAACGGCGGTTGGTTGAAACTATGGATTTCAGTCTCATAGAAAAGATGGGTGCTTGCATATATAACTGAATAGAGATACAAACTGAAGGTAGATAGATAATTGTGAAATTCTCCTCAATATTAAAAGGCATAAATTTATGTTAGTTAAGACTAAAAATATAAATTACATTAAATTATATCTATATAATAATAATACGCTATTTATGGATAACCTACCACCAATAAAGGCGGATGCTTGGGTTACAAATTCTTTCAATATCTGTGGGGCGGGATAAAGGACTTGCATTATCATCCCAAATTTCTAGCTAAAAACCGGAGGGATGGAACCTTCTTAAGCAACCCATACCAAGGAGAAAGTACTAATACTGTATTACCGATGAAACGATCAGTTGAATGTGAATGTAAGAGTGGAACTGCGTAACAATATTATATTTCATCACTAAAGTCCTTTGCTTGAGATTACTGTCAATATCTTACCAATACTTGCGGTGAATTAAGTGTCAGTTGGAAAAATTTTTATCAGAACATTTATATATATATATATATATATATATATATATATATATATATATATATATATATATATATATGTATGTATGTATGTATGGATGTTTGTATATAAAGAGTGGGTGTGTTTATTTTCATATATGAGTAGATACGTGCCTATAAGATTTACAAATATAAATCAGCCAAAGACGCGTCTTAAGGCTAATTATTTTCCTCTCCTTTAAAGCTCGGCTTTGAGTACTTTTCAAGCATTCCCAATCTCTCAATGAGGTCATAATTCAAGTTTGGCTGCTGACGACCCTCCAGTAAATCTTGTTCTACTTGAGCCTCTGAGAAGAAGACGTCAAACAAAGTTATTC
>NC_061108.1:73712428-73722428 GCF_015104395.2 Macrobrachium nipponense
AAACGGCTTCCTACTTCTGGACAGTCAGGAAGTCTGGCTGAAGTGGTCATTGCCATTTTGTTGTCGCGTATCATTTTACGGCACGAAGATTGCTGAGAAATACTTGAGTAGAATTAGACACGATTTTGGACAGCCATTTTGGCGCCTCTGACCACTAGCTTGCATGTGGAAAGCGGTTTCTTTTGTAGCTAAAATTTTATTGTCGAGAGCCTGCATAGTTTCAACAGTAATATCATCAGTGCGAATCTCATTTCATTATTATTATCACTCATCACAATTGCTATTTTCATGCTTTAGTCATCATTATTACCAGTCACAATGTCATTATCGCCTTCATAATCGATTGTTATTGAATCCAACATAATCATAATAAATCACTGTTGCCTTAATCATCATCCTCCGTCTTGACATTATTTCCATTGTTATCAGCATTATTATGTGCGCCTCCATTTCCAACTTCATGGTTATCGTTTTCATTATCACCAACGTACTTGATCTTGAGGACGACTAACATTTTCATCATCACTGCAGCCATCATCTCCATTTCGTTATCGGTATTGTTCCTGTCTACATCACAGTCTTTGTCATTTCGCTGTCATACCATGATAATCTTCATATTCATCATCATTGTCATTATCACCATTACTATATTCAACATCATCATTATATGAAGTCTTTTCATCGTAGTTTTTGTCGTTATTGTAGTGAAATCGTCATTTCCACTTTTTTACGTCATTGGCGTTATCACTGTTATTGGTAGTACCTTGGACTTTATCATTATATTCTTTATCATGATAATAATTTCCATTAATACTAGCATCACTAGGATTGTTATCCGTGGTTTTATTGTCAAACTGTCGTTTCTTCTTCATCGTCGGAATCATCACCAATTCCAGTGTTTTCTTCATGTCAGTCTTACGATCAGCATCACTGTCAGTGTCATTATCATTGTTACTGTCACACGATATTATGATCGTCACTTACATTGTCATCATGTTCACCGCTGTCATTTCGTTATGATGATCACCATCATGTTTATTATAAATGCTGGTAACACCACTTTTATAATTTTCGACATTATTTCATTGCGATCATATTTATCAATATCGTGATCGCCGTAGTTTAATCTGTTATTAACGACACTTCGTTATAAACATTATCGTCATGTTTTCCATCAAGAGTGGATTAACAACTCTCAGGAGAAGGGAAACCAGGACAGCCATCACATAAATGACAGCTCAACAAGAAGTAGTTCCATAAGACTACTGGGCCTTAACCCAGTCTGACCACCTAGTACACATCTCTTGAGAAAGGGCCACAGATAGGGCCTGAAAGTACTTCGAGTGTTAAGTAAAATACTTACAAGTAAACAAGTAATACTCATGAATCTTGTGGGTTTCTTTTTCCATCAATAATATTACCATCTTTGGGGAAGCAAATCCACTGATAAGTATATGTACATGTATTTAAAAGTACCTCTGTTCAGAGAGCTTTCGCGAATCTGTTCGAACAGATTCCCAAAAGCTTTCTGTACAGATTTATCTTTAAATATATGTACATATCCACAACTGTGGATGTGTTTCTCTATTTCAAGACTTATGCTACTATGCGTGTTCTTTATCATTTTTTTATCAAATAACTAAGCAGGATGGAGAGAGCGCTCTACACACGATGTCGATGACACATGATGGTGCATTTTGAATTTTGATGCGGGTCATTTCACGCATTCTATTTCTGTGCTGTGCAGTCAGGTTGATGTCGAAAATAGATTCTTGCATCGCCAGCGAGTGGCTTTTGGCTTTTCGTCTCTCGATTGTGATGATTCACCTACGCTTGCAAGAGGATTTCAAGATTTATGTTGTGGACCTTTGGTTAAAATAAGGTTTAAGGTCACCATTTGGATGAGTGGTACGTTTGGATTCAGCTGGCCCTTTTCCAGAACGGACCCTTTTGCTCAAAGGAGGTCCGTGACAGTGGGAAGGTATGAGAGGAGTATGAGTCATTGGGACCCCTGAATTCTGGCCAGGCGACAGTTGTTTTGTACTTTGCAGTTGGTGCGGGGTGGAGGGGGGTGGGTGGGGGAAGCAGGAAAGATCCTTGCAGAGTTTATTTATATGGAGGTGGATGTTAGGAGGAATGAATTACTTGTTTCCACGAGATAATGATCTAATACCCAATTTCGTTGAGTCAATTTGATGTGCGACATGAATGAACGGAATAAACCAAAGGGTAGGAAATGAAAATTCGAAGCTTTTGCATTGTGATGACGGCCCATTATGAATGGCATTGAAACTAGTCGTTACATTATTCAAATCACTGCCCGTATATTATACCGGGATACAAATAAATATGAAAATGAGATCTCCCTGAACACGGGAGTAGATGAGAAGGTTTCCAGTTAATTTGAGTGGTTAATGTATGGGATGGGGGACTTGGTTGGAGATGCGATATCCCCAGTGGGGTTAGGGGGAAGACAGAGTGCTTACGGTCAAGAGGGAACCACAAGAAAACCACCAGCACTCTACCTGCCGTTTTAAAGCTACTAATTACACAATAAAAATGTGGTTGAACTCCACAAAACAAACTGAAGTAATGACCTGAGAAATGATCGTTTCTGCCATTCATTCTGATGACTAGTCCTCCCTTCACTCCCTCCCCCACTTCTCTTGTTTTCCCTTCGCCGCCGCCACCTCCTCTACATCTTCACTTCCACTGCTTGTTCCTCCTGTTCCTCCTCCTTCCATCTTCATCCTCCAGCCGGCCCTCTGGAGTGTAATTACCCGCGGAGGCTAGACACAAAAACGCATAATGCCGCCTTTTAATGCAATTAGTAAGCCTAAGCGTCCCGCTGTTCCACTGTTTAATAGCATGATAGGTATGAAGGAGAAATCGTAATGAATAAATTATTTATCGCGGTGCAGGTCCCCGGACAATGTTCAGAGGGCAATTTTCCCTTCAGGGAAGCGGCTGACTGGGGGGAGGCCCCTAGATGCCGCCGCCTCCTGATTATCTCTTCACTCTTTGTTTACTGTGGCAGTTATTGTTTAGCATCGTTGCATAACCTAATCAGTAACTACATTAAATGAAATTAAGCAATCAGATTCATGTAGATGCAAGATTTGGATTTTCGTAGATTTAAAGAAAAAAAGAAGAGAAAAAAAGAATTCATGCCAGTATGGCTACCGTGCCTTCATGGAAAGAAGGTATGTATGTCATTTTGGGCATTAGATGCCATGATATGAGAGGGCTTACTGATAACCAATTGAGCCTTAATTTTAAGGAAAATGCGACACTTTTATATTATTGGGAGTTTGTCAGGAAGAGAATACCCAGCGGCGCTTTTTTGACATCTTCATAAATTGTATTTCACATCGGGTATGCGTCTTAATTATACTTAATGAATTTTTTGTCCGAAGGCTACGCGGTCCAGGGATGCTTGTACTAACGGTGAGTGAAAGGATGGAAGGAGGAGGAAATGCTGGCGAAGATTAGGATTAATTTCGTCTGTTCGTCGCCTTAGCTGGCATCAAACCTGTAGAGGTCAACAACTACGAATGTAAAAGAGTTGTTATTTGGTGTTCACGTTAGCTGTTAGGTGCTAAAAGGAAGCGTTGTTTTTACAAAAGTAGTAAATATGAGAACAACCGTCAGAACTGTCATATTATTAAAATCTACGTTCGTTATGAAACCATCTAAACAGAATACTATCAGAGTGAGAAACATATTCATTTGTATCATTATTTTTGTAAATCATCTGACATCATTGCCTGATAAACTCCCGAATCTGACAAAAGAGAACCGTAAATCCATTGGTTATGTTGGATTTTGTATGTTTTTTTTTTTTTTTTGAGTAGTAGTTGTATATGATGATAGATGTATACATTGCTACAATATAGCATTTTATAAATACTATATTATATACACCTACTATTCAAATATTAAAAAAAACATACAAAATCCCTCATAACCAATGGAATTTAAGGTTTTCTATATCAGATTAGGCAGTTTATATAATACAGATGACAGACGATTTACAATTGAATATGTTTCTCACTCTGATAATATTCTGATTAACGAACGTAGATTTTCACAGATTTACTGTTTTATACACAGCACGCTTCCTTTTAGTACCTAACTAACTAACCTAAAATCCAGTTAAAGGAATTAGCAGTGAACTGAAATTATATGATTAAGTGGGAAGGTTTCATATATTAAAGGTATAATAGTATTTTAAGAGCCCTATTTTACTAAATACAGCTCAAGTTCAGTTTGAGATTGAAATGTTCCATTTTACAAGATCCGCTTTTCCTTCGAAGTTGAAAGGGGATATTCTGTTCCCTCTGATTCTGAACTTCGATAACTTTGAGAAGAGCATTGTGAGATTTATTGAATCAAATTACCATCACAATTACATTCGTCTCACCTTTGTTATTATTATTGTTGTTTTTTCTCCCAACCTTGCCAGATTTGCAGTCTAAGAATCAGGCCCCCAATACCCTGTTTTCTTAGTATTCTAGTGCACTCCTAACTTGCCTTTTTGTGGCCACCAATACACTACTCTTGAATAAGCCCTTCATAATGTTTCAAACACTGAGCTTTAATATCACCTTAACAAAGGAGACGTGTTCCATTCTGTAGTTTACTTTCATTTCATGGCATTTGTTATTGTTGCAGCCTTCTGGATTCCCAGGTATTTACAGGTAGTCTCTCCTATAACGATGATGATTCTCTCCTCTAGGAATTGGATTACTTCACTCTGAATGGCCTTTCCTTTTGCTGTATTTACAACTACACATTTGTCATTGTACTGGAAAATAAGTGCCAGGTTATATGTAGCTACATGTATATTAAAAACTCAAACAACCATGAATGAGGACTTCATTTTAGGCCTTCCTTTAGGCCGTCCATACCACACTCAGGTTTGTCTTCCTTCTCTTACTACCCCTCAGTGCTATCTTATCCACTAACTAGTGGTTGTTTATCCTTCAGCATTTTAATTAACTGTGGTATCCTTTTTGTTCCTTAGGTATGGCCTTTGTTTCTTCCATGTAGTTGTATAGCTCTTGTTTGTAATTTCTACGTAACTGCCAGGCATGTGATTGATTGGTCATTTTGTTTTGATGTTCTGCCTGCTGTCGTCCAGTATGAACATCCTTTTGTTCCGAATGTTCTTGTAGTAGTTGGACAATTTTTCCTTACTTGGACTTTATTATTATTATGTTATTGAGTGTGTGATCAGATTCTCAGGGAACATGCCAAAGAGGCAATGAGCAATCGTGTAAAAAAATTAAATTTCCATATGCAGAAAAATAGATTATAGTAAAGGTAAGTAAGGCTGTATCAAGGTGAAAAAGTAATGAAAAAATGATGAAACATGAAACGATTTGTAGTGAATAGTGAAAGTATCAACGTCCACAGATCTGCCAAGAAAACTACTCCTGTTTTGCATTATTGAGAATAAAACTCATTTGATATTATAAACACTGTGGAATTTTGCTGGACTTTTCCCAAGGTAAACTCACATAAAGTAAACTCAGAAGTTTAGAATTATATTTGTTAGACTTTTATGAAGTACTAGACACACCTCAAATAATTATTACAAAGGCAAGGTTTATATTTTTCAAATTTCATCTGAAGTGTAATAAAAAGGTTTCATTTTACTAGACCCATCTTGCATTCAACATTATAAAGACTCTCTCACTTGACTTGATTTAATTTTGAAATTGCACTGGAAGGCTCCATTTCATTGGATTAGATGCCATACAGAAAGGCTCATTTTTTTCTATATCTTAATTTTAAATTGCAAAAGAAAGACTTGATCTTGCTGAGTTGAGCCTAATTTCCAGATTACAATGGAAATGCTCTGTTTTATCGACCTCATATTGCATTTATATTGCAATCGAAAGACACCATTTCAAACAACTTTGCCTGCCTCACACTGGCATTGGCAAATTGCCAGTTCACTGACATCTTAGCATTCAGATCTAGCTATTTGCATCCAGTACCACAGCTAAACGGCCGAGTCCAAACTTTTTAGACAGGTTTTCCTACATATGATCTGGTTGATTGTAAAATTCTTATTTATAAACTTAATCACTTGTGTTGGTGAGGCTGTGAACTTTCCATTATACATTAAAATATCCAGATCCCAAGATGTTAAATGAAATGCTGACGGCTATTTTAGTAAGGTATGTCCCCAGGAAGATCAGAAGATTAGGAAAAATGATTAGTCATGGTTTGATGATACATGTAGACGAGCTTGCCATGACAAACAGAACAAATTCAACACAAGGAGACAAAATTGCTTACTACATGAAAATTATGCCTTTTTGTTCGGTGTTGCCATACTACAAATAGGTGAGGTGAAGATGATTCTGATGGTTTCTTCCCTTTGATTTTTAAAAAGGTTTCCAGTGTGTTGTCTCCCAAAATTAGTAGATTCTATAGATTTCTATGTCGACGTAGTATCTTTGTTGATGAACACAAGCTTAGTAATACAGTGCCTGTTCCAAAGAGCAGTTTGTCTGCCAACAGCAGTAAGTACAGGCCAATTTCTATTCTCCCTGTGCTCTCCAAAGTTGCATAACTTAAATTTTTTAAGCTATTAACTGATAGTCAGTATGCATATAGAAAGCATATAGGTAGCTGTGATCCTCATTTAGATTTGGCTTGAGTGTAGAGCAAGTCTCAGATTTTAGTGCTGCTTTTGGTGTGATAAATCATATGGCACTTACGCATAAATCTTGGAGTGGGTGGATATGCTCTATGATTACTTCAAGATTTCCATGACCTATTGTGTGAAAGAGTTCTAGATGATAATATTCTTGGGCCACTGTTATTTTTAGTGTTCACTAATGGTATGGTTGTTGGCCTGGAAAACAAGATTGTTCAGTATGCAACACTTGTAGGTGTAGTAGTCTCCACTTAAGAGAAATGATGCTGCCCATAGTTGCAGTCATGACATGGAGAGAATTAGTGAATGGAGTAAGTTGGTTGGGTATAAAGTTGAACTCCAGTAAAACAAAAACACTGTTGATTAGTAGATCTTGTACTGATTTTCCACCCAGTCATCCCCTTCTGGTGGATGGAACTCCGCTGAATGAATCTGAAGCTTCACCTATACTTGGTGCAACTTTTGACTCCTCTTTTACTTTCGAATAACATCTAATGAAAAAATCACTGCAACCTGCTTTAGGTATTTTTTTTTATTTGTTCTTCCTTCACTAGAATACTGTTCTCCGGTGTGGATGTCTGCGTCTGCCAAAGATTAATCTCTTCTAGATAGTGGTTCTTTGTGGTAGGTTTCAGTTTCCTAACATTAGCAATTATAACTTGGACCATCGATGGATAGTCTCTTGTTTGTCAATTTTCACAAGTTTTATTTTAATAGAGATATTTCATATTCACAATTGACCCTTGATCCGCTTTTTTTTCCTGCCAAGGGCGATTAGATTTGCTGAAGAGTAGCAACATTATGCAGTGAATGGGCTTCTATTCCTCACACCATTGGAATATGGAACAGTCTCCCTGAGGATATTGTGCTATTGAAACTTCAAAAGATAAAGTGAAGCTGCAGTGCATTACTACCATAAAGCAATTCTCCTTGTAGTTTACTTACATTTTTTTATCTGTTTGTTATTAATTGGTTAAATTATTCTTTCTTCTCTAATAACTGATCGTTTTCTGTATTTCCTGCTACCTTCTGGTACTTCTTTCTAATGAACACCACATTCTTTGGAAGCTTGGATTTCAGGTCAATGGCCCCTGTGGGCTTGTTCCATATGAACAGGATTCATCGTCTGAATAATGTTAGCGATAATCTAGTGCCTACTAGCTGAGAGTTGTTGATGAGGAGGTTATTAGTAAGCTTAGATCTGTCATATGTGGAGTTCATTCTGAAGTGCTTTGGATCGATTACTATTTTTCAACTGTACAAGTAAAATGCATGTTACCCTTGAAAATGAAATCAATACAGTGTCAAGATAACATTTCTTTTATTATAATTATTTTCACTCCCCTAATACAGTATAATAGAAAGTGGTTATTAGCCTTTACAGTGATCTGGAATGGCTCTGTAAGTGGTGTAAATAATGAGATAAGGTACGTACTACGCACCATATTATTCCTCTGATTCACTTGGCGAATATAACACTACAACTATTACAAGAGGTGTTCTTTATTGCAATGTTTAAGCACATCTTGGCATCTTCATATGTGCAAATATGATGGTGTTAATGTCATCTTCAATTACAGAACTTTTTTTTTCTGAATCTCAGAGGTAATCCGGGATTTTGTGTTCTCAACAAAGATCGTTGCAATTGATGTTTTACTTTTCTAAGTGTTTAAGTGTGTGACAATTACAGGATGACATTCTGCTTATCCATATTAGTATGTTTCACTAGCGTTTGTGTAAATGACTCTTTGTTACCATATTTTGTTGAAATACTGAAGTAGTCCTTCTGGCAGGGTATTTATTTTGATATCCATAAGCTTAAGAGTAAAAGGGAATGGCTTAAACCTTTGAGCATTACACAGTATTGTATGAAATTTGTTCATCATAGTAATACCGTACAAAATTGCAATTGAGACTTCTAATCACTATGGTTAGTTTACCTTCACACTTACAGACATGCTATGCCACAATTCTATTTCACTGAAATAATTCTAACATTAGAATTACATTGAATTCAGCGTACCTTTGAAATTGATATGAAAAGACTTCCCACTGAACTATGCTTACCTTCTGTATTGCAATGGGGAGACTTGCTTTCACTAGATAATCTTAACTTCAGAATTACAGTGGAAAGTGCATCGGGAGGACTTAATCTCACTGAAGTCGTCTAACTTTCAGAATTGCAGAGTAAACTCAATCTCTTCAACTTCAGTAACCTTCAGAATTAGTACAGAAACACTTGCATAAATTGGACTCTACCAGTATTTCAATTGAATTTTGACCAATCCTTTCAACTAGAGTACTAGACCAAGTTATCCCTTAAAAGTCCTTGCCACTTGAATTATAGTGGAAGGACTACATCTCGTTCAATATCCTTGAGAATTGTTCTGGAAATTTAATCTCGGTAATAACAGGTTACTTCCGTTGTTCCTGTGGAATGGTTCTCTCTCAGTGGACTTTGACTGTGAATAGAGTAACTCTTCCCTTTTTTCACTATCGAAATCCATCAATAATGCTTTTAAGACGTAAATACAGCTGATATCACCTTGGTCATAAGAATCTTAAGGATCAAGCTTGGGGTGTATATTTCTAAGGGACTCATTCTTATAAAATTACCACTTCATAATTGTTACTCATGCATATTTTAATCTCTAACGCGATGCATATGATTGAGAGCTAAAAGCGGTCTGGAGAATCTGCCCTTTATTTCTTCTACGATTTCATCATTATACATAACTGTTTCGAATATTGATAAAGTATTAATTTTGTTTCAACTTCTTGTTATCATTGTATAAGAAAAATATTTTCCTTAGTTATTACCCTTTCATCGCTTGAGACCAATTTGTACGTAAGACAAATAAACAGAACAAGCATACAAAGGGCCGCGCCTTCATGGATTTCCCGAACGGGTACCCAGAACGGATATGGAAGAAAACACAATAGTGAACCTTTTAATGAGGAGGACCTGGAAGGGAGGAGGAGGAGGAGGAGAAGAGGAAGGAGGAGAGAAGCGAAACAGATTAGGCAATCTAATCTCTTAATCACTGTGAGTTCAGACTTTTCTTTGTAAGGGGTTGAAGTAATTATATGTTAATGAAGGCAATTATTTTTATATTGATCATTAGCCCTTGGTAATTGTGTATTTAATAGAGTGCTACAAAGATAAAGTTTATCCTGCCCAGCTGGAGTCTGATGACCTATAGAATCAACACTATAAATAGTCGGGAAGAAGTAGCCGAAATAAAACTTTGGAAATTCATTTGAATAGTCTGCCTTTCACAAAACAGAATAATAATGATGATCATTAGGAAAGTACAACGAACAGAA
>NC_061108.1:73727428-73742428 GCF_015104395.2 Macrobrachium nipponense
GAAAATCCGCAGTCAAAGAACGAAGAGACTGGAGAGTCGACAGTGAGAAAGAAAAAGTCGACAAAAGACTTGAGGTCCACGCAGGTGCAGAAGTGGCTTGAGACAAATGAGCACAAATAATATTTAATAACCTTTAATCTTTTCTGAAAATGACACTTGATATGCATTGTTTACGTGGTGAAGCACTTGCTGCTGGCAATTACTCGCGCTGCAAAAACCAATAAACTGGCGGAGACCACCGATGTGGAGAAAATGATACTGTTTAGCGAAAAATAACTTCAGTTGTTAAAATAATGAGGAGGGTGCAATATTTGTTGTATTTGATGTTGAAAAATGAAAGATAAAAACTCGAGACATTGTGCACAGGTGCTCGCTATCTGTTATATACAGGTGCTCTCCTCCCCTCCCCCTCCCCCCTTTCGTTTTTCATACACTATGTTATTACATTCAGCTCTCACATCATTCGCTTCCTAGTTTTTGTCATTGACCACCGAGCAGTTTTTGCCTTCGTCGTGACTTCGCTTTATTGTCAGCGCCTCTTGGAATTATCTTGTACAACGGCCCTTGAAAATATCGGCAACCTGGTGACAAATAGCAGATGTACCTTCCTAGATGGATGAGGAAACGAAGAAGATGCAGCCCAAAATGAATAGCAACGATGGGAGTGATGCTCCGTCCCTCTCGGAGTTGTTCAAGACTGACGGCACCAATGATGATGGTGATCTTGATTAATCGGTAATACTTGTTGAAGTCTCTCTCTCTCTCTCTCTCTCTCTCTCTCTCTCTCTCTCTCTCTCTCTCTCTCTCTCTCTCTCTCTCTCTCTCGTGGGGTTATTATACACAAAATCTAATTGCTTCAAATACAAGAAGGGTCGCAACATCTTTTGTTAAGTTTTTATTATCGAAAATAAACTATTTTGAGCTTCAACCAATTTTCTGTTTTGTGTTTTATTACATTTTCTATAGCTTTCGTTGTTCCCAAGTAGTCATTTATTCTACGGTTCAGTAAAAGAGTCTATTGTTGTTAATTGGTTTTATGACTACTTCGAAAATATAGGAGACCGCAGCTGTGAATTCATCCAGCGTTTATGTATTGACAAACCTACTTGTGCTTTTGTCCTGTGTATGTGTGTGTGTATTTAATGTGTATATAGTATACATGCGTATAACTGTATGGTTGCACGTTGCTAAACATACCTGTACCGGGATGAGTTCACACGAGCGTTTCTGGCATCCTGTATTTACACTTTTTGAATAAATTGGACCTAATCACGCAATAGAGCAGCACCTCGAGCACAGTCAGGAAAGTTCCCGCTGTTGCTGAAAAATTAACTGCTTTATTCTCTGATGATCTATAATCTGGACCGCCATTTCCTGTGAGTCTCGAAGCTACCAAAAAGGAATTCATTTTCTGGGATTATCTATAATTTCTCCCATTATCTTCCTGGAGTCATATATGGCTCTTCTATTAGTTGACGACGTGTTGCTCATGCTTGGCGCTGCTCAATGGCGTGCTTATGGTATAGCGTTGGCCTGTTCAACCCTGCGGTTTCATAAAAGCGCTTTATTAAAAGCCACATTGAGGGAGCCATACTTAACGTGTGAAGGCATCGCGCGTCTCCTATTGTTTTCTCGTGATGACGAGAAACTTTTCCACCAGGGGTTAAAAAACCATTAGTCTCCTCATGCAAAAGTGCTTGCTTGACTGATCGCCGATTCTTCATTGGCGCACTCAGATACGACAACAAAGAAAATGGTCCCGGCCGCTTTCGAATTTATGGTACGTTTATTCTCCATGATCAGTGTAATTTTCGTTGCTAAAGAGGCCAGTTTACTTTACCATTTTAAAGATCATTATGAAGGGCTGGGTAACCATGGTCTGGTGAAGGGTTAGAGGGAGGGAGTGGAGGCCCTTGAAGGTACCCCGGGTAAGGAATGAGGATCGGTGGTGGGGGGGGGGGGGGGGGGGGAATGCTGGTTGTTGTTCCCGCGTTTTGGTAAGGTGAATAAATGATAAATGAAAATATCTGATTCCCAAGGCAAAGTGAAAATAGTCTGATGTGGTTGTCTTTGTAATTATAAGGCAACAGGCGATAAAACGCCGTTTTATAAATCATTATGCTGTGACATCAGAGGAAGTGGCTGGATCCTTCATGGATGTTTTCAGTCAATTAAGGACTTTTCCGGAAATCTCTCGCGAATAGTTATGTATTTTTTTTAATCAAAGTTCGTATTCTGTATCCTTTTGTCTCTTAATACAAGTCGTCTAGTGATACACTGATTATTCAGGAGAAAAGGTAGGGGTTGAATGCAACTGAGTTTCTTTGGTCATAAATAATGTCTAATTTTGGAGAAAAGATTGGAAAACAGCCATCAGCTTTACTACTTTATATGTTTGACGTCAGTGGTTCACTTACTATTATCATTTAAGAAACGCATTCCATAATGTGAAGTATGTATCATGTAGGAGTATTAATTTACTTTGAATTTGATGGCGGAACAAATCTCATCCTATCAAACTGGAGAATTTAGTTGACTTAAGGTTTACTAAGATTCCCTGTAATTTTTAGAAAATCATGTGAAGGTATTTCATAGTTATGGTGAAAGTGAGTGCTGTAAATATATATATATATATATATATATATATATATATATATATATATATATATATAGTGTGTGTGTGTGTGTGTGTGTGTGTGTGTGTGTGTGTGTGTGTGT
Organism: Macrobrachium nipponense; assembly: GCF_015104395.2. Taxonomy (NCBI): domain Eukaryota; kingdom Metazoa; phylum Arthropoda; class Malacostraca; order Decapoda; family Palaemonidae; genus Macrobrachium; species Macrobrachium nipponense. The sequence continues at coordinate 73,730,147 of NC_061108.1, forward strand.
AAGATATATTATCTGATATGTGATATATTATATATATATATATATATATATATATTATATATATATAATAGATATAAGTTTATATATATGCTATTATATATAAGTGAATATATGTATAAATATTAAATATATATTATATATAGGTATATATATATGTGTCTGATATATGTGTGTATGTATATATCGCCGGTTTTTGTGTGTATTAATATCCATGTATATATTCACTAAACTTTTCAAAGTAGTAAAGTAATGTAATAAGCAAAATCCCTGCCTAAATGGTACACTGAATATTTTTATTTAATATTCAATTGAACTTCACTTTTATGTTATCTCTCATATTTTTGGCAAAATTATTACTCTTGATAATCTCCTTGCGCTTTAGTTTGCGGAGATAATCACGGCTTCTTCAGTCACCTGTTCATCTGAAATGACAAGATTCTTAGTGTGCGTGCATATAGTATAATATATATATATATATATATTAGATAGTATATATATATACCCCATATATATATATATATAATTTGTGTGTGTGTATGACTTATATCTGTGTGTACACACACACACACACACACATATAATATATGATATATATATATATATATATATAGTTATATAGATATATATATGTATATAGATATAGATGTATAGATATACATATACATATATATTATTTTAGATATAATATTTTATATATATATATGTATATATATAATATAGATATATATATATATATATATATGTATATATGTAGTATATGTATATATGTGTGTGTGTATGTATGAAGCGGGCGCGCCTACACAAGTGTGCTTTTCCCTTACAGAGGGTGAGGCTAGAATGTGTTGCCCATCCATGTCTGTTAGTGTTTGAGATGAAGTTGTAAGACTCACGCCCATTCCATCAAAGCTGTGACCCACAGGAATCCACTAATTACACGGCACAAAATTTACTGCTTCGGTCAGCGAAGGCACAGTGGCCCTGAAGAAAAGGACTTCATATCGTGCCATCCTTGTTAGTATATTAAGCTGTTGATCGAGAACTGATTGTCGTAATAAACATGAGTGATAAATGTAAGACTAGGTGAGAACCGAGTTCTTTGAAATAGGCAATATCTGCGAACGAGCATATTCATTGTAAATAATATTTTTATGTTTCCTAATAATTATCGTCTCCTTTTGCGCCGGCTTGGTTTAAGAATCTTGGTCATTATATGTGCTTTGTTATCTTAAAATGACGAAATCTTCTCTTATTTCAACAACGATATAGAACAATTCACTATAAAGTCCACGTGCGTTTGTTTTATAGTGCGGACGCACAATTTGTTGCCAATTAGTCATTTCTCGTGGTCATTAGCAGGTGCAACTTGCCCTGTGGGAAATGTCAAAATCGTTCTATTTGGCCGGAGGGGAGGAAGGAAGAGAAAGGAAGGGAAAAGTGCAAAAAAGGTAGTTTCTGTGACCGAGCACTCCGCCCCGTCTACATCTTCATTACGTTTAGCCATAAACTGCACCGCTGGAAAAGCTCTCCATTCATACCCCTTGCTCAGCGCGCCTGAAATCTCTGTCCCTAAGAACAAAGGAAGGCGAATTTTAGCCCCGCTATTATAGTTATCAACACAATCGTTATACCTCGGGTCCCGAAAAAGCATGGTGGTACAGTGCTAGAAATAAAAAAGGAAGCAACTTGGCTTTTCCGGTCTGTTGGCAGCCAACCTTAACTACACTCGCTCGGCTCTCCTCCGATTTTATGATCCGGCTTTTAGTGCGAAGGGGAACTTCCGACTCTCACTTCTCCGGATCGCGATTGGTCCCCTCTTGGTCCCTGCGCAAATCGCAGTTACCACCATTGGAGAGATGTAGTTCGCCCGACCGTGTTTATGTTTATTATGGGTTGACAGTAAGGGTCTTTGCAGCAATTGCAGGAATTTCAAGTGCGCCTCTCCTGGAATGAAGGTAATTAGTCCTATTACCTCTTTAAGAGACATCTTTTAATTCTCTTCGTTCAAGGTTTCTTCTTACACACATGCACAGGTACTTATGAACATACACACACACACCACACACACACACACACACACACACATATATATATATATATATATATATATATATATATATATATATATATATATACGCATAGAAATTATACATACGTACATACATATATGTACGTATATACATAAATGTATATATACATACTTATATATGTACGTATACACGTAATGTATACGTGTATATATATACAATGTAAAAAACCACTTAATATGTTAATCGTAATTTAATTTTTTAGTTCTGTTATGAAGTAATTGGCAGGAATTTCAAAACAATAGTAATTATTTTTTTACCATTAAATTTCCATCCCTGTCTCGTTACCGATAACTGTCAGGCATCATTGAAGGGGTGGAACTATTGCGCCATATAAAGGCCACCTTCCAAGTGGCTGTTATATTTGTGACCGCTCAAAGTAAGTCGGCCAAGTTTAGCAAACGGTAGTTTGATATTCATCCATTACCAGGAATTTTGTAATTGTCGAGACAAAGCTTGCAAGTTCTTCCTTTCAACAGACCTCATTTGCCATATTCACATGGTTCCCGTTGCGTTTTGGACTTTTAAACTACAACATCGGGACATTAGGCTTCCAACATTTAGTTAGGTTATTTGAGCAGTTTGTAGTACAATATTTCGAGGTTTTCATTTTATTATGGTTAGACAGAAAAGGAATTTATATGAAAAATGGTAACAGACTTTTCTTCCCGTTATATTTAGACATCCTAAATGAGATGTAACTTTTTGGTTAATTAAGGAAACAAAATTCCATTGATATGTATTAGTCATGGTTTTATCTTTCTTCTGAAATGTATTTCTGAGTGTATTTCAGTTCTGTTAAACATCTTCAGAACAACATTATGAATTAATATGGAAGTAAATGAAGATTCCAGTCGAAACAAATGCTTGAAGTTCAAATACTTTATACGCAACAGGGTACTAAATTCACTCCTTGCGAAATAACAAAGGTTCCATGAGATTTTACTTAACCTACGAACATATGCACTTTTAAACTGTTCATCAGAACCGTTGCAGTCATTTCCAAATTTATAGGAAATGTCGATAATCATGGGTGGGGTAATTATGCAGACATCATTTTCTTAATTTTTTTCAGTCTGACGAACAATGCCTCAAAAACAACCTGTCTTACTAAAATAACGCAACGCGCTGTGAACTAAAGGTTCCCGGGATTTTTTTTTTTAAAGTTTATTTATTGTATTTATCTATTTATCTTTTTTTTTTTGTGTGTGTGTGGTCTCCCGTGTGTAACCAATCTTCGTTTCTTACTCGGCCTGTTTAGCCATGAACTCCATGTCCAGTTTGGAATGTAAAATAGATGTAATGTTATTCGCGGTTGACTGGTTAGGATATCGCTCTGATGCTGTTCTGACTGTGCAATTCAGTGTTGTCAGGGTGATTATTTTTTAGCAGAAACTCTCGTTCTTCCTTTATGTTATCAGCCTTTGGTGTGACGACATGAGGTTTTAGCAATGGTTTTAATTCACTTGTTCGTGATGAAATAAAAAATAATATGCATATGTAGATTAGTGCTATACTAAAAATGTTCTTTTCATTTGACTTTATTATTGCCACCTGTGTAATAATAATAATAATAATAATAATAATAATAATAATAATAATAATAATAATAATAGATTATTATATAACTTTCTCGTCAGTACCATATCTTTTCCGTTCTTCTTGACGACCCTCCATTGTTATTGTTATTACTGTTTCTTTATTGTCTTGACTTAACGCGAATCCTATTTAATAACACTTGCCAGTTGGAATGGATCTTCTTAATAAACTTCAGGAGTTCAGACTTGGTACAGATACTTTTTTCGTTGCGGAGGCTGATATGAATTTCACTTTATAGTGGTCATTTTTCATCAGTTATGTATACTACTATGTTATCTTGGCTTCTCATTTCCTCTTCTGTATTGGGCTGCTTTCCGTATTTGGGCCTTTGGCTTGTAGCATTATGCTTTTGGTAATAATAATGCTATACTCTTATTGCTATCCTTGTATGTTTGTGATAATATCATTATTATTATTATTATTATTATTAGCAGTAGTAGTAGTAGTAGTAGTGTAGTAGTAGTAGTAGTAGTAGTAGTAGTAGTAGTAGTAAAAATAATAGTAGTAGTAGTATAAGCCCTTCAGTTTATTATAATAGGATTTTTTGTTTACTCCTGTATCTTTGTTTTGTATTTAAATAGGGAAGTGAGCTGATATAAACTATTATGATTATTATTACCCCCATGGGACATTGTTTTACTGCTTTCTGCTGTCGCTGGCAATTTTTGTAATTCAGAGTTGACGTCAGTCATAACACAAAGTACAAGAGAATATAAAGAATATTTTAATTGCTCTTTTGATGAAGTTGAGTGAGATCACCTCTTTGTGGAACATTTATGGGTAATAGTTTTCTGTTTCAAGATTTATGTATTTTCTTCGACAAAACAAAATCTTCGATAGTCGGCTGCCACACGCTCATCCTATGTAACATTTCTTACGAAGGACGACCTAGTAGCCAGTAAATAACTTATTTGCAGTCCCCTAGGAATATGGTCCATACTGCATTGTTTTGAAAAATATTGACAGAATGGAGTTTATCTTCTCGAACATTTTCTGTGACCGTAGTTACAGTGCCATATAATTTGGAAGCCAAGTATCTTTCGTCGCTGGCGCAGGACGTCAAAACGGTGACGAGTGCTATTTTCCTTCGCTGAAATTGCATCGGGCATGAAAAGCCTGTCATTACTGGCAATTAGTTGTATTTGGTATAACATGGGAACATGAATACTATAATGAGTATTTAAGTCATTCTTATTCCTAATAAATCGACACGGAACATTTACAACAGATGATGAAGATCATGGGAAACCGTTAATTCGACTTTACAGTGCTGAACTTATGATCGCCACTTGGTTTTCCTGAATGCAGTCTCTTGCGCCCCAGAATGATTAACGCAGATTACTGAGGTATGTTTACAAGCATACATTTTTATGCTCCGAATGGCATAACGAATGGCTTCCTCTTTGGGATTATGTTCTACTGTATTTTGTTAGGCTTTCTTATCGGCATGTTTAGTTATTAGCTATTTATAGGATCACATTTATATAATAGTTCAATTAACAATGGTCGTAAATTTTTTCTTTCTTAATTTTCAGGTGAGTACGAGCTGTTCACTCGTTGGTGTAGAGAGAGGATGCAGTACCAGGCCAGTATGCTGTCCATTAAGAATTGTATATTTTTACTGTTTTCTGATTTCCTTATTTCTATGGATTGTTTCTGTAGAGATTATTAATTGTATAAAGTCTTCAAGTCATGTATTACTTTCGAACATTTCTTCGTTTAAGAAATAAGAAAACTGATCTCTAACACTCCAAGCTGAAGAATGGGATACACTATACCGGTATTTATAAGAACGATATCAGGGTACCTTATGCCCACTGTTTCATTCATTGCAACTGTACCATAAATGTATATTTTACAAAATATTTCTTTAGATATTTGTTAGGTATATCTTGAAAAGAGCGTCATCTCAGAATTTAATGAGTTGTAGTCCTCATAAGAATTAGAACAACCTCGCTCACGGCTTTTAGTACTGATCTATTTGTCGTCTATGAAAAGGTGAAACTGAATCGGACGTTTACCAGTCCTGTGTAAAGATGTTTTAGATTCCGGATTTAAATCATATTTACCAGACTTTCGTTGCTGTATTATATATCAGATATTATATTGTTAAAATATCTAGCGTAGCTTCGTATCTTTCACTTGTTTACAGACTTATCATTGGACCCATTAATGTTTGACGGTTTTAGAGCAACCACAAATATTTGAACATATCGTGTTAACAACTGTCATATCCTGGAGCAAGTTGACATTGACATCCTATATTAGTTTTATTATTTGAAGACTGTAGATCAGTTTAGCAGTCTGAATATGTGCTTGATAGGCTCATTACATCTCGGTCTAACTTTCATGTCTCAAACATGGATTTACGTTTAACTTGAAATTTGAAGTGCTTGGTCAAAACAGTAGAACTCCTTTGTGAATTGGTCACGGCACTGTTATTTGCAAAAAGATTTTTGACCTCGAATCAGTGTGAACTACGCTGGTCCATTAGCTATTAAATATAAAGATACTGGAAGAATCATATTTGTAGGTTACATAAAAGGTAATTATCCAAAACATAGATGGTCAGTAAATTTATAAATGAAATTTCTGAATAAAAGTTTATTTTCTTTAAATCCATGAAGTTTTTCAGATATGAAAGTAAAAGGATAGTTTTTGTTTATATTGCTCCCTTGGCCTCTTGTAAATTTGCCGTGGTCTGATTCAGGTAATGTTGGATGAACGATAGAAGCTTTCTTTCGGATGTGCATTTGACTGCGGTTAAGTATATCTTAGTTTTAGCAGATCGCTGAGCTGATTAACAGCTCTCCTGGTGCTGGCCCGAAGGATTGGATATTTTTTACGTGACTAGGAACCAATTGGTTACCTAGCAACGAGACCTAGAGCTTATTGTGGGATTCAAACTACATTATATGGAGAAATGAATATTGAATCGCCAGAAATAAATTCTTCTGATTCCACGTTGGCAGGGTGGGGAATCGAACTCGCGACTACCGAATCGGTAGGCGAGCACGTAACCCAGCCGTCCAACGAGGAACTACTGCGGTAAATGATGCACGTTTAACACTATACGAAACCTCTAGAATTTTTAAAGTAGTTTGTACATTACTTAAATAATTAATTTCTGGAAAAGAAGAAATAAAATATTTTGATTAAAGCAATACCATGGAGAATTCATAGTTATTCCTTCTATTTTATTAATTTCACTCTGGGATGTATTCTTTCCAACTATGGATTATAGAGACACGATTTGTTTGCTTTCAAAATATTATTTTCACTATTATAAGTCGGGAGTTTCTGTTGCAGGTAGGATCACGAGTGCGAGATTTCTTATTAAGGGCCAGTGGCAGCACAAGAAACTGGCATATTCAGCGATTTATCGTCTACAACCTACTTTGTTGTTGCTGTTGTTGTTGTTCTTGTTCTTGTTGTTCTTGCTAGCAGGTAGGAAAGCCCTATTGAAAAGCATAAAAAGGTCTGGAAAATGTGTTTGGCGATGAGTTAGAGATACAGGAATTTTAGGATAAGATATTTATGAATTATTTATTATAATGAAAATGTAAAAAATAATGTGCATGGTAAATAGTACGGAACAAATATTTTTAATAAAATATAGCATATTTATTTTAATTATCGTAGGTGAAACAACGCGGTATTTGACGGTAGATTTTATCTCGCGCTCTGAATAAGCTAAAGGTCTGATCACGCTTTGTTGACCTTTCAAGTTACAAACACATTTTTTAATTAATGAAGATTTCATGAAACGAATTCGATATAGTTGTTTTGGTTCTAAAATAAATGGAGGAAAGTGTTTGTTTCTTATCCAGGATTTGATTCATAATGCATAGATATTGCAATTAATTAATTAAAAATACGTAATATATGAGAGAAGCTATTTGTATCGAAGTTATTTGACTATTCTGGAAGTTAGTTTGCACTACAGTGAGACCTTTTGTCTTTCATGCAGTATGTTAGCATCTGGATGACTCAGCTACTTTGTGAAACATGTGTTTTCAGATTATTACAGTTTTACTCTCAAGCTGTTAGCTGGTCTATCATTTCTAACAAACTTGAGAGGAAAGGAAGCCTATAACAGTAAATTAAATTTTTTTATGATAAGAAATAAGTCAGCTTATTTCTAAACTAGCAAGGGACCATCGCGATGTCGGTGATTCAAGTGGCATAAGTCATAAAAAGTGAAATGTCAAATCCTTATTTGACAGAATACAACAGGATCGTCATATCATATTGATAAGAACTTAAGAATCGTTAGCATTCCAGGTACATATATAGATAAATAACAGAATAATCAGTAATATTGATTTCCTAAATTTACTCCGCTTGGATCGTGAATTTCACTGCGCCTATCAGAAAAATCTCTCTCTCTCTCTCTCTCTCTCTCTCTCTCTCTCTCTCTCTCTCTCTCTCTCTCTCTCTAATTTTAATTTTCGTTCGTTCCCTAAAGTTGCACAGTCCTGACCGTTCACCCGGCGCCCCCCTCACCCACCCTCCCTTCCATTTCCTTCGTCTTCCCTCAGAAACGATGTGAAAACATCCCTTGCAGCGGCACTGCGATTCGTGAGTGGAGTGAACACAAGTGATCTCCATGTGATTTCCATATATTCAAATCCTGAATACGGGCGTCGTCGTATGAGGAGACTTCTATTTCCTCCTCCTTCCCTCCCTCCCCCTCCCCCTCCCCCTCCCCTCTCAGTTTTCTTCCTTCTCAATTTCCGTAGTCTTTCTTCTGGAGATGAAAACTCCTGCCGGAGATAGGTTTTGATATTCCCAAGGTCACCTCTTCCCCACTTCCGACAAAGGGTTACGGATTTCGGGGGTGGGGGCCAAAGATACCAAAAGTCTGGAAGGATGGGATTGATTGCAACTGATCTGTGACGATCTTGCACTCGCGGAGAGCTCTCACTTTATAAAAAGATTTTTATTTTTCCTCCCCACTTGACTTTTATTTCATTTTCTCCATTTTCTTTTTTTGGAAAGAGTTGATTGATTTCCTTAATACGCCGCTCTTGTTACTTTCAGTTTTTATTTTGATCGTGTCATGGCATATTCCGAGAGGTAGCCTTTAATGGTGAAGATTTTATTGATTAAAGTCAAACATGGAAGATCAGTATCCACTTTCAACTTTGGTATTGGTACTCTAATGGGAGAGGTTATGGCTCACTTTAGTTTTCGGGCAAAGGTGATTGCATCCATACTAATATTTATATTGAATGTGCTTGTGTTCACAGATGAATAGAGTGCAGACTGTAAATTTTAGTGCAGGGCGGGGGTGTTTTTTAAAATTCCTGGTGTACATAATGTAGAATATAATTGTTTCCAATATTTCTTAATCTCTGTCGTAAGGCATAATCGTATTCATGAGCGATTTCATTAGTTTACACCCTGTGTAAACTATTTTGTTGTATATAAATCATATTTTTCCATTTTGATAGCTGATTGATGTTTTGCAAAACTTTTCATAGTGTTAATGTTTATCACATGACATTGACAAGATCGGTGTCAGTGGACAGCTGTTGTGATGTCAGATTACTTATATACATCAGTCAGCATTTGACAAGATTATAAATTCGTCCAATTAGATTAATGAGTCTTCAACCAGTCTGTCCATCAAAAAGAATGATCTGAGTGAAAGCTGTCAGGTCTCTTACTTTCAAGAGACGAATATTTAGAATAATAACTATTTTTAGAAGTTGCACTTGATCGCCCCAAGTAGATATAATGCTGTCAAATGTTTATCATTACATATTTTTGTTAAAGTCCCCTCGATACAACGAACCTCTAAGGCATGGGGCCTGATTTTCTGAAAGACTTTGGGGAAACCACTACTGTCTGAAGTTTCATCATTTTCTTAGTGGAACCACTAATTACATTTTACTGGGAGTCTAGAGCAAGAAGCTTATGTGGCTCTGTAATTGTATAATGGCATTTTTTTATGAAACGTCTCCATACTGATATATTTTAATTAAGAATACTTTCAAGACAATGTAAAGATGTTTGCTTTACTTCCTTTACAACTTTTATTTTACTAGTAGTCGTGGCCTCATGTAATCCTTTGTATTTCTTTGTACCTATTTTCAGATTACTGACATGCATGTGTGGAGTTGACCAATATCTACTGTTCCTCTCTCTCTCTCTCTCTCTCTCTCTCTCTCTCTCTCTCTCTCTCTCTTCTCAGGGCAGTAGTACGTGTTCGCGTATTCAGGCAGGCATTCACAATCTCTCCATGATTGAGATAGAGTTTCAAGAGGGTCATGCCCGGTGTCTGTTCACCGTTTTGGTTGGGCAAATACTCTCGTATTACTGCACCTATTAATAAGAATAGTGATTTTTGCTTACTCGGAGAGTAAGCCTAAATACTACTTTGTTGTTGTTGTTGTTGTGGGGGGTGGGGGGTGGGGTTATTCTTCAATATCCATGTTTTGCTTTCTAATGACTTAGGTTCGTTAGGAAGCTGCTGAGATTGCTTGATTCCCTCTAAATGCTACCTTAAAAGCTATTATTCGTCATCAGAGGATGTTTTTACTTCAAATTACCATATAATGAAATTCAATGAGATACTGTACAAGAATTTTAGAATTGGCCGTACTCACATTTTTAACAACCTGACCTTGAATTATGTTATTGTTTGAATACCTTTGCTACCCCCCACATTTTCCTTCTCTTATCGCTGGGTCATCATTGGCTATTTAGCTGTTGTGTTGTTTACTTGAAAGGGTATCTAAGCTTCGTCCATTTGTACACTTTCTTTACTATCATCGTCACCCAGCGTAAGTAGGGTATATGACAAAAAGGGGTTAACACCCTTTCTTACATCTATTTGTTTCATTTCTCTCTCGTTTTCCTTTTTTTTTCTTATGCCTACGACGACGTCCTGCTACAATCTCACGAATATGAGTTGTTTGGTCGTAGAGATGAAATCATGAAATCAGTCATTGGGAGTTTCATTTCCACAAGATTATTGTTTTGTTTTATCTGTCACTGCTATATTAATATAGAGCGGAGCTAAAAAGGAAATGTATAATCTTGCGCCTTTATATTTCTTCTGTAGTTTTGACGTTTGCACCACTACCTCCTATTTCCTGTTGCACGCTTGCTGTGGAACTTTCACAGCGGGATAAGATTTCTTGCTTGTAGAGTGCTTGACATTCCCTTGGGGATTTTCGTATCACTTCATGAGATCCTTGTCTTATGAACCTATATGAGTGACAGAGTGAGTAAGCTGCTGGCTGAAGGTTTGGAGATAAGTGTCCGTTTTCTTTCAGAATTTTCCTTTTCTTCGACGGCTTGGTTTTACATTACTTGCTGCCATGCTGTTCAAGCTTAGGCGAGAGGTTAACAAGCGTACAAGGAGTTTTGCTATTCTATTCTCAGTTTCGCTGTTTTTCGTGCTTCATAGAATTATAGCAGTGGTAAATTTTGGTAGTTCTGTTAGTTCCTTTGTTATAAGGAAACAATGTTCTGACTATATCCCATTCTAATAGTTCCCTCTTCTCTTTATCCGAAACCACCTCGAAAATGTACAGCAGGAAATGGCTTGCCACTTTCTTCTGAACTGCAGATGTGGTCGTAATTTCTCCTTTTGAAAAATCTTTCTCTGGTTTTTTGTTTCTTTACAACTCTTACCCAGGTGACTCCATTGCAGCTTACCTTGAAACTCGACGTCTTTCCACCCTGTGACCTCTTATAAATTTCATGGTTTGTCAAGGAAGTTGATACTGAGCTCGGTTTAATATTTTCCCGTTTTCTTTCGATTGACTTATAATATTATAATTTGTCTTGAAAACACTCGGATGTACCCGAAAACTGGGATCAATCCCTCATTGTCGAGTCGACATGTATAGTCTGTGTTGAAAAACGGTGACTATTGTAATCCAACCACTTATCCCACTCTTTCTAGTGTGGCTTAAGTTTTTTTAACTTTTACTTATTGATCATCGTGTAAAGAAAATGGAATCTCAAAAACTTACTTCTTTATGAGTATGGCTTAGGAAGTTACAGTGGACTGGTAATTTTATATTGTCCCTTAATTATGTTTGGAGAATCTAATTTCATTGTTCCTTACATTCTGCATCTGAGGTACTGAACAGTGTATGGTAGAAAGACCTGTTAGCTGAAATTCCTATTTAAAGTTTCATCCCTTCTTCCAGTAAATTAATTTGGAGGCTCATTTTAGATCAGTCTATTTCTATGGCAATTGAGTGTGCTACATGTACCCTGTACTCTGTCTGATCTCCGACCTTAGGGATCTGTTCTTTCCCCTTCCCTTTTACTTATTTTCATCAGTGACTTTTGTTAGGTCCTTTTTTCCATACTTATTTATGCGCAGATGATTCTGCTTTTCAGAACTAGTCTTCTTCTCTTAAGCTCCTTCTAAATCTCCTAAGGTTGTGCTATGCTACTACTATGTATTTGGTTAGGCAGGAAAAATTGGTTAATTTTACCACGTCCAAGACTAGATTTTAATATTTATTTATTTCATATTTGTTTTGCCAATTCAGTAATGTTCGGGAGTTTTGATATTAAATAATTATGATCGGTCAACATTTTGTGTCCATAAATAAGACAAACCTTGTCT
>NC_061108.1:73747428-73749928 GCF_015104395.2 Macrobrachium nipponense
GGGATGGAAGTCTCTTGGCGAAGGACTTGCTGCGAAACTGGAAGGCTGTGTGCGGGTGACGGACGACACGGCCCCCGTTGTAGTTTCGCTTTCCTTCGAGCACGGACTTTCTATCCTAAATTGAAAATCGATATTACATTTCAAAGCCTTTAGACTTTTTCGACAATGATAATAATGATGATAACCACTTGTCTTTAAGACACGAAAACTTACCAGAACAACGTTCACAGACAAATTTCAGGGGACAAAATACGCAGCCTTTGCATATTGCATGATTTCGAATTGGCATTCGTTTGTATTTGGCTTAAACCCGAATTAAGAAAATGGCAAATAGCCAAAAGTAGAGAGAGAGGAGAGAGAGAGAGAGAGAGAGAGAGAGAGAGAGAGAGAATATGAATCAGACTTTATTCATTATTTTGGTGTTCAGAATCCTGCATAAGGCTAAGTAACCTCATAGGAAGTAACTTTAAGAGAGAGAGAGAGAGGAGAGAGAGAGAGGCTGTAAATTTATGAATAAAACATAATTCAATTTATTATGACGAGAAAACGCCCTCTCAGTCTTCGTCGTTAAAGAAAGAAAATAGGAAACCTCTCCTGAGCGTCCCCCATTTTAATACTTGCTGGCAACCTTTTAAACGATCGATAAAATGTGAAACTCGCCGACAAAATCTAATTCTCCGTTCACTTCATGCAGGGCACCGTACTGTATACATAGCTTAATGGAGTTTTCAGTCGTGGCACCACGTCCGAAACCAACAAAAGCTGCGGGGAAACTCTCCCATTTTTATGACTTTAATGCTTATTTCGTCTTTGTTGTCCCTCTTCGTGAATTTCCCTGTTACTATTGGGAGATTTTTGTGTTACGTACACTTTGTTTATGCTTATTGGAATAGCAGGGCAGTGTTTTGTGTTTCTTTGCGACTTTGTTTATTCCAGTCATTTTCTCCCCTTTCGTTAGGTAATGTGTTTTAGCTAACTTTCATTTCTCTGCGCCGCCTTCATGTCTTTCATGTAAATTCTTTTCCCATTACTAACCACTTTAAAACTCTCATCCACGTCCTCTCCCCCAAAATCAATCCCCCCCCCCCCCCTCCCCCCCCCCCCCCCCCTTTGTTTCCCATTCATTAAATGATGTGCCTTCGAAAGGAAAGCTATGATGAATATTTTCAAAGTGCAAATGCGATTTTATTCACTCTACTCCAGTACGGTCAAGAACCATTTTGATTTATGTCATTCGTCAGCTGTATGAACGACAGTTGTTTTTGTTTTGACATTTATATGGGTCTGTTACGAAGAGGGCAAATGATTGCTGTTGTACTCTTGGTACAGAAGTGATTTTAAGAACTACCATTATTATTATTATTATTATTATTATTATTATTATTATTATTATTATTATTATTTTTGTTGATTGAAGGTAGATTGATGTAGTGGTGGTGACGGTGTTGAAGCACATGGCGTGATATAGATGTAGGTGGTGATAATACTGAGGGCAGTGTGAAAGTTGTAGTGTTGGTGGTGAATTCGGGAATGCAGGCACCGTAGTGGTGATGGTGGTGGTGAAGAGTGGTGGAGATAGATGTTAGCGCTGCTCCAGATGGAGATGGTGTAGTGGTGGTGGTGGAGATAGATGTTAGCGATGGTCCAGATAGCGATGGTGCAGTAGTGGTGGTGGAGATGGATGTTAGCCCTGGTCCAGATAGAGATGGTGTAGTGGTGGTGGTGGTGGTGGTGGAGATGGATGTTAGCAATAGTCCAGGTGGAGATGGTGTAGTGGTGATAGAGATGGATGTTAGCGCTGGTCCAGATGGAGATGGTGTAGTGGTGGTGGTGGAGATGGATGTTAGTGATGGTCCAGATAGAGATGGTGCAGTGGTGGTGGTGAAGATGGATATTAGCGATGGTCCAGATAGCGATGGTGCAGTGGTGGCGGTGGAAATGGATGTTAGTGCTGGTCTAGATAGAGATGGTGTAGTGGTGGTGGTGTTGCTGTTTTTGTTGCTTTGACGTCTGCCTTCTATTAAATTTTTTCAATCTTTTCCCGGCCCATGGAAACTTTTCATAAAACCACTTTTCTTCTGTCCGATTCAATTTCAATCGCCCTCTCCCCCCCTTCCCCCTTTCCTCCTTTGCAGCCAACAGCCAGCCCACCCTTCTCTATTATCCCACTTTTAAAGAAAAAAATCGCAGTCAACTTTGTTAGCAGTTCACTTCGTTGGCTTTCGTCTGCCAATTCTTATCCCGGTTCAACCCCATTAAGTGTCTGTCTTTTGTTTGACTCAACGTATAATTTTCTCTCTCTCTCTCTCTCTCTCTCTCTCTCTCGCTCTCATCTCTCTCTCTCATATATATATCATCTCATATATATATATATATATATATATATATATATATATATATATATATATATCATACAAATATATACACATACACACACAACACAAACACACACTCAGGAAGTGAGAGAGGGGAAATTATACGTTGAGACAAATAATATATA
>NC_061108.1:73754928-73794928 GCF_015104395.2 Macrobrachium nipponense
TAATTTGTATTTTATGTATAAATAATATTGAGAAATTTCAACATTGAAACCCTTTCGCTGCCAATTGACTGTAGGAGAATGTACTAGTGTCGAAGAGGCTTGTTATTCCAGCGGCTGCCTTGTGTGGAGTAAAATCTACGGGGACTCCTCCTCATATTTAAATTGCAAGTACCGCACAGAAATTATTCCTTTTATTTATTAGCCTTTTTTGCAAATACGAGAACGTATTCCTTGTAGAGTAAATACGATAAAGATGAAATATAAATACTTTATGATGTGTTGATGGCAAGAAATCGTACAGGCAGCGACGTTTTGTAGATGTAAAAATCTATAAACATCGGAGTCAAGCTATCGAAGTGACCCCCCGAGGCTATGCCACATTTTTATGAATATCTGAAGTACACGCGGGAGGTTAAGCTGTGTCATTTATTTTCCTTTAGGATGAATATTATTCTGATTTTCGTGTGGCTCTGCGCTGCTTCTCTCTTTCTCTGTTATATAGTGGATGTATTTATTAGAATTTCTGAATTTTTTAAATTATAGCTTGTTGTGAATTTCTCTCTCTCTCTCTCTTCTCTCTCTCTCTCTCTCTCTCTCTTACTGGTAGGGCGTCTAGCTCACAAGTGGCCGACCAGTGTTCGATTCTCGAAGTGGACGATGAGAGAGAAATGAAAGCTTTCCCTAAAATGCAGTATGTCTCTGTTGATCTAAGCAGTGAATTAGGTACCAAGTTATTAGTTGATCGTTATGGGCTGCAGTTGGAGAGAGAGAGAGAGAGAGAGAGAGAGAGAGAGAGAGAGAGAGAGAGAGAGAGAGACTCCAGACGTGCGTTTTCATTGTTCTTTCGAAATGTATACCGTAAAAAAAGGAAGGACCTCGAAGAGGTAATCCTCACCCACCGGCGTGAAACCACTCGCTAGATATTCCTAAGATAAACTCTGTCAGATAACTTTCTCCATCAAATTCTAACGCTTTCCTTTTCTCTTCTCTCTCTCTCTTGTGACGTAATGTTCTTCCTCCCTTCCTCCCTCCCTCGGGCTCTCTCTCTCTCTCTCTCTCTCTCTCTCTCTCTCTCTCTCTTATTTTATCCTCTTTTCCTAATGTACCAATGCCTTCCTTAGTTTGTGGAATTCAGTGTAATTTCAGTGTAATTAAAGAAAGATTCAGTATCTATCTGTTTTATTTAATTATTTGATATGTAGTTCAGTTAGATATAAAGACAATAATCAATATTGAAGTCTATTATATTTGTATTACGGATCGTAGCTTTTCTTAGCCTTATTTTGATTTTTAATGTTCGTATTATTATTTTCCTCATGCTCTGTATAAATTTAACCTTATGGGATATAGCTTTAGTTTAGTCGCATACTGTGAAGTGTTTTCCATGACAGAAAGCATGTGTCAGGGCGTGGGGTCATCTAGACAGTAGGACCCGTAATTTTGATAAACCAATTTTAATAAACCTGTAGACATCGGAAGGTGGCATAGATCGATTTTTGGGAAATGGGATAGGGAGGCTGATTCTCTCGAAGTTTGCATCACCGGGAGAGAATCCTGCTTCGTAAAAGGCAGAAGCTTTGCTGTCTTTTTTATGCCAGTTCTTCCGTTTTACTAGAACCAGCTAATTATCTTCATGTTATGCAAGTTCTTCAGATCGTTCAAAGAATTGCTTGCCCTCAGCCAGTATGTTAGAGATAAAATTCTCACAAAAATGAATCTCTGTTCTGTCTTTTTGCTTGGAATATTTCCATTGTTGCAGCATTATTATTTTGTTTGAAGTATTGAATCCAGTTTTTTAGGTCTGCCTTGATTTCTCTTTAATTAAAATAATGTTTTCATATTAGGCATCATAAATGATAACTACATAGGAAGCAGAATTTGTTTTCCTCGTTTTCATTAGATTCTTTGTATTATCTCACTGAGTTGTATGTAAAGTATTTTTTTTAATTATAGAAACATATGTATTTATGAGTTTAATAAATATGATAGAACAGTATGATGTTGCGATAGTACGAAAAGTCCTAAAGTAATGAATGAATTTTGTTCTTAATAAAATTGGCTTTCATTGAAAGGGTAAATACTATAAATAATAAAAAGACACCTTTTGAGTAAAAGTTATTGCAGTTGTAAAGTTCCAATTTTATTGGGTTTGTCTTTCAAGTTATTGAAATTGAGAATTATAAGCAGGCAGTAGTACCTGACAATAGGGCTTAATACTAATCTTCTTTGGGGATTCGATCCGTCGACTACTGAAGTAGCAGGTCGATATTTAGTCCACACAGCTTTAGAGAGCAAATGCCATTGTGTGTATATGTTTTATATATAATATATATAGATATACTATATATATATATATATGATATATATATATATATATATATTTATATTATACTATATATATACTATATATCATATTTATACATACACACAGGGTGATCAGAAAGTCTCTGTGCACCTAATGTTTTATGATAAGAGAATTGAGTGGTAGCATAACCTTTAATTAAGAACTGCTTTATTTATCTGCTGTTTGATCCTTAAGAAAAGCATTAAAAATATTAATAAATTACATTTTAATTTATGCATTATATATATATGTATATATATATATATATATATATATATATATATACTGATGTGTGTGTGTGTGTGTGTGTGTGTGTATAATGTAGTATCACTGCAGTCACCACTACGCCCCGAACTATGATTTTACCTGCCTGCTCCCTTCACACTAGCAGAGAGAGAACACATTTTTTCCTCCTCCCCAATTTCCCTGAGGTGCTGTGCATATTTTCAGCAGGTAGTACTAACTAAGAAATATTTATTAGCAACAATCTCGTTCCCTGGGGAGAAGAGGATTAAATTTATCTCTGATTGCTGGTGGGGCATAGTGGGGTGAAATCATAGGTTAAGGTTCATTTGTGTCCGCTCTGATACCATACATATGCAACAGCACATCTGGTGTGTCTCTTCTCATGCTATCTCCACCTGTGTGGTAAGCGCGCTAACCTGCTGCTTCAGCTGTCGGGGGTTCGAATCCTCAGGTAAGGAGATCATTGTTTGGTCCTATTTTCAGGCAAACTGCCTGGATATTGTGTGTATTATGCACTGCGCTCTCACAAATAAACACTCTCCCCCCTAGCTATGGCCTTTTAGCTATAGAAGGGAATGGTTTAGAAATTATTAGAATGACATTGTAACGCACTAATTTGAAAACTTAGAATAATAAGATTAAATTCAGCGTGTGATTTGTGATGTTTTAGTTCGTATGTTGTGAGCAGGTGTGTTTTTTCGTTATATAATTTCTCTTAAGTTCCGCCAAGAACGTGAATTTTGAATATTTCATTTCTATGGGTCTAGTTTCATAAAAGCAGAAAAGTAAACAACATGAATAACTGCCCATTAAATAGATTTTATAACTGAAATAGTAAAGGTGGATGAACTTAAAAAATTAAAAGCATACACCCTATCAATGCTCATATTTGGCACAACTATTTACTGGATACAGAAAGTTGAAAAGGTTATGTGTGAACAGGAACTAGCAAATTATATTTGGTGGGAAGGACAGAGTGGAACACCATGGAATAGGAAATTTCATCAGAGAGGTTTAATAATCGAAAATAGTATTGCTCTTGGATTTCTTCACCATCATTTGAAATTCAGTTTGATTCCTAGTGTAAATATTTTAGTAACCTCTCTTGAAACAGTTCTCATATTGGTCAAGGAGTGTGTTGAAGTGAGAGAATTCATTCTTTTTTTTATAGATATATATAAGGAGCCGCCTTTAAATCACTGGGCTTTCATCTTGATCAGCTTATCAGTTTCATTCAGTGTGGATTTGGTAGAATAATTGGACTCGGGCGTATTCTTTTCGTCCTCTGCATTCTCCATATGCCCGGTTATGTGAAGCACGATCGCTGTGCCACGAACCGAGAACCTCAGATCCACAGCAGCAGAAATATAATGAGCAGCGACACTATTCACATGGGGAAATTCTCTCTCTCTCTCTCTCTCTCTCTCTCTCTCTCTCTCTCTCTCTCTCTCTAAGCAACACCTCAAACACACCTCTTAACCGAAAAAAGGATGAGATAACCCGGAAGCTGCAGGACATAGACTGATACAAACACAAATGGGTGGAAGGGATCCGGGAAACAGTAAAATATTATTCCATTTACGTGATCACACACACACACACACACACACACACACACACACACACACACACACATATATATATATATATATATATATATATATTATATATATATATATATATATATTATTGGTATGTATGTGTTTGATTTTAAATCGCGTGAAGATAAAAAACGTGACGATTATATGAACAAAGTTACATGCCAAGAAGGAAAAATTGTTAACATATATATTATATATATATATATATTATTATATATATTATTCATTATAATATTATATATATATTAAGATATATATATATATTATAATATATATGTGTGTGTGTGTGTGTGCGCACGCGCGCGCTCATGCGTGTGTGTATGCATCAGGGAACCTGGGTATTGAGAGTGTGTGCAATTTCTTTGACGACAGTGGTTAAAAAGTGCTTGGAACAACATTTTCAGTAATACGCGAGATGCTGACGGTTGCTGAAATTCGAGACTGTAATATGGATCCTGGAAAGGAGAGTGATATTGGACGAGTGTGCATGTTCTTAAAACACTATTTGGCAGTTAGTTAATGGCAGTGATGAAAGAAACGTTAATAGCAGTGATTAGCGAAACGCTTAGACGACATTACTGCCGCATGAGAAGCTGTATCCTTCATACAACATTTTGCAGCGAGAGCGACTAGGGATATATATGTATGAGGAATATACTCGTATGAAGCAACAATATGTATACTAAATGACAAGGGTGTGTCGTCACGCATATTATGACCTGATTTTACATTATGTACTTTTAATCGTGCTTCGGAGAGAGAGAGACTTGGGGAGAAGAGAGCAGAGCAACTGGAAAAAACTCCCCTAGACTTCATTGCATTCTTGTAATCACCAGACTGACAAACCTAAGACTCCAAAAGCAGCTCTCCTGGTGGAAGAGTATAAAACCTTAAGTGATAATGTAGAACTGAAATAAAATTCTTATTCTTCATATACCCACCACACTTTCTAATTGAACTTTAGTTTGCGACCTTAGTGTTCTTGCGGAAGTGAATTCCAAGTAAGACTAGGGTGTGTCCACACCAGTGACAAAACACGGTGAGAATATTAAGACTGACAAGTGGGGTAACAAGTTGTTAAGTCGTTGAGAAACATCGTAGTAGACATGTTGGTACGGATTTGTTGGGCGACACGTTGGCAATCCTGGTGTGGACGAGGTGATGTCGTCAGAGACCTCTCACCAAATAACAGACCAACTTGAGTGGAGAAGAGACAAAACGCTGCAGTTGATCGAGTGTTATCGGAGCCACAAATGCTGTGGCAACCAAGCCATATGTTGTAAAAGAACCGCATAAAAAGGTCAGATGCTTGGCTTGACATTGCCGTTCCTGTTGTATAATAACGATGGTCTTGTCCATGCTCTACGTTTTCTTCTTCCCCGATGGGCACACAAAACAACAAATGATGCAGCTGCCAGCAAAGCATCCTCACACGACGACATGTCTGCCACTGCCACTTCTGGATACATGGTGTGGACAGTTTCACCAAGTCGACTGTTATTGCCGACATGTCTCTCAACATTGTGACAGATATGCACCCTTAGAACAGAACACACGTTAACTCCTAGATCATAACACATACACACACACACACACACACACATACACACACACACACACACACACACACACACATATATATATATTATATGTGTGTGTGTGTGTGTGTATATGTATATGTGTATATATGATATATATATGTAGTATATATATATGTATATATGTTATATATGTATATATGTGTTATATATGTATATAAATATGTTATGTATAGTGTATGATATATATTATATATATATATATATATATATATATATATATATATATATATATATAGTATATATATATACGTATATATATATATATATATGTGTGTGTGTGTGTGTGTGTGTGTGTGTGTGTGTGTGTGAACGGGATAAATTGAAATCCCCTTTTTTTTCTTATCGCCCTAGTAAGAGAAACTTACATAATTGCTAACAGTGACTGACCTACCTCCCTGGTGATTCAAACCATCCATTATAGGTGCAGTAGATCGATGCTTAGTCCAATTTGCCTAAAAGGAGAAGAATTATGTATGTAGCTGCATATGCATGGTATCATAGAAGGCACCACTGCCCCCTAAATATGATTTCACCCTTTCCCGGCCCCACCTGCAGTGAGTGGACTTACAATCCTCCGCGCTAATTGGTCTAAGACCATGTACACAGTATCAGCAGGTAGTATCGCCTGAAAATTGATGCAAATAATATCCTGCCTTCTTTAGCAATTCGAACGTTGACCACTGAATCAGTAGGTCGGCACCTAGCAGCTGCAAATGTATGGTTTGAACTATTAAGGGGAGGGGTTGAACCAATTTTAGGGGTGCAGTGGTGCTTGCTACAATACCATGCATGTGCAACAGCATATCTGATTCCTCTCCTATTATGTCCTCAGGAACTGAATGGGCTCTTCATCCACCTACTGTTTCAGTGGTTGACTGTTGCAATCCCCAAGGAAGAGGATTATTAGCATCTATTTTCAGGTGATACTGCCTACCTTTAATGCCCACATAACTATGGGATCACATCCTGCAACAGACACTAATTTCTTCTTTGTAATTTAGGCTTTGTTTCAACATGGAATCATTATACCCAAAGAGTTTATGCTTTTGGTGAAAACTATTACAATTCAACTACAGAGTAAGCCCTGTCTGGTACAGCTCAAGAACATAAATAGTTGGCCGCTGTCAAATTGCAGTTTTTTATGTAAACAGCTCCTCCTTTTTTAAACGAGGTGCTCTGTTATGAACTGCTCACAGGAATACGTGATCTTTTTGTTTGTGTTTGACAGAAAGCAGAACAGTGACCAACTCAACATGCTTCATTCCTTCCTTTCTGATGCATTTAGGGCCAATAAAATTGATTATCTTTTACTCAAACTTTATTTTCATGGACGCGTAGACCTAAATTGTATTTTCCAGTTTTTTGTTGTAAGTTATGGTAACTTGGCTCCAAAATCGTATGTTATTTATTTTAAGCTACACAGAAGGGAGTTCGTTTTGGACATGTTGGAGAATTATCAGTGTTGCTTCAGTTGGTATGTGTGGTGGAGTAGCTCTAGGCATCTGACCACTGCTTAATTTTGATAACTACCAAATAATCTAAAGTTTTTGAATGTCTTTCGGCAAAACGTCTGAATGTCTATGCTGAAAGTAACTGTTTCCGAGCTTACAGTTTGTCTTTCATATAGAAAGTCCTAGATTCTGATCATGAAGTGTGTGTGCCGGTTTTGACATCAGGGTTGCTTTTGGCTTTGTTATTCATGACCCCTTGTTTTCAAACTTGGACGGATTGGAGTGCAAAGGTTAACTCATACTATGGGTAGACGTTGCCAGTTGCCTTTAAGGGTGCTCTGTGCATGACTATTATGCTTAATGATGAAACCTGGACTTTTTAATTCCGGATTCAGCAACGAAGCTTAAAACTTACTCTGCTCCCTTTCAAAAAGGAGGACATTTTACAAACATATGTATATGTAACAGTTATTTTTGCTCTGTTTTATAAAAGCATAAAAAATTACATAACCATTCCAAATCCATACATAGACGAATATACTTTTGGATTCTGATGAAGTATATTCAGGATAAGGTATTCGATATTTAAATAAGTTATATATATATATATATATATATATATATATATATATATATATATATATGTGTGTGTGTGTGTGTGTGATGCGCGCGTGTGTGTGTGTGTGTGTGTGTGTGTGTGTATGTACACAACTCTTATGTACAATGCATATTCAGGTTACCTTTTTATTCAATAACTTATGTCTTATATGTATATATATATTATATATTATATATATATATATATATATATATATATATATATATGAATTATTATCACATCGAACCGTGATCCATTTATATATCAATTCAAGCTACAAATGTCCTTTAATATCTAAATTCACTTTAACTCCCAAATGATATATTTTCATATATGTACCGAAGGGGAATTTTTTAATTGATAATAATTTCGTCCCCCCATGGGATCGAACCACCGTCCAAGTGGACGGGGACGAAATCAGGACAGTCAGTGATGCTATCCCATGGGGGGACGAAATTATTATCAATTAAAAAATTCCCTTCGGTACATATATGAAAATATATCATTTGGGAGGTAAAGTGAATTTAGATATTAAAGGACATTTGTAGCTTGAATTGATATATAAATGGATCACGGTTCGATGTGATAATTATTCATAACAAAAGGCTACGTGCTGTCAAACGCTCGAATTGGCCAACATGGTAGACGGGGTTTCATATCGATTCTAATTACGAAAGCTCCCAGATCGAGGGTGATTTGTAAGGTCAGAATCGATATGAACTTATAGCGTCTCTGTTGGCTGATTGGATAGCGTCACTGACTGTCCTGATTTCGTCCCCGTCCACTTGGACGGTGGTTCGATCCCATGGGGGGACGAAATTATTATCAATTAAAAAATTCCCCTTCGGTACATATATGAAAAATATATCATTTGGGAGGTAAAGTGAATTTAGATATTAAAGGACATTTGTAGCTTGAATTGATATATATATATATATATATATATATATATATATATATATATATATATATATATATATATATATATATATATATATATATAGATATGTACAGTGGTACCTCGAGATACGAAATTAATCCGTTCCGAGGGCTCTTTGTATCATGAGTTTTTCGTATCTTGAGCCGCATTTTACTTGTAAAATGGCTAATACGTTCCAAGCCCTCCAAAAACACCCCAGTAAATTTCATAATAAAGCTAAATTGACTTATAAACAATGAAATACTACAACAATTTGGACCATACAATACCTAACTTAATACGTACTGCTAATTACCTGTCAATAAAGTGTATTAGTGTACATGGTATACAAGAAATACTGTATGTACATACGTATGTATGTAGTAAAATGTGGAAGCTTACCTTTTGAGTGAGGCTATCTCCAAAAGTAGCGACAGAGGAGGAGGACAAACGGCAGATACATACACTTAACTTTACGAAACACATAAAAAAATATCAGAAAAACAAACTAAACTTTACAAAACACATTAACAAAACTGTAACACTTAACTTTACAAAAAACTTAAAAATTAAATTTATTTTGTCTTTTTTTTATTTTACATTTTTTTTAACTTTTTTATACTTTATGTATTTTACAAAGTTTAAATTTCTTCACCACCGAATAGATGCCAGTCTGTTTACGGAATTTTTCTAACCACCTATGAGAAGCCTTGAACTCTGGGGTTGCCGTCGATCTCCCCTCTCTTCTGTCGTCTTCGGCTTAGGCAATCAAATCGGCGAAAATAGCGCTGGCCTTCTGGCAGATTGCCGTCTTAGTTATCGTATTGCCATCGATTTTTTTGTCCTCAATCCATAGAAGCAGCAGCCTTTCCATTTCATCATGCACATGGCTCCTCTTGTTGGACAAAATAGTCACGCCCTTGGAAGGTGTAGCTGCTTTGATGGCTTCTTTCTGCTTTAGGATGGTGCCTATCGTCGACGGATTTCGGCCATATTCCTTAGCGATCACACTCAACCGCAAGCCAGCTTCATACTTTTTTGTTAACTCCATTTTTGTCTGCATAGCAAGCATTCTCTTCTTTCTGTGAACTTCAGCAACTTTCTTGGGACCCATGACTATACTGTACGTAATTAAGTTATGTAGTACGTATACTAATTAGGTTCTCACACAACACGATAAAGTAGCACAACGAAATCACTAACACGAATTTACGTTAACAAACAAAATCGTATATGTGAAGGAACGAATTCCGCGTGCGTACGATAACACTGGTGAGAAGCAATGGCTGAAGAAGAACGCTGCTATGTACTAGTATGTAGATGCATGATGGGAGGGATGCTGACCAATAGGAGAGAAGGATCTCATGGCAGTGACTAGCATCAGGAACCAATGGGAGAGCAGGAGGATGGTGGCGAGTCTACTCAGTTGGTGGCGCGGGAGTTTCAAAATTGTTATCGGTGGTCCGGGCGAATCTCGGACTTTACAGCAACAACCTTTCGTATCTTGAGCAATTTTGTATGTAGAGCCATAAAATTTTTCGTATTTGCTTTCGTATCTCAAGTTTTTCGTAAGTTGAGCCTTTCGTATCTAGAGGTACCACTGTATATATATGTGTGTGTGTGTGTGTGTATATATATATATATATATATATATATATATATATATATATATATATATATATATATATATATATATATATATGTGTGTGTGTGTGTGTGTGTGTGTGTGTGTGTGTGTGTGTTACACATATAGATATATATTTAAATATGCACAGACACACATTTCCACTTGCTAGGTTTTTGGCTTTTCATTGATTGAGTATTTGTCATCAATATGGGCACTAGTGACTCTTTATTACAGGTTGATTTTGCATGGTGTTCTCACTTGCCACCCAAACTTGTAGAGGCTGACGTAGGCGGTGTGTCAAGGGGAGTGTCATCATCCCCATGTGGACCACTTTAAGCCTTTCACTCGATACGCAGTTCTTTGCCATAATACTTGGAAACTGGGTATACTCCCGTGTATGGCAAATTAGGAAAGGATTTTGGACTTGTTTCAGATGAAGGTAAACTGGCACATGCCTAGCCAACTTGGGACATACAGTTTCCTTGATTCTTTGTATTTTTGTACGTAGAGTTAGACGTTTCTGACGATTTTTCCATCTTTGAAAATTCCTGTATTGGGTAGTAGGCATTTTTGGCAGGAAGAATTCCATTGGTACTCCGATAGCTTTGCTGAAAACAATTCTTGTGGGAGAGACATTTTATATCCACTTTCTAGGTGATGTGTAGACAGAGGAGGGCCCAGGGTAGAGGTTCACGGTTGAGGCCGATACATGGCGATGAATGTTAACTTGAGGGATCGGTGGGATTTTTCTGACCTGGCGTTGATGGCAGTACTGTACACTTTGGTGCGTTACACATTGGTTCTTATTACTTATGTGGTTCTTATTACTTATGCTAAGGCAGTCCATATTTCCTTCTGTTGAAAGTTGTCATCAGGGATGCTGAAACATCTGTCCTAACTGTTGAGAAGCACCTCAGTGCAGGCTTTCACTGCTGCTTCTATCATTGGGGTATATTCTGGTCATCAGATGGATCTGTTGCTTGCTTTGGAAAGACACACACACCTCAAACTTCTCAGCCTTTCTCAATCCAGACTCTCTCACAGGTGACAGGCCACTTTGCTCTTTTAGCAGCTGATGCACGGTTTTGCCTATGTTCAGTGACACACTGAACTCTGTCATCCAGATTTTTGTGTTATTAATTTGGCTGTTGTTCTGCTGGATGGATGAGTGGGTCTGCAGAGGAAATTTATCATTTTTTAAAAATTTATTTTAGAGATCTTGACACGGGGAGTGCAGGCAGCCCCAGCTGTTATCACACCCATAATTGTTCATCAAGTGTTAAAGAAGGGAAAGTGTGCCCATTTCAGACTTATGACAGTTTGATAGTCTCGTGTTTCAGGATCTTTTTAGTGACTGCTGTTGAGTTCTTTGTAGTTTGTTCCCTGTTGAACCTCATTAATTTCTATCCTGGATTGGGTATATACTATTGTATTTTGCTTCCAAGGAATGTGGTGTATGGTATGCCCAAATTCAGTGATGACAGATTATTGCTGACAGATGGACTATATGTCCTGTTTTCTGGATAAGGTGTGGATGGGAGTTAGGTAATCTGTCAAGACAGAAGGGCATACCTTCAACTAGGTGATCGAAATATTTCGTACCCAGACATGTAAAGAAAGATCATAGGAATAAATTACAAATTTATTAATAAATGAAAATAACCTTCCATTGAAATGAAGTGAAGGTATGTACTGTGGGGAAGCAATTCTCACCTTTAAAACAGACAAGGTATTCAGAATTACTGCCTTTGAGAAATTTTCTCGTGATGCAAGAAGTTTGCTTTTGAAGGTGCTGTTATTTTCATGTAATGGTGTTAATTTTTTTTATTGAGTAAAGTGAGGAGTTTGATGGTTCTGTTAACTGATTGTGCTATGAAGGTGCCTGCAGCAACATGTAAGTCTGACCCAGGGTTTGAGAACACCATCATCATGGCTTTGAAGGTGTCCTGTTGGGCATTGCCACAATTTAATGTCTTGGCTCCTCCACTGAAGCATCATAGAGGGGTGCCACGGTTTTGGCAATATTGGACTGGAACCCTTGAATTTTTTTAGTTTTTTTTTTCTGTGATGGTTGGAGTACTGCATCCTGACAGCTAGCACCTTGTATGCAAGGGATGTATTGTGGTTTTGAGACATATGATGACCCTGGAACTTGATGGAAGAGGGCTCAGGGATTCATTCGACATGATGGAAGACTAGGGCATTATAGAAATGCTGTGATGTGTTTTTGGGGTTCTTCCTAGTGCCTGGAGATTATGATTATGTTGTCAACGTCACAGATACAGACGGGGTCTTCATCAGCCTCTGGAATGTTGCCCATGAATTCGTAAGGCCAAATCTGGAGTTAAAGATATATGTCCAAGGCATGATGATTGCCATTTTCAGGACACTTTTGCTTTGAGGTGGCCCCTCATTGAGTGGGAACTAAATGAATTTTGGCCCATTAAGGGTGGAGGTGATGTTCACCATGTTGGAAAGGGAATAGTGTCTTGCTTCCATCTGGAGGTTGAGGTGCATGCATTCTCCTCAGAAGCACGATGAGCCATCTGGCTTCTCGACCATATGGAGTAGGGAGACCTAGGGGCTAGCAGCCCACTGGCAAAGGCCCATGTGTTTCATCACTAAGAAGGCCTTCTTTGTGATAAGTAGTTTCTCAAGTGGCAAGTAGGAGAACTTTAAGTGGACCAGAGACCATTATCTTGATGTAGTGATGGATGCCTTGTTTTGCTGGTACTCTTGGGGGTTATTGAAAAATTCCTTTAGAAGGTGATACTAACCCTTTTGCTGCAGCCTGTTATCATTGCTAGTGACGAGAAATGTCCTGCTAATTGTGTAACTGGCTAATAAGCTTCCTTTTATATTTGTACTTCGTTTCTTCATTATTTTCATTACTGTTATTATATAATACTGTAATCTGTTATTATGATATATCATTATAGTAGAGTGATAAAATATGCAAATGATATGTAGGCAATTATTGAAATACTGAATTACGTAGGTTTCACTGGTGATTCATTTTAGTGTAATACCTCTCAAAGTATGGATTATAGTACAGGCAGTCCCCGGGTTACGACGGGGGTTAGTTCTTGAGACGTGTCGTAAGCCGAAAAAGGTTATAAGCCGGAACATCGTCAAAAATCCTAAGAAAACCTTACTTTTAATGATTTGGGTGCATTGAAAACAATGTAAACTGCATTCTTATTGCATTTTTCATCAAAATGACCTTTAAATATTGATTATTATGCATTTTTGGTGTCATATTTCATCTGCCAGATCAGTGTTGTAGGCGTTGTAACCCTGGAACATGTGTCGTAACCCTGGAAATAATTTCTGATGAATATAATTGAAAAGCGCCTTAACCTTGGAACATCGTAAGCCAAGACCGTCGTAACCTGGGGACTGCCTGTAACACCGTTTTCGTTATTCGGTATAAACTTTTTTTTTTTTTTTACAAACTTTGAACGTTTGCTCTTGGCCAAAAATGATCTCTGGAAAAACCTCACGACAAAAATTAAAATGTGAATTTATTCTCCAAGAAAAGTTTCATAGCATCAGTTTTTTTTGCGAATTGCATCTTCAATGGACTTCCATTCAGATATTTGATCATGTTTTCTTTGTTTACTGACAACCACATCTGGTGCTTGACAAATCTGTCCTTCTCCTCATGTCATTTCCTCTGATTCTGATAATTTCTGATTTAACCTGAAGTAAAAAAAGTAATCTAAGGTATGTTTATTTATAACTGTGATATCATAAACATCAATATATTCACCGTTGTCACTATCAGAACTATCTGATAGTTCAGGTCTACTGCTATCATTATCATTTCCAAATAAAAGCCTGTGTAATACTTCATCATCAAGAGAAACCACACTCTTTGGTATTTTGATGGTCACTGAAGATCTAGTCTTTATCCTGAGATTAACCTTCAAGTTTAAAATAAATGTCATTTGTTGCTTGAATATAGACAAAAGCTCCTAAACTCCTAAAAGTCATGAGGGAATTATGATATGAAATGTGAGGTGCCTAACTAGAACCAAAAGAATGGTGACTGAAAAGCTCAGCCCCATGTCATCGATGTGACCTTTCGATGACTGAGGAGATCATTCATGTGCAAAATAAGGCTAATACTTGGGTCCTAGCAATGAGATGGGGGGGCTGCTTGTGACCCACAGAGGGGCGTCTGGAAGGAGGACAGTCCTCGTAGGCAGTGATGAGCAACATCTACTACCAGACATAGTGCTCCAGGAAGTCAAAACAGAGTAGTGGCATCAGGACATTAGTGACAATGAACTCACCTTAACTTTTCTTCCTGGTAGGTGGATTGTAAGACTCCAATGACTGTATGGTTCTATGGGGCTGCCGTTGGCAGCCACTATGTATAGCTGAGTCTTCGTGGTCATCAGCATTTGTTCTTTAATGCACTCATATCCACCAGGAACATCTTGCTGGAGTTGCTGTCAGAAACATAGGTTCAGGTGGTGTGGGTGTACACTGGTGTCATGGTGGCCGACGTTGTGTTTTTGGTTGGCTGTCCTGCTAACTTTTTCCACATCAGTAGCCATGGGCACAGGTTTTGGTTGTCTTCCTGAACTTATGATGAGGCAGTTGGGGCACCCTTTTTAACAGGGTTTGTATGACCACCTTGTGCACCGTTAATGTGCTTGTCCTCATTGTCTTGGCCGTCTCTGACTTTGCAGATGGTGTAGTCAGTATGTTGCAAAGCCTTGCAGACCTCTAATTAACTTGTCTGCCTTTTTTAGTAGGTCTGTCATGTGTGTGCCCTAATGTCAGGAAAGGAAGCTCAGATGTCCATTGGTTGGTGGCGCAGCCAAATCTTTTTTTGCAAGGTACACCTTTTTTGGTATCCTGTCAAAGACCAGCTCTGGCATTGTGAAAAGGGATTGAAGCCTATCCCAATATACCCTCACTGATGTGTCCCCCAGTTGCATGTTAAGGAGACCTAGCATAGGTTAGTGGTAGCAAGAACTCTGATACCAGTAACTGGTGGAGTTCCTCATAATTGATCCTCTCTCCCTATGCATTTAGCCAGTGCATGATGCAGGAACAGGGTGTTTAGGATTATCTTGAAGATAGTCTCGCTTAATTTGAAACATTTCTTAGGAGGAATTCAATCTCCAATCTCCAGAATCATAGAAATGTCTTAGTCATTGAGAAGGAAGACAAGATGATTTGCTGCGTTTGAATTAGAGACTTCGTCTGAGGACATCTCTTCCACGTATTAACCTTCAAGAAATTGATTTTTAGATGTAGATTTTACCATATTTACTCCTTTCATTACCAAGTTTTGGTGCAAGAAATTAGCTTTATTATACTGTGAACCAGAAACAATCTTTTAATATTCATAAGAGAGCTAGCCAGAATTTAAACTCCATGTTTAGTCTATTTGTGCCTAGTTGTTAGGAAGAGAATCACAGAACCATTCTGCTCTACCAGGTCACTCCAAGCGGTCACTAGTGTAAAAGTTAATTCATACCGTATTCAGATGGAATTTTAGTTAAAATGGTAGGCATGGTGGTGACCTGGACCAGAGGAGACAGGTGACGCAGGTGACGCACAAGCACATGATTGTGAAGGTGCTCTGTGATTGGCTGGAGATCTTGCCAGTGAAGCTGTTGATCTTAAAGGAGTAGGTGGGATATTTACTCTATTACTCTTGGATTTTTAATGAATATGCTGCGAAGAGGAGCACCTCGATGGAATGTAATGACTGATATTTATTTACTATAAATGGTTTGGCTTTGAAAATAAGGTTATTGCTTATGTAGATGATGCTACTCTCATTTAGTCTATCCTACGAAAATTTCTTGGCTTAGATCTGCAGTTACTGAATTATTATAATAAAGAATTAGTAAATATTAATGGTTGTGCAAATTATAGTGATTAAGTTGAACCCTAAAAATATCATATGAAGGTATGAACTTGAACAGGAAGATTTTAAATCCCCCCACCTAGAACTTTTCATTGAAAGAGTTTTGTTAACTCACATGAAATTGTAGGTGCTAGTGTTCAGTGCAAATTCGTGCTCGCCTCATTAGCGAATTTCACATACTTCCTATCTACCTCTCCCACTTCGAAGTCTTTAACCATAGACAATTTTCATAATCTTTCTGCATATATGCATTTATTACGCTTTTAATGAGGTGCTCTAGTTATAATTACACTTGCAGCAGTTTTCACCTCTTCCTCACCAAATTAATCTTTTAGCATTTTAATTGTCACCAAATAATGATCAGAATTATTATCTCATCTATGCGACTTCTCTAACTTGATCTTTTATCCAATCTGAACTAACAGAATCTAGCATTCCCGTTCCACACCATTTACCAGGTATTTATTTTTTCTTCGGATCTATATATAATATATATATATATATATATATATATATATATTATATATATATATATATATTATAGATATATATATATATACTAATATATATATGTATTACTATATATATATATAATCTATAATATATATGTATATATATATATAATAATATATATATATATATATATATATATATATATATCTCATATATATATACATATCATATATATATAATATATTATATATATATATATATACACATATATATATATATATATATATCAATATATATATATAGAATATATATATATATATACACATATATATATATATATATATATATATATAGATAGTATATTATATATCTATATATATTAAAATGTATTATATTAATATATATATATCTATAATAATCAGATATGATTGATATATATATATATTATATATGTATATATTATATATTATTTATACATAATCTATATAATATATAATATTATATAGCATCTTAATTAATTATAACACATAATATATATATATAATATATATATATATAATAATATAGTAAATTAACCCCATAATATATATAATTATATAATATAATATAAATTAGCATTATTAAGCTTCAAATGTCCTATAATAACCGATTCGCACTACCTCGGAATTAATATATTTTCATTTATGTTAACCGAGGGGAATTTTGTAGTTGATGATAATTTCGACATCTCGTGGAAGTCCCCATTTCTCTTCAGTGCGCTGGTTCGAATCCACGATAGGACGAAATCATTATCAACTAAAAAATTTCCCTTTGATAAAGATATATGAAAATATATTACTTCCGAGGTAGAGCAAATTGGATATTAAAGGACATTTGTAGCTTAATGCATGTATGTCAATCACGGTGATGTGATAGAATTTACCTATATAAAGTAATGTACTGTATAATATGTTAACTTACTGAAATTTTTACGATAATAAGGACGAAAGAATATGAATGGAAAACAAGGTCTTGAAGGTCCCCTTAGGGCAAAAGCATCGTTATCTACATAAAATTTAAGATGATATTTTCCAACGCTGTTCAATTATTTATATATATATATATATATATATTATATATATATATATATATATATATATATATACATATAGACGAATATTCATTTTTTTTATTAATTCGATGTAAATCTGTTTCTGTTCACGCATTTATTTGTAGCCTTTCTTGAACTAATTTATTTGCTTGGTTCGTCTATATTTTATTCTCTCAAATGTTATTCTGTCTCCCGGCGCTCAATTTCTTCATTTCTGGCCCCTATACCTTTCCCCCTCTCATTCTTTTCCCTCTCCCCGCGCCCTCCACAGTCTAGGCCTACGAGAGATAATCAGGGCGGCATTATGCACACTGCCTGGGGTCGGAGCGGAAGAAAGATTTCAATTAGAAACTCTCATTAAAAGTCTAATTACAAGTACAAAGTCTGAAATGAGATGGAGAGGTTCTTTTCATCTCCCAATATCGGACGAGATTTCATTTCCCGAATTACTGGGTTCTGCCACCAGCTCTTTCTTAATACGCTCAGGTTCTTTGTATCTTCTACAGTTGAAGCGTTTCCAAGAACATTAAACATTTTCAACATCTCGGGTTTCGTTTTCTACAACATAATTTTTTTTTCTTTTTTTTTTTTACTTAATTTATTTAGTTCTTGTTTTGGAAATATTGTTGTCATTGTATTTCACAATGCACGTAATCCATTTGTTAGAATCCCCGTGGGGCGGTAATGCCTTCAGTGCACCTCATGCGGTGCACTGTAGGCATTACTTAAGGTTCTTTGCAGCGTCCCTTCGGCCCCTAGCTGCAACATCTTTCATTCCTTATTCTGTACCTCTGTTCTTATTTTCGTTCTTCGATCTTACTTTCCACCCTCTCCTGACACTTGTTCATAGTGCAACTGCGAGGGGCTCCTCCTGTTACATCTTTCGACTACCAATTTCCCTTTTAGCGCTGAATGACCTCATAGGGTCTGTGCTATATGCACAGTGAAAGAAAAACTTGTGCGTAAGAAATGGAATTCAAAGAAAAATATGATTCTGGTATATCAAGAAACTAATCGTAAGATCTTTTAATGATTAAGCCGTCTGAGATTAAGACAATGAACTGTTTTGAACGTAGATTTATTGTTTGGTATTTATATGCATCGCTGACAGTCTTTATGTTTTGAAATCACAACAGTATTATGTTAGCTAGGAGAATTCATCACCTCTTTTGCCAATGGCATCTAGAGTTAACAAGAGAGAAGAATATGAAAGCTCTTCATGGAGGAAACGTTTCTGTCTAACTTTGTTTACTCATGCAAAACAATAATTTGCACCTAGAACACAGAGAAATCTGTAGCAAAGGAATTTAAAGATGGCATTTGATCCTATCATTTTACTTTATAAAAGATATACTTGAGCTTGATAAAAAATAGAAACTTATATATATATCTATATATATATATATATATATATATATAATATATATATATATATATATATATAAACCTCGAAACAATTGCTCCCGGAATTAATTTATAAACAAGGACGCCGAGGAAATGTGAAGAATACTGCCAGCAAATAAATTGCGTTAGACTTGCCTCGTGAAATTGAAACCTTTATAAAATTAATATGTGGTATCTAGCTGTAACCTGCAGCCTCATACATTATTGATTACAGTTATCTGTAGATACTGATAATACTTGATGTCGTCGTAGTAGGTCTTGTCATGAGTTTTGTCTGGTGCATCGACGACTGCAGCAGCAGCTGGACTGTCCTCGAAATTGTTCACTTTCTACTGATGCTTCAAACGTCTTTGGAAAGGCGGCCAGTTTTCAGAGATCTTATTTCAGAGAATAACTAGATATACGGCTCACATTGTGACCTAGGGAAGGACTTAAAGGAATCTAATTGAAATCTCATTACCCACGTTTAGGCAGAATACAGCCAAGAAGCTATGGACACTTTTACCATTGACAAGTATTTTACCCCTTCAGTTCCTGTTATGGTGGAGCCTAGTACAAGTTTGATATATACAACTCTCTAGCCTCGAAAAATTTGTTTGGAAATGACAACGAGGCTTTTCGAAATTATATTTGGCCAATGAATGTTAGTACACGAAAGATATTTAGTTTTCATTTTTCTAGTTCTGATTTATTATTTGATGCTCAACTTTCCTTCTCGCTCGTGAGTGACCGAAGTTTTTTCTTTTTAGTTTTTTGTTATATGTATGTATGCATAGTGTGTCTTCTGGTGTGCATAAATAAAGGCTTCAGTTTTTTATGCTCTTGTTGCTGGGTGCTGATGTTAATGCCTTAAGGGAGTGAATTACCGTGAATCATTTCTCCATTATGAAGATGTAGCTATTATGGGCTGCTTGCACTGGTTTTGTTTTAGCTGTGTTTAACTACATTAAGAATTTCTGCAAGTTTCCAAACAATGTACTGACGTATGTCAGTTGATGGCGTTAAGTAGGACTTGTGTATTTAACTCTTAAGATAGTGAATATCCCGCAAATGTAATAACCTCGGTGCTCTTAAGCAGAGTAACCAATTTGCTCAGAAATGATGTCAGTTAAAGTATGTCTATAATTGTCATAAATGACGCTTTCATGATTATTTTCTTAATTAGTTGTACTGTAGCACGAAACTAATCTCGTGTCCAGTTTGCTTTGTTCCTTTTGATTTACTGAGAAACCCTAAGTAAATATACTTTTATCAGGGAAGAGACACGATAAATCACAGTTTCCCTTAAAGAGACAGAATCCACGTCGTTATTTTGAGGAAATCCCCATTAAATAGGTAGCGTAAGACGCCATAATTTACGGACTGTTTCTTTCCTCTCGTTTTTCATCCGAAAGACCGGATATAGCGACGAGCCGCGAGTGTAGGTATTCGTCCTAAGCGACTGTAATCTACTTCTGGAAAACTCAGGTAAAAGGAAGTAGATTGCGCAATCTCATCCGTTTCCGCGGGGCCGCTTCTAATGTTTAATGTTAACGGCCTTCCCATGCAAATGAGGCGGAGGTTTAATGTCATTTCCTGCCGGGCCTCATCTCGAGTAAGCTCCACAACAGAGACGCTGTAATCTCGGAGGCTTAGAGAAGAGTGGGGAAGACTTAATTGTTTATGGATCACCGTGTCCAGGCGCCTATCTCTAGGATTTACGGCCATAAACAATCCTGGAAGGATCCGCTCATAAAACCAAAGGACTTCAGTTTTCCATAACGCTAAGGGACCTCGATGTCGCTGCCACCGCTTTTTTCTTATTCCGTTAGCTGTTGTGTCCTTCTAGACCCCAGAAACACATGCTATTACAGAGAGTGCTGTTACGGTTTCATGTATAAAGATGTCCCAGATTAGAGATAATGGCGATATTAAGGAAGTGATTTTTGAACGTGGAGAGATATGATCATCTTGTACAGGATGAGGGGAAGATTGGGTGTGGTGCCCTATGGAGTCTTGGATCTAATCTTCGAAGGATTCTCCCAGGAAAAATAAGAGTATTCTTGAGTACTATATATGTATTTGTTTTGATTTATTTTTTTTCCTTTTATGGGACGAGTTGAAGGGTTGGCCTGTTTTGGGTTAAAATGAGGGATCGTCTTTTGTCGAATACTCAAGGAATGTGTTAAGGTGAACTAGAGATCGTTTGGGTTTACATTAATAATCGTGACATTTTTTTACTCCCATATTTTATAGTCTTGTTAAGAAGAGGCAAATATTTATCAATATGAGACTGTAGGATTAAAAAAAAAGACTGTGAAGTTGTCACTTTTAAAACAGACCGACATTGGTATACAAGTATAGATTATCATCATAATGGCTTCCGAATGATTAATGATAACGCACGCTTTTAGGTGCTTAGTATAGTTATAAAACATACTAATCTATATTTTTTACATTTTCGTATCATATTCAATTTACTGATAAGCAACCATTCTCAATAATCAAGTCGGGGAATCAGTATCACCTTTTGTGCAGGGCGTTAGTTTAAATCACGTGATTGAAAAGTGACTTCCATCCCTTCGGTGGGACAGTTCTTATATTACTTCCAATTTAGTGTAGCATAATTTCCATTGCCTGGTAACCGTTTTATGCGTATTTGATATACATATATATATATATATATATTATTATATATATATAATTATATATTTATATATATTTTGATATATATGTGCATATATATATTTATATATATATATATATATATATATATATATCTATATATATATATATATATATATATATATATATTTACTAGCAGATGCTTGCTATCGCACGCATTTGCTTGTTCATCAGTTACTGTGGCGCTTCTATGTGCCTCACTTGTTCTGTCAGCAACCATTCTTTATTCCCGCTGTTCATCAGTTTCTGTGGCCCTGCTAATCTTTGTTCCTGCTATTCATCAGTTTCTGCGGCCCGCCTTTGAACGTCCCTTGCTGTGTCGGCATCCAGTCTTTGCTTCCTCAGTTCATCAGTTTCTGTGGCCCACCTTTGTGCTAGTCTTTGCCTCTCTAAAGCTAATCTTTGTTCCTGCTATTCATCAGTTTCTGTGGCCTGCCTTTGTGCATCCCTTGATCTGCCAGTAGCCAAACTTTGTTCCCTCTGTTCATCAATTTCT
Source organism: Macrobrachium nipponense (assembly GCF_015104395.2). NCBI lineage: Eukaryota > Metazoa > Arthropoda > Malacostraca > Decapoda > Palaemonidae > Macrobrachium > Macrobrachium nipponense. The sequence continues at coordinate 73,777,316 of NC_061108.1, forward strand.
ACCACCCGCCTTTTCTGGGCTGTCATTGTTGTTTACGGACCATCACCAGTAGTGCCTAATGTCATTCCAAAGTTGTTTCTCTAATTTCCACAATTATCTGCCGAGTCCATTTCGAAGTGAAAAAAATAAAGCTCAGCCAAAAATTTGCGACCTTTATAAACCCCAAAAATTCGTCCGCATCAGGTGCAGTGTATATTATGTGACATTTTCATCATGTATGCCATATGTTACATCACATTTTCCTAATGTGCGATGTCTGTTATATGCCTTCAAGGAAAGGTTTCCCTAGGGTGCATTGGGTCCCCTCAGCAACCTGTGAGGCGAATCTTCCATAGTCAAGGATGCCCTCAAGCAATGGTTTCCTAAGGGCACCTTGGGTCTTCTCACCCTTGTGGTTCAGGTCCTCCCTAGGCCTGCTTACCCTGCCTAACAGAAAACCTGCCCCCCTCCAGGGAAGCAGCATATCAAGGATCCCTTTAAGGAAAGGCTTCCCTAGAGTGCCTTGGTGCCCCTTAGATTTGCAGGAAACTAGCCTCCCTTTAGGGAAGCAACCTGCAGGAGGATCTTCCCCATTCAAGAGTGCCTTCAGGGAAGGCTTCCCTCGGGTGCCTTGGGGCCCCTCAGCCTTGTGGTCAAGGCCCTCCCTCTGGGCAGCTCTCCCAGCCTGCCCCCTTCTAGGGAAGCAGCCTGTGAGGATGATCTTCCCCAATCAAGGTGCCTTCAGGGGAAGTCTTCCCTAGGGTGCTTTTGGCCCATCAGCCTTGTGTTTCAGGCTCTTCCCAGGCCTACTTCCCCTCCTGGCAGGAAACCTGCCTCCCTCCAGGAAAGCAGTCTGTGAGGTGGTTCTTTCCTAGTTTAAGGGAAGGCTTTCCTAAGGAAGGAATTACTCAGCCTCATCTCTGGTGACATTCCATTTGCAAGGGAACCTTAATAAGGGTTTTGATGGCAGAGTAATTTAGGTAGATTTTAGTTTTGCTTTAGTAAATCACAAGGCACTTCTTTATAAACCGTAGAATCTTGGAGTGGGTGGATATGTTTTAGGATTACTTCAAGATTTTCTTACAGGTAGGCAGCATTCAATTGCTGTGAATGAGATCTTTAGTGAACCAAAACCTATTTATTCTGGAGTTCTGCAGGGCAGTGCTCTTGGTCCACTGTTATTTTTAGTGTATGCATGTGACATGGTTGTTGGATTGGGAAGAAAAAATGTTCAGTATGCTGATCATGCAGCACTTGTCAGTTTAGTAGTCTCCACTTTTGAGAAATGGAGCTGCCCTCAACCTCAATCAGGACATGGACCGATCAGGGAATGGTGAAGTCAGTGGGGTATGAAGCTGAACTCCAGTAAAACAGAAATACTATTAATAAGTAGATCCCATGCTGAACGAGTCTGAATCTTTTAACTATTCATTTTGCAACTTTTGATTCACATCTAACTTTTGAGAAACATCTAATGAAAGTTTCTGCAAATGCCACACGAAAATTAGCTATAATCCATAAGGCCTCAAATATTTATAGTGATTAAATCAATGCAACCTGTTTTAGGTTATTTGTACTTCCTTTACTAGAATACTCTTTTCTGGTGTGGATGTCTGCTTCTGGCAGAGATTTATCTCTCTCAGATAGTGGTTCATAGTTGTAGGTTTCTGTTTCATTATAGTAGTTAGTAGTTATGACTTGGTCTCTTGTTTGTCACCATCTTAAGTTATATTTCAACAGAGATCTTTCACATTCACAATTGATCCGTAATCCCCTTTATCTGCTGAGAGCAACCAGAATAGCTGAACAACAGCACCAGTATGCAGTAAATGTACCTTGCTGTCAAACTTCTGTTCCAGAGGTCCTTTATTCCTCACACCTTTGGACTGTGGAACAGCCTCCCAAAGGGAGTCGTGCAATTGGAACTTCCTTTACCATGTCGTACTTCTTTCTAATGAGCACATTGTATGGAACTGTGAATTTCAAGTCAATGGCCCTTGTGGGCTTGATCCATATTAATATGTTTCATCTTCTGAATTAATATAGCAATAATAATAGGGCACTTTGTGGCCTCTTAGCCCTGTGGTTCAGGCTCTCCCCAGGCCACATTCCAGGCCTGGCAGGAAACCTGACTCGCTCCAGGGAAGTAGCCAGTGAGGAGGATATTCCTCAGTCAAGGGTGCCTTCAAAATGTTTCCCTAGGGCACCGTGGGACCCGTTAGCCTTATGGTTCAGACCCTCCCCAGACCCAAATCCCCAGCCTGTCAGGAATCCTCCCTCCCTATAGGGAAGCAGCTCTGAGGAGGATCTTCCCCAGTCAAGAGTGTCTAAAAGAGAAGGCTTCCCTAAGGCACCTTGGTGACCCCATCTTTTTGGTTTTAGTCATCCCCTGGCCCACTTCCCCAGCCTGGCAGGAAACCTACCTAACTTTAGGGAAGTAGGCTTTGAGGAGAATCTTCCCCATTCAGGGGGGCCTTCAAGAGAAGGCTTAGGGCGCCTTGGTGCCCCTGAGCCTTGTGGTTCAAGCCCTCTTGAGGCTGACTTCCCCAGCCTGGCATGAAAACTGCCTCCCTCCAGGGAAGCAGCCCGTGAGGCGGGTCTTCCCCAGTCAAGGGTGCCTTCAATGGCTTCCCCTAAGCACCTTGTGGCCCCTCACCCTTGTGGTTCTAGCCCTCCCCAGGCCCACTTTCCCAGGCTGGCAGGAAATCTGCCCACCTCCAGGGAAGCAGCATGTGAGGAGGATTTTTCCCAGTTAAGGATGCATTTAACAGAAAGCTTCCCTAGAGCACCTTAGGGCCCATCAGCCTTGTGTTTCAACCCCACCCTCGATTCACTTCCCAAGCTCGGCAAGAAAACTGCTTACCTCCAGGGAAGCAGCTGCTGTGAAGGATCTTACCTAGTCAAGGGTGTCCCTCATCATTGTGGAAGCCCTCCCCAGCCTGCTTCCCCAGCTTGGCAGGAAGCCTGCCTCCCTCCAGGAAAGCTTTATTATAGCTTCGAAAGCTTAAAGGAAAGTTTAGATTTTTTGTTGCACACTTGATACTGATACTAACAATGATTGAAAAATAAAAAACAATAAGAAATAAGCCGTAATTGAAAACTTCTTTGTCCTGATTGGCTAGCTATTAGTGACGTCACTAAGCCCCTCCCCATTTATGCCATGCTCCTCGTCTTTCAGTAGTCAAAGTGGGAAGGCAGTCTTTTTAACTATGCTGACATTTTAACAAATCTAAATTATGGTGTCTTGTGCCACATAAATCAGAAAAACATAAGGAAATTTGTAGATTTTCATTGCTTTCCAAGAAATATTCTCGAAGGTAGCAGACGAATTTCTGTCAGCCGGGCTTGGAGTAATTATATTATGCTTTATGTCAATCACAGTTACAATTATAATTACAACTAAAATTAATATTAAATAGAAATAAAGAATTACAATGACAATTACATTAAAAATGTGTAATGAATTACATTTTAGTTACATTACAACTATAATTACAACAAGCTTGCTGGCAACGCACAGCCCTAGTGTAAATGGGGCGGGGCCTAGGCATGCAAGAGATGCCGACTAGTCAATTTCCTTAACTTTAGATGCAATCACCTTACTTATAACCACCTTGATCCAAATGGTAATTGTTGCAATCCAGATCTCTCTCTCTCTCTCTCTCTCTCTCTCTCTCTCTCTCTCTCTCTCTCTCTCTCTCTCTCGCTGCCTTTTTCTCGTGTAAGTCCATGAAAGTCTCCATTCCGTGGTCGTCCTCTAATCATGATTCCTTGTCGTACTTATCTCGAGGGGAGAACTTGCATTCTAAATGTGATGATAAAAATATTTCCGCTTTTAAAGCTGGAACGTCGACCCAGTACCGCTCCGTAATGTAGTTCTTATTTTCTTATGTATATAATTATTCACTGAATTCATTTAGAAACTCTCTACCTTGTTTTTTATCAGATTTTCGAAACATCATCATCCTGTCTCTGAAGACGATTTAAAGGATCTCCGATCTTGTTGCTGAAGACTGAATTTTTTCCGATCTTGTTGCTGAAGACTTTAGAGTTTGTGTTTTACCGAGCTATAGCAACGTTGGACGCATGCGCGAATATAGCCTGTGTCTCGTCTGTCCAGGAGCTAGAGACGGAAGGATTCCGAAACGCTTTCAAGGAAATCTCCAAAGCTTTGAGATCATTCAAGCGTCGCCTTAAAGAACGAAACTACAACAGCAGTTGAAATGACATTTTCTTAAATCATTATTGGCCCTGATTGAATACCTGTATTAAAAATAACAAAGAACGTTATATATATATATATATATATATATATATATATATATATATATATATATATATATATATATATATATATATGAATAACTTGATCACGAAGTATATAAAACGTGATGCTATGTATAATTTATATATATATATATATATATATATAGATATATATATATATATATATATATATGCAACATGTAAAGGACTGTATATATTTCCTAAATTACTAAAATTATTATTATTATTATTATTATTATTATTATTATTATTATTATTATTATTATTATTATTATTATGAAAACTATTTTAGCCCACAAACGCCACTGACTTAAAAGTCAAGCTTCCAAAGAATAATGGTAATCATTTGAAATGAGTAATATTTCATATTTAACGATATATTTTTGAGGTATAATATTTTGGCCATTTGATATTTTTTATTTATTTTTTTTGAGATATTCCACAGTTTAGGCCTATAGTGGCGAGAGCTATATTTAATTCAATTATTTTGCAGCCATTTTTGTTGCAAATGGAGACACCTTTTTGAGGAGACATGGGGCAATATTTTTTAGTGTGTTAGCTAGATGCTTTGAGTGCATTTTATTGGAGATAGAGTTACATTTTTTGATTATCCTGCTTGGAGATATAATATTTTTTGGAGACTTGTTTTATTTCACATGGAGTTCAGGCGACAGCTTAAGAATGCTGATGTACCTAAGCAGGTCAATGATCATCCTGTAGTTATGTGCGTTCGAGAAAAGGGGACTTTGAAACCAGTTGAAAGTAGTTTCAGGGCGTTGACGAAGAGTGTGAATTCATGTGTACGTGTGCGCCTCTTCCGTTCATAATGGCATGCTTAGCCAAAACTATGGAGAGACTTACGGAGAGGTCTGTGCGAGAAAGGCAGAGCCACGATGGCGTATGCCAAAAGTTTCCTTTTGAGAGTGTGTGATATTCCAGGCTGCAATGGGTAAGAGTTATTGTGATGTAGCCAAAGATGTGGCTTACTCTGTTTTTGACATTTTGTAAAGATGTTCTATTTCATTTAATCTTTTGACTTTGTCTTTACAATTGTGTGTGCTCACTAGTGTGTTCTCCTGTCTTTTAAACAGGCGGATCTAGTGGAGGGGACTAAGTGTCCTAGTGAGGGGACTAGGTGCCCTGTTTGGAGGGAACTATAATATTTTGGAGAGGATATAATTGGTGTTTGACTATTACGGATTAAGACTATTATTTACCGGGGGTTGTCTGTGAGACTTGAACTTTTAGTTATCATTCTATTAATTATCCTGTAAGAATCTGAATTATTCAATTGATACTTTGCTTTGAATAAACGTATATTTTTGTTGCTCCGATTCTGATTGGGTGACCTTAGATAATGGAGTGGAAGTTGCAAGAGAGAGAGAGAGAGAGAGAGAGAGAGAGAGAGAGAGAGAGAGAGAGAGGAGATTGTGTCACCAGACAAAGGGTTACCAGTAAGCTTTCCGCTCTTGGCCTAACGTTACCTATGAGAATAACGGGGGGCGACGCTCCCGTTGTTACATATATGTATATATATATATATATATATATATATATATATATATATATATATAATATTCAGCTTCCTTTTCACCTTACCTTGTCACTTATGCTAAAACTATTACAATCTCTCTCTCTCTCTCGTAATGGAAGCGTTTTTACTGATAGCTGAAGATTAATTAACATGTGATGAACATGCATATTGTTCTTCAAGTCTATTTCACGCTGATCGATAAACATTATTTGACCATTGTTAAACTTTTCCTTTGGTCTTCCTTACTCATAATTTTTATCGAAAAGTTTGTCCATTCTTTACTTGCTGACTGGAAATCATTTGTAGATATATCATAACATTTATCTGCTTACATACCAGGACTTAATGTCTTTTACGACTACGTTGATCACATGTATTTGTTGTATTTTATATAATTATTATGTTTCTTCAGAAGTTTGTTTTGGTTTAGAGATATGACCATCACCTTTAAGTTCTCGTTTGGTTTTCTGTAATGTATTGTTAACTTTGATATCGTGAATTTTAGCTTGACTTGCATTTTGATTGGATTTTCTCTTGTCATATGTTAGGAGTCCCATTCTTTCTTTGAGTCAGTAATTGGAAGTATTTATGATTACTTTCATAAAATATCACTCACCCTCGAATAACTTTGATGACTGCATTTTATAGTTTTTATTTGCTTATCTGACGTTTGAGTTGCGACTCAATTGCTTACAGGTATTTGGCTATTGTTATTCAAGGTTATTATTTTACTGTCAAAATTGCTAGAGAGGAATGTTACAGCAGCAGCTTTCCCCTGCGTAAAGAGGTGGACGTATTACTCTGAAGACGATTTCCAATTGAAAGTCTTCCTTCGGAAGTCGGTTTCCGGAATGGAAAACTTGGATGCGTCCCCTCCCGAGGAGGGTCTCACTGACTCCCCTCTTTCCTGTACTGACCATCACTTCCTTTGAAGTATTGATTTCTTTTCTCCAATTTAGGCTACACATTGATTTCGAATCTATTTTACATTTTGCTTCTCTCTCGTTTGGATATTTTCTACCTTTTATCGCGTAGCTGTTAGTCTAGTACTTTTTTCATGTTCATTTTATTGCCTTTTCCTTTTGCTTATTGACAAGCATCGTTTGTCTTTAAAAAGCGTCATTTGGGCTCTGTGTTTTCCCAGGCTAAGTAAAGATATGACAAAACATGTTGATAAGTGGCTTTTTGGTTTATGTAGCATCTTAGTTTTTAGTTGTATTTCCTTCAAGTATTTCTCGCTTGCATACCTTGCTAAGCATATGAAAGTATCAGGTTTCATTTTATTTTCTTTTGTCCCGAATACTCAGATAACCTTTGAGTATTTTTGTCTATTACGCCTTTCTTTCTTCTCGACTTTACTGGTTTCTTCCCTCTTCTCCTGTGAGTCGTTATTCCTTTAAAGATTCCTCCAGCTTTATTTCCCCTCTGTGTCCATTTAAATATTGGGGACGTCCGCTTCCCCTGCTGTGACCCTCGCCCTCTTATGAAATTTCCCATTTTTATTTCAAATCAAGGCGAGGGATGGGGCATTCATTTCCAAGGTTGATGGAGGAGGAGAGTTGAGGGGAAACATGACCACTCCTTTGAGAGAGAGAGAGAGAGAGAGAGAGAGAGAGAATTTAAAGAAAGATTTAAAATTAAATGTTGAGTTGTACAGTGCAGCTTTGATCATTGCACAATTAGTACTTCTTAGTACATTTTTGTTATTCAAAAGGTCTTATTTGACCGTTTTTGTACTTGGTTATTAGTATTTGTGATGTATGTTTACCAGCTTGCCTTTAGGGGTCTTTTTTTTTTATTAACTTAAACCAGATTAAAACTCTTACACGTAATGTTTGTCTTCGCTTTCAGTTTTTTTCTTTTTCGAATACAAGGCAATTTCCCATTCGTCTTTGCTCTGATAGTTTTCTTTAAATCACTATTATGAACGAGTTTTGTCCTAATTTCTTTTGTGGTAGTTTCAGTAGTTGTTGAATTTTGTGAGGTTTCTTTTTTCACGATAGTTCAGATTAAATTTTTTTGTTAATAACTTTGATGACAATTGATGTTATTGTTTTCATCGATGATTTTATCATTTATTATATTTACTCTCTTGTTTTCATTTTCACTCATGACTTCATCGTAACATCTGACTTGTATATTATTAGTAAAATCGCCTCTACTCTCTCTGAGGAATACTTGCATGCCGTGGTATGTTAATAAAGTCTGCATTAGTCGTGTTACTTACTACGTGGAAAACAGTTCTGTTGAAGAAAAGGCAACTTGATACTTCTTAGGTCACTGTATTAATTTGTGTATTTAAGTTTCAATACAATACCCAAGGAACTTAGTAGATGTAGCATGGAAAAGAGCCAGGAAAACGTTTTTATTCAACTAATAAAAAAAACTTGAATTTGGTAAGCATAATACTCTCAAATTACCGCATGATGAAGGGTTCATGCTTTCAACATAAATGTTGTTTTTAGTCGTTTTAATGGTAAGAGTTCGTAGTACAAAAAATTCTCCTAAAGAGGTTTCTGGCTGCATCTATGAAATTCCTTGTTTAAAGTGTGATAAAATATATTACGGGCAATTGCATTATTCGTATATATGAGAGATTTAAACACAGTTAAAAGGAATATTATTGAATCTTTTTTTATCAAGTCAAATAATGGAAGTGTTATAAATATAAGTCTTGGTCTCTTATGGTTAATTTTAGTTTGTTTGTGACCCCGTGATCCGGAACATCTTGGATTATCTTTTTCTTTATTACTCTTTGACAATTAAACATCTCGTACATATTCAATTTTATACATGTTTTTGGATTTTTAGAGTGGTTTCTTATGTTAGAATGTTCGGGATTGGAGTGCTATAGGCTCTCCAATCCCTAACATTCTAACATAAGAAACCACTCTAAAAATTGTAAAACATATATCGAAAGAAGTGATTTCTGTATCATTGGCCAAACTAGTAATGCATATAAACTGCCTATCCTGGAATCATGATTTATTAAACAACTGGTTCCCCAGTTAAATACCCAGACCTCCTCCACACAGCTCTACCTGAGTTAACTTTTATCTATGTCCGTCATTGCATACGTTTGGTTAGCAGTCTTTGTGGTCTTGCTTTTGTTTCTGTTTTTTCTTCGTTTTTATATTTTAATCTTTGTTGTAATTTATGAATTTTATTGATTTTTAGAGTAATTTTTTAGTAATTTTATTCATTATTTAGCAAATACCCTGATAATGTAATAGTACAGTGATTACGAAAAGTAGGAAATAAAGAATTATAATGAATTTAGAACGTTCCCATGGTCCACCTATATATATATATATATATATATATATATATATATATATATATATATATATATGCAAAAAGTGATTTCTATGAGATTAATTTCTTGAATAAAACCAAAAAAATAAATTAACCTGAATTTTAAATCAGGAACTTTGACTAAGTACTATATGGACTAGGCTTACCCTGCCAGTACAGGTATGGTTACAAGGAGGAAACCGAATGATTAAAAACTTAGCAAAGACGGTAAAGCTTGGGCATGTGGATTTCGAATAATTAAAAAAAGGGTTCTGGTGTCTTGGTTTCTAGCTAAACAAGAGTACCTCAGAGACTGTAAACATGTACCAAAGGTACTTGGGACATGCCGTTTTTTAATATCCCACGTGGCTCAGACAGACAGAGATAAAAAATGTCTGTCATTAGCACGAGAGAGAGAGAGAGAGAGAGAGAGAGAGAGAGAGAGAGAGAGAGAGAGAGAGAGAGAGAGAGAGAGAGAGAGATCAAAGGTTTCACTTCTCCATAGTTAAAGTCCTATCTCTCTCAAAATCTGCTCACCTATTTCCTGTCACGAGGTCCACTTTTTGACTGAATAAACCCATAACATTACTTCCTTTCTTGTCAAGAGGTAGTGATGAAAATATTGAGATGTAGTTTTTTTAAAGAATTCAAGTTGCAGGTTCTTTGATTATATGGCTACAACATCAATAATTACTTTAAGGAAACAACAGGAAGCATAGTGCCATAGAAAGTTAGTTCTTAATCTTCACCACATTAATCTACCATTTAAAGTAACAGTTTCGAAACTATGCGCAAACAGATTGCATGACCAGAATTTGGAATGCTAGGTACAGTTACACGACGAAACTGCATAATTCCATTGTATATATATATATATATATATATATATATATATATATATATATATATATATATATATATATATATATATAGTATATATTATATATATATATATATATATATATATATATATATATATTAAAGGTATAAGCCACGAAGTACCTTTATTCATGGATTTATCACGTTCCAAACTTTCGTGATTCAGTTAATATATAATATATATATATATATATATATATATATATATATGTATATGTATATATATATATATATATATATTATATATATATATATACATGCATGTATGTGTGTGTTTCTCTTGTTTTTTATGTTCAGTAGATCCATGAACAAGTTGTAATATTTCTTTGGGTGTTACGTATTGTTTCCAATCTCGCATGTAGACGTGACAGCTTGTTGTATATTTTTATTACTATCTTTTTACATTGTTAGCCTAGATACGAAGAATATTAGTTTAATGTAGATTGTGTTTAAATGATACCATAATTTGCTCCTCCATCATTGAATTTTAAGGCGTTGTATCTAGTACCTGTTGCTTATCCACTGACAGTACACGAGTGTTATTTCTTAAAGGAGTAAGACTATTATATTTTAATGAGTGGCATATCTTGTATAGGATAGATTAATAACGCTGTTTTTGTTTTGTTTTTTTGTATTTTCGAAGTTAAGCTTACCTTATCATTTAGCAAGGTACCTCCCCGTTTCCTCAATGAAAAAGATATTAGAGTTTTGCCAGTAATATGTTAATTCCTTTTGAAATCATGCAGAACTAAGACTAAATGCTCTTTCCATATAATTTCAATGGATTTGTGTCAGACAACCGAAGTATCTTCGAGAGGGAAATTTCACTCTTGCTAATTTTGTTCTCTGCTGAACACACGTACAATATACGAAAATGGTTGAAGTGCAGGCTTTGACCTCAGGCCTCACATAATGATTTAAAGGCTCGTGAAAGCAGCCGGTAAGGAAAAATGCTTCCTTGTTCTCGTACACGCATCGCCGTAGAGAACTAGTGCTGTTACCCATTAAACTTTTCTGCCGTTTTCTATTATACGATACCCAGGGCGGCTTGCCCATGCCCATGCCCATATATATTGGGTGACTAAGGTAATATATCCGTTATGCATTTCAAAGATTTTGGACCATATCATAGTTATTGCTGTCGCGTACTATGGTCCTCGTATCCTTCTGTCGATAAGCTTGAAAGGTTGAGCTATTTACAGTCGGTTTTCATCGACGTACACTCAGAGTATTATTATTCTTATATTATTGTCGATGTTTCCTGTTGTAGAATTATTAAGCAATAAGCTATATAGTCGATGTAGACGGCAAACTCGAAAGTTTTTCTCGCAGTTCTTTACAAAAGTCTAGATTGGAAATATATCCGTAAACTGTCGGTTGTTACTTAACGTCTTTTTTCAAAAAGAAAACAAAAAGAAAAAAAAAAATTGAAAATGGGGGGTTTAGCAGCTCTCGGCATGGAATTACTTTTTATGTTGAATTTTGTCTTGCAGCACTTCAACACTGCCGTCTATTTTATTTCTCGGATATTTATTATTATTATTATTATATTATTATTATTATTATTATTATTATTATTATTATTATTATTATTATTATTATTGGACAGAGTTCAGGAAAATTTCCAAGGAACAGAATCGGTGGCCACGACAGAATGCACGGAGGATCTAGAACGGGTTTTTAACACGGGGGTAGCCATACCCCTTGCGGGTATGAGAACCACATGCAGGGTGTATGGGACTTGATCTTTGGATTTTAATGTGTCAATGTGGATATGAGTACATTTAAAAGTTACAAAAAAAAAAAAAAAAAAAAAAAACAAAAAAAAAAAAAAAAAAAAAAAAACTGTAAATGCTTTTGATTTTCTCGTATGTTCTATTCCTAGCTATTCATACCAAAAGTATGTATTAAACTGGGTATATTGAGTTATATTGTCAGCAAATAGGACTTAAGTGGACTTAAATAAAGGAGATATGGGACCATATTGGAAGTCTTGAGTCATCAAAAGGTTAGGAACCCCTGATCTAGGAGGGTCCGTGGCAAGTGCTCATCTGATTAAACAATTTATTTAATTATTTCATTACAATTAGTGGCAAATGAATGGGAGGTCAAAGTATACAAGAGCATAGGAAAATTTTACCTCTAGCAAAATCAAGTTTAGCACTCAAATTTCATTCTTCACTGCATGAATGACAGAGGTCGAATTGATGCTATATTTTTTTTCCTGGACTTTTGCCCAAAATTCTTCGGAAATTTCTTTTCCTGGTAGAGAACAGGTTTGATTTGAAGAACGGGGTTTAATTCAACTTTGGAATATTTTCTCAATTTTGATGTTACCGAGGTCATTCTTGTGTTTTTGGGAAATCGAAAACCTCCCGGTCTCATACCTGTAGGATCGAATGGAAGTGATCATTTTGCCTTAAGAGAGAAACTTAGTAATAGTGACTGCACTTCTTTAGTTTCAATGCTATCTAGGAAAGGCGCAAAACTACCCGACCAATAGAACTTTATTCATGAATGATAAACTCAGCTGCCGATCACTGAATTCGTCATAATGAACAAATGATTTGATATATATGAGAAGCCCTCAAACCATGTTTAATATGTCCAGGGTCCTTCGTTGTTGGTGTTTCAGATGTAATCAGATGAATTTAGAAGGGCACTGCCATTAATTGGCTGCCAATTAAAGTGGAGCCCCTGTTTAGCACCAATTATAGAAAACTTTCAATACTGAAGCTCATGTTATAACCCTATTTTACACTTTGAATTTGCTTTTATAATAAGTCTGAATTACGCCACTCAAATTACACTAAAAACTTATGATTTCAATAAATAAAATAAAAGGCCACAATGTAGGACTTTCAGTTCCTCTAATCCCAAGTTACAGAATGTTTTCCGTGTTATCATTCCATGATTCTTGTTTTCCGTGTTATCATTCCATGATTCTTGATTCACTCCCTTCTTAACAAAACCGTATCGTGACCGTTTTGATTGTACCCAATACTAAAGGTGAAGGTTTACTCTATTTAATTTTTCTGGGATTATTTCTTCTACTTTAAAGTGATAAAACACGTGCGAAAAATAAATTCAGTCTTATTATCCGAGGGCTACGCTTCTGCTTTTATCATTTCGTACTGAATTTGAATTTTCATTTAGACCTTGAGAGAGAGAGAGAGAGAGAGAGAGAGAGAGAGAGAGAGAGAGAGAGAGAGAGCGAGCTGTCGTTTCCTTCTCTGTATACCATTACTCTAGTATTGGTAATATGATGAAAAATTATCTATTGCTTCTATGTAGTTTTCTACATACATGATGACGTCACCCCGACACGAAAGTAATTTGCGTCGTGTAGAGAAGTATTAGTTTAGGGTAACAAGTCTCTGGTCAGGTGAATAACCTGCTCACATATTTCTTGGAACACCCGTTTCTCGATACTTTCTGTATGTCGATTCTGTTTATCTGTTGATTCGTGTTTTTTTTTTTTAGCATTCTTCGGGGTTTCCGTTTTTCAAGATGGGTCTGCATTGCGCGTGATGCAGCCTGTAATCACATAGTCTAGGAATAGAGAAATAAGAAGGATTCTCTGGTGGTATTCTTTTGCATCCTGATAATCGGGTTTAAAAACAACTGCATGCATGACTTCTTTACAACTCTGTTTTATCTTTGTAACAATAAAGCTTTTGTCTTTCGACTTTCCCTGAATTCGGGTGATAGGAATGGAAGTGATGAAAAACGCTCTTTACAGCATAATTTCAAGAATTTCCATCGAAGGTACAATTCTTGTTCGTGCCTTCTAAATCTAAAGCATTATTCAAAGTGTACTGGCTATTTTTTACCTCCTCAAATTATACTGCAGTTCAAATTTTCGCTATCTTGTGCTTAAGATGTTATTAATATTAATAATGATGTAAATGTAGAAGACATAATATCAGGATATTTATTTCGTCAAGTGTCTTCATAGCATAATTAGAAGTCGTTATATCAGGTTGTGATTCTTCGTAATTTTCTAGTGTCTTTTATTGTATTTATATGACATTATTAGCAACTAAATTGAACATCGTGATAAAAAAATTTATTGAAAGACTGACTCTCTCTCTCTCTCATCCCTCATCTCTCTCGATCTCGTCTCTCTCTCTCTCTCGCTCTCTCCTCTCCTCTTCATCTCTCCTCTCTCTCTCTCCCCGCTCATCTCTCTCTCTCTCTCTCTCTCAGAGCTAGCCCTACCTCCACCTCCAGCCATTTCGCCCTTAAAGGTCAAGATCTGAGGTGGTAGCAGTGGCGGTGTCCAATGCCGGGTGTTATTACTGAAGGTGGAATATTGGTATCTACATAATAATACCATTAATATGAAAGTGGAGAATTCTGGGGAATATTCGAGGCTCCCCAACTGGGTCAGCTGGGATGCAAGCGTCCATATTGTAAATTACATGGGGAGAATATTCTCACACCTACACTCTCACCCAAATAGAGGAAATTCCTACGAAGTCACTCTCCCACGGGCAAAGATTTTTGGAAATGACTTTTTTGGTGCTTTTTTATTTCTTTTCCGCTTCTAACGTCCTCTTCTCTGTAAAGAAAATTGCCTTGTACTGTAGCTGGCAATGCCGAAATGAAGGTGTTTCTAGAGTAGGCTACCTTCGGTCCTAGAATAAAAACCGATGCCAGAGGTGACTTTATGCGAACAGAGTGTATTATGTTATATGCATATGCATAGTACCAACACACACGCACAAATTCCTCACATTTGTATTTTACTCATAAGTCATATATAATATATATGTATAAGTTATGCATACATACATATTATATATATATATAATATATATATATTAATATTAATTATATAACATATAATATATATGCATTATTATAATGTAGGTAATATATTATATATATATATATAATATTATATATAATATGATATATATATATATATATATATATATATATAATATATATTATATATATATCATATATATATGTATATATATATATATTATATATATAATATATATATATATATATATAGATATATAGTATATATATATATATATATATATATATATATATCGGCATTAAAAAATAATCATAGTAGCATTGTGAGACTTGAAATGAAGAAACAAATCCACAGAAATGTATGGGTACAAATGTACTGAAGAACAGATCCAAACATAGAGGTTTAGGGAATCTGTTGGATTCCCCTTTTCAGCGCGTTTAGATTTGCTTTAACTATATTTGTCCCCATACATAACTGTGGATCTGTTTCTCCATATATACGTGGGTATTTTAAAGTATGTATACGTAAGAATTCCGGGTGTGTTATGTATCCAGAGATGATCAATGATTGGAGTGATGTGAGAAGTTAGGGAAAGGAAAATAGAAGTCACTGCAAGATTGATTAGATAATGTATTTAATTGATTAGATTAAGATAGTTATTAGATTAGATTAAGTATGATTATATTATTATTATTATTATTAAGGTAGACGAAACGTATTCACATGGAACGAGCACACAGGGGCCATTGACTTGAAATTCAAGCTTCCAAAGAAAGTTGATTTCAGCCTCCCTCCGCAGACCCCACAATGCAGCAGTGACTGATCATAATACAGAGCCAGTGATTTTCATCAAACTGTGGGAGACGCAAACCCGCGACATCTGAGTGGCATATCATGCCAGTAACCGCTATACCAAAGGACCTGCTTAGAAATTAAGACTTAAAAGGTTAGGAGGAAATGTGAGGAGAACTAAGGTCATTATGGTACAATAGAATTAGAGGTTGCAATTTATATTCATATGGATAGTACAAGAATGGCATTATTCGATTCAAATAGTTATTTGTACGAAAATTTGACCGAGATGGTAGGGAATATTTGAAATATCTATGTGAACCATATGGAGAATGTATGGAAGGGATAGTTGAGCTGAACATAGTTTAAGTAGGCGAGTGTGGACGATGGATCCCAACGAAGGAAATGTTGATGTTGAAACAAACTTTGCATATTATTTGCGGTCTGAAAAAAAAAGAGTGAAAGGGTGAGACATTTGGAGACACGGAGTAAAACGGTGGGTTTAGGTTATAAAATGAATCGGAATTTTTTAAGGTGTTTTGATGATGTGGAAAGAATATAGAATACCAGGTTGTTGGTAAGATTGTGTCATTCGGAAATGCATGAACGGTTGGACATAGAAAAAGTTGGATAGAAGTCATGAAAAAGTTAGTGGGAAGGAGGCCAGTGTATGTGTGTGTGTATGTGTGTGTGTGTCTGCGCGCGTGCTTGTGTACTTACATTTCCGATGAGTTTTGTGAATTTCGTTTGTCAAATTGTCCTGCACAACGATACATTCATAATTCAGCAGTCTCAGTATGAATGTGGGTGAATTTTGTGCTCTTTATCTCTTGTTCAGCCTATGTGGGCATTCACCCTGGGCCTGATAACCATTTGGATTGTCTCGAGGGGGTTCTCCCCTAACTCCCCTAATAACTACTACTGTGAACTTTCCTTTTCCCTTTTCTTATGATTATCTCGGTTTTGGATACTTACGTGATTCTTGGCCGGTTTATCTCATTTATTTTCTTGTTGTTTAATTATTTTAGGAGCAATACCTAGACTAGTTTTTTTAAATAGTTTTAATTTTTTGTTTTTTATTGGGAAACCACCAAGGACTTGGAATTATGTTACTGGTTTAACGCTTGAGATTTACAGAACTAAACGTTTCACTTTCAGTACATTTGATAATCACTGAATAGGTTTATTTGCAAGGGCCGGATGGAATCACTCTGTGACCTTTTGACAGAGTAACTGACATATAACACACACATGTAGTCCAAGTGCGAATGAACGTTGTTCTGTTACTCTTAAGGAGGAACAATCAAATCGAGGAATGGAACTTGACAGCATCAAGAGGTTAATAATCATTCAACTTATAAGGCCACAATTTAAAGGGCAAGATTAAGAATAAACAACACATTTACGCTCGGCGATTTTGGGGACATTGCGTTACTTCTCTAAAGGTTAACAAAGGGACAAACAACAAACAACGGCCTTCCGGTTATGAATATTGTATCAGATCTTACACAAGAAGAAAGGAAAATGCAAGCAAGGTGTACTCAGAAGAAAGTTGGAACTTCCAAAGTTACTTACAATAGGGAACTATCAATCCCAGCTAGTGCCGAAACTACCAAGGGCTTCAGAGCCGATGCAACACGGATTTGCGACAAAACCTTTTTATCAAAACATCGGATAAAGGTGAAAGTTGGCAAATGTGTATTATATAACCCTACCTAATTTTTGCGAGCATTATTTAGTACCCAAGTTCAATAGTTCTGGTACTTATCTGAGTAAAAGTGAGTTCCCTATGTTAGTGACATCAAAATCCCAGGTAAGGGTTTTGAACACAATAGTGACGTTAACCTATAACGTCATAAGGCTCCACCCAAAGTGAAGAGTAGTTTACACATGGGGAAAAAGACTCTTCACTGTGGCTCTGCCTAGTTGCCGATGACATAGCCTCTAATTGATATTAGTACCCATCCTACTCTTCAGCGATATCAGTGATGGCGAGCAGCGATGTCAGAGATCGCGAGCAGGACTTGCCATTGTCCCCTTGATTGCATTATCATTCTCAGTTATTTCATTATTA
>NC_061108.1:73797428-73852428 GCF_015104395.2 Macrobrachium nipponense
ATATATATATATATATATATATATAGTAATGTACTTTAAGTATAACGAAATTGATATAAATCGTTCAAATCCCTATGTGCGAAGTTCATGATCATCATATCCTACGAATAGGTGCAGTAAACAAGTGATCAATTATCTCCTCAATCTCCTATAGGCATACAGTTTTTATCGCTAGTAGGTAGTAGGCTAAACAAGTGCGATACTCAGTGTTTTCAACGAAGGATTTTCAATGCCAGAATTCTCGCTTTTAATTAGTTTCCTATGTACAAAGGTAATGTCCAGAGTTTCAAAAATATATCTTTGGAGCTCACGTTTCATAGACAATGAAACTTCTAATATTATATATAGCTGCATCTCTGCAAAACTCGTAAAGATCAAGTGGCAACCATAATTATGCTGACTAAGTATTCTATCTTCCCAGATCACCAATCTATTATCATGTCATCTATGACATTTATATTGAAGTAAAATTAGTAGTACACATTATTCAATCTATAGTAGATTCACATCAGCCGTGCAATTGATGTCTAGGCCAGTCCCTTATGACGCTCCTGATTGGCTGTTGATAAGCCAATGACAGGGCTGGAGCGTTCACATAGGCAGGATGTATGTTCCACTTCTCCTGAGGGATGCTTTTGAAAGACGTATCCCTCATGAGAGGTGGAACATACATCCTGCCTATGTGGACTCTTGAGAGAGACTGAGAGTTTCCAGCCCCGTGATTGGCTTATCAACAGCCAATCAGGAGCGTCGTAAGGGACTGGTCTAGATATCAGATGCACTGGTGATGTGAATTTACTATAGTAATATTTGTTTACGTCATAATACACTTAAAATAGACCTGAAATTATGTTTTCTTTATGCAGTGAGAAGTTGAGCTTCTATTGTATTTGCATCAATATTTGATTCAGGACCCAGGACAGATTAAAACTTTTTCCCTGTCATATGCCATCATTAGTTTGTTTTCAATAAGTAATTGAAAATAAGGATAAATCAGACTCCTCCTTCTTTTCAACTGGAGAACACCCTATTTCTTCTTAATTGGTTGAACTTGAACACCTACTGTTTCCAGTCCCACCCTTGGGCAAATCCTAGTGGGTGCCGTGATCCATCGTAACCACCCACTTGATGGGTCAAGGTTCAACACTTACAACTTGCCTCATCATATTTTGTTGTGTCGAAGGCGCTGGTTTTATGGGTCTCACTTTTCAAACATCCTATTTTGCGTTCAGTTTCTACCTCTCTCTCTACCTCTCCTTCGCCTTCATCTACCATAACTCTACTAGTAGATTTTCCTAGCTAATATATTCCCTACATAACTATTTCTACAGACTTCTGCATTCTTAACAATGCGAGTTTGTATGATTATGAAATGTGCCAGCATTTTCTTGTTTTTGTTTAGTTTAGTGGTCTCAAGACAAAATTAATTAGATAATTAAATATCTTAAATATGGATTATTGTGTCTCAATTGATGAAAACTACTGCACCAGGTAAAAAAAAAAGTGCTCTTAATTTCAAACCAAATGTAACTGTCGTTTCTCTCTCTCTCTGGTAGAGAAGACGGTTCAGTGTTATACTAAATAACAGGTACTGGAATTGTAGGTGGATGCATTCTATAGTGATAGAAATGATATCCAGTATAGGTAGGTAGGTTACTCGGTTGTATGAACATATATACAGGGTGTTTCGAAATTAAAGCCCCCCCCCCCGCCCCCCCCCCCCCCCCTCTACAGCATAAACTTTATATTGACAAAAACAATAGTAATTCAGAACAGGTATTTATTTAAGTTTCTCTTTGAGTATTTGATATTTTGTGTGGCATCTATCTGCCTGTACTACAGCCTGCAATCTTGAGGGGTATGATTTCAGCAAATCGCAAAAAAGCTGAGACTCAAACTCCATTTCCGTGAGCACTTCAGTCACCTCTCTTTGCAGGTCGTCGAGGCTTGGTATACCATCATAGTTCACTGTGCGCGCTTCAAGACGATCCTTTAAGATACTACCAATGTTTTCACACACATTAAGGTCAGGGGAGCTACCTGGAAACTCACTTGACAAGAAGAAATCGATACCACTGTTTCGAAGCAGCTCCTGTGTCTGAAGAGCCTTGAAACATGGTGCCTCATAATGCAAAATGTGATTTCTTCAACAGATAACACATTTTCATAATCTTTGAGGAAAGGAAATACTCCACCAGTATGTACAGTTTCTCTGAAGTATTTGTCATTCCATGACTGTCCTTTTTCTTTGATGATCCACATTAACCGTTTGGCTGTGAAACGGAGAAAAATTCCCAAACATTCAGGAAATTTTACAACTTGGCGATAGCGCATGTCATCGCTAATATCATCCAACTTTGCAGCCTAAATGATGTCGTTTTTATGATTTGGCTTCCTGACTGTGTAAATGAAGAATTCATCTGATGTGGCAACATGGAGAAAGTCAGCTTCATCCCAATCTTTAAGAAATGAACCACAAAACCATACACTGTGTTCTCTCTGTTGCTGAGTGATGTTGGGCTTGCTGATAACATGAAATGGCTTGATACCAGATTTTTTCAACTCATGATATACAGGACTATAACTTCTCTTCTTTCCCCCCTTTTGTTTCTAGTTCAAGCGCCAATTTACATAAAGACTTTCTTGGTCTACCCAATGCCTCAGCTATGATGTCTTTTGACTCCTGAGAAAGGACTTCAGCCCTAACAAGATTCTCACTCTTTTTGCGATGACAGTCATATGGATTTTTGTTCCAGTTTCTTTTAACAAAAGATTCATCTCTTTGAATGTATTTAGCTATCCAGGAATGTGAAATGAAGGATGGCTGTATCTAACCCTGTCACTCAGTCTGAAAATACAAGAAATGTAAAATGAAAATTAACTTAATAGAAACTTAAGATAATGTATTTGGAGATAGCCTATAGCAGAAAACTTCATAACTTTCCATTTCTTCTGTGGAGGGGGGGAGGGGCTCTAATTTCGAAACACCCTGTAGTATACTACATAACTGATTAGTCAATGACTGAACACTTGAAAATGGAATTCAAATTTTCATCATCTCTATGAAATTTTAAGTTTTAAAACAATTTGATGATATAGTGTGGTTACACAGTACTGTAGGGGTGCTGCATATTTTATTGGAATACAACATTCTTTAAAACTACTGTGATTCAAATTGACCGTCTGTCACAGAATTGTACAAAGAATTTCCAGTCATATAACATGGATTCCCTGGAAAATGACTTTGTGGTTAATCAAAGGTGTGTTTACTGTTGTTCTGTTACTGAATTGGGACTGAATTTAGATTCCAGGTGATTAATGGTCGCTGAACCGCATGCATTCAAAACAATTCTTATTATTTCTATGTTCTCAAATAATAAGATAATTGTGAATTGCATATTTACATCCCATTTTTAATATGTTACAAGGAGTCTCAAATAATTCCGACGTTCAGAAAGCTGCCTGCATATTATATTAAACATATACGCAACGTCTTACTAAGGTTGAGTTCACACCAAACGCGTCGCGTCAAGTCGCGCTAATTCATGGCTAGTGTCATTTTCGCCTTAAATAGGAATAGGGATGTTAGTGTTTTCTACTTTGTTTTCATATTACATTTCAGTTTACGAACGCGAGTTATGTTCTAATAAAATTGTACTCCTTTATATCTTTTTTCACTTTTATGTAGGACAAAATGTAATATAATTAAATTTCAGTTCATCTTTTCTTTGTATCCGTATGATATACATTTAAAATCTTAAAACTTACCTATAGTTTTTGAAAATGTTTATGGTTGAGTAGTTAATTATTATATATATATATATATATATATATATATATATATATATATATATATATATATATATATATATATATAGATTTCCTTTGATGTTTCGGCTAATTCGTTTAGAACTGTATCTTTTAATTAGTTATCCTGTAAAATTCAATAAAAATGAATCTTGCCTTAGAAAAATGGCCATTTTTCCCCTAAGTTGCAATTGCCCTCTGTAGGTAGTATTGTTTTTCTTATATACAAAAAGGTAAATAACGGAAAATCCCCAAATTTATTTTAACAGATAAGATTAACAAAAAACAAAAAATCCCGCCATGGAGAGGAGGAGAGAGAGAGAGAGAGAGAGCGAGAGAGAGAGACAGAAGTGATCCCCGAGAGATGAGGGAGAGGGAGAGAGCAAGATAACGTACTGCAAAAAATCCTTGAGAGTGAGAGAGAGATTTCAGCAATTTATAACACCAAGAGGCAAGGCAGAGTAAAAAAATGTTCTGAATGTCTTGCTATATTTTGATAAATCGAAATATCTCTCGTGGAATATAGAAAATCAACGAAAAATAGAGAGAGAATGAGAGGAGAGTATGTGAACTGGGTATGTCCAGATATTGTTCGAAATACGGAGAGAAGTCTAACGCAGGAATAGTCATCTTGTTTATTGTGGCTGCCTATTCACTGGTGAGGTTCTTCCTGACTACTGTTGATGGAGTTGAACAGCCCAAGGAGAAGGAACTGAAGGAGAGAATTGCGGCTTGGCAAAACACCATCCGGTGCCAGAGAGAGTAGCATGTGAACTTGGACAGGATAATTCTTCAGCTGCAATAGAGGCTCGACAACAATGAAGAGATTCAGAAGGCGGGCGGAAGGGAAGAACACACTTGTGTGATCCAGATCACTCAGGAGGTGTTGCAACAGCAGGCGTGGCAAGAAAGGCCTACTCGCTCGAAGCTGACACGTTGTTCCTGAAGAGGGAGAACGACCAAGAAAAGAGGGAAAATCGGCAGCTGGAAGACAAGATCCTCAAGATCACAGATGAAAATCAGCAGCTGATGGAAAAGACAAAGGAAATTGGGGAGAGAAACGATGCCCTATGTGAGAGGATAAGGGAACTAACAGTGTGGTTGGCAGAGGCAAACAGCCAGGTTGAGAGGCAAGAGGAACTTGTACGACCGAAGGAGAAAGACCCGAAGTTAAAAAGCGAAGAAGAAGCGCGGATGGCGAGGCTCATCCAGGAACAAAAGGACGCGACCGAAAAGCGCGAATCCAGCAGGAAAGACGTTGATGTCAGGTTCGAGCTCCTGCAGAAGGAAGTGGAAGACCTCAGGAAGGAAGAAAAAGTGTGAAGTTGAAGCTGCGAAACTCAAGAGGAAGGAGCTGACATGCCTTCTAGAGAAAGGAAATCATGGCTGGAGAGGAAGACCGGTGTCCAGGGCGAATGGAACGAAAAGCTGGAAGATGAGGTTTGTACAGCTGCGAGGAGCGAAGGAGAAATTGATTTACAACCTGAAGAACCTGCAGGGGAAAAACAGACGCCTGGAGAAAGACAACTGGAAACTGAAGGAGCAGCTGTTTGTCTTCAAGGAATGGCGCAATCTCCATGGAATGGCGCGATCTTCAAGGAATGGCGCTGGCCTCACAAAGACGGATAAGATGTGAAAAATTTGAGGACATTGTTTGTTGTATGGAAATTTTAATGTTTATTTGTAATAAGTTTACTTTGTTGATGCTTGAAGGAAGTTCAAGTTTCAGGGAAATAAATAGGCTTAAATGTTTTCTTAAGAGTATTATTGATTCCTGAAAGGGAAAGGAAGATGGGAGAATAGAAGAAAGCATGAGGAAAATGACAGGAGTGGTGGAGTGCCAGGAGAAGAAGCCCTAGGAGAGCTGAAAGGATTCAGAGAAGCCCCAGGAGAACTTAAAGGATTCAGAGAAGCCTCAGGAGAACTGAAAGGACGGGCAGGCGTGGCCTGGGACAGGCGGGCGTGGCCCGGGACGGGCAGGCGAGGCTCCCCACGTGTCCCTGGACAGGCAGGCGAGGCCCCCCACATGTCTCGGGATGGACGGGCGAGGGCCCCCACGTTTCCCGGGACGGCGGGCGGGCAGTGCCTGCCAAGTGTCCTGGGACGGCGGGTGGCGCCCGCCACATGTCCTGGGACGGGTGGGCGGGGCAGGCGGGGCTCGCCATGGGTCACGGGACAGGTAGGCAGGGCCCGCCACGCGCCCAGGGACAGGCGGGTGGGGCTCGCCATGCGTCCCGGGACGGGTGTCCCGGGCCCACCACGTGTCCCGGGACATGCGGGCGGCCCGCCACATGTCCCGGGACGGGCGGGCGAAGCCCACCACGAGTCCTGGGATAGGCGGGTGAGGCCCGCCACGCATTCCGGGACAGGCGGGGAGACCCACCACGTGTACCAGGATGGGCGGGCGAGGCCCACCATGTGTCCGGGGACAGGCGGGTGGGGCCCGCCACACGTCCCAGGATGACCATGAGGGGCGTGCCACACGACCCGGGACGGGTGGGCGTGGCCCACCATGTCTCCTGGGATGGGCAGGCATGGCTCACCACGCGTCCCGGTATGGGAAGGTGGGGCCCCCCACGTCTCCCTGGACGAAAGGGCGAGGCCCGCCACATGTCTCGGGACGGGTGGGCGTGGCGCGCCACGTGTCCTGGGACGGGCGGCCGCGGCCCGCCATGTGTCCCGGGATGGGCAGGCAGGTGTGGCCGCCATGTGTCCCTGGACGGGCAGGTGAGGCCAGCCACGTGTCCCGGGCCAGGGGGGGTGGCGCGCCACGTGATCTGTGACAGGCTGGGAGCGGCCCGCCATGTGTCCCGGGATGGGCGGGCGAGGCCCCCACATGTTCCTGGACGGACGGACGAGGCCTGCCACGTGTCCCGAGACGGGCGGGTGAGGCCTACCACGTGTCCCGGGACGGGCAAGCGGGACTTTTCACACTTCCTGGGACGGGCAAGCGGGGTTCGACACGCATCCTGAGACGGGCATGCGGGGCCGCCACGCGTCCTGGATGGGGAGGTGTAGCATGTCACTTGTCCCTGGATGGGCGGGTGTGGCGTGCCTCGTGTCCCTGGACAGGCAGACCCAGCCCACCATGTATCCTGGGACGAGCTGGCGAGGCCCCCACATGTCCCGGGACGGGCGGGCAAGGCCCGCCACATGTCTCTAGACGGGCGGACAAGGCCGCTACGTGTCCCGGGACGGGCAGGCGAGGCCCACCACGTGTCCCGGGATTGGCGGGTGTGGCCCACCAAGTGTCCTGGGATGGGCAGGCATGGCATGCCACGTGTCCCTGGACGGGCGGGGGTGACGCACCACATGTCCCGGGACAGGTCGGGCGCGGCCCACCATGTGTCAAGAGACGGGCGGGCAAGGCCCGCCACGTATCCCGGGGCTGGCGGGCGAGGCCCGCCACGTATACCAGGACAGGCAGGCGAGGCCCGCCACGTATCCCGGGATGGGCGGGCAAGGCCCGCCACGTGTCCCAGGACTGGTGTGCAAGGCCCGCGACTTGTCCCGGGACGGGCAGGCGGCATTCGCCACGCCTCCCTGGACGGGCCCGCGGGGCCCGCCACGTGTCCTAGAACGGCTGGGTAGGGGGCGCCATGCGTCCGGGAATGGTGGGCGTGGCCCGCCAAGTGTCCCGGGATGGGCAGGCATGGCATGCCACGTGTCCCGGGACAGGCTGGCACGGCGCGCCACGTGTCCGGTGACAGGCGGGCACGGCCCACCATGTGTCCTGGGACGGGCGGGTGAGGCCCCCAACTTGTCCCGGGACGGGCGGGTGAGGGCCCCAACTTGTCCCGGGACAGGGCGGGTCGCAGCCGCCACATGTCACGAGACGGGCGCACGGCACCCACCACATGTCTCTGGCGGGTGTGGCCCACCAAGTTTCCTGGGATGGGCAGGCATGGCATGCCACATGTCCCTGGACGGGCGGGCATGGCGCACCACATGTCACGGTACGGACGGGCGCAGCCCGCCATGTGTCAAGAAACTGGCGGGGGAGGCTCACCACGTGTCCTGGGATGGGCGCGCGGCGCCCGCTACATGTTGCAGGACAGGCGGGCGAGGCCTGCCACGTTTTCCGGGACAAATGGGCGAGGCCCGCCACACGTCCCGGGATGGGCAGGCGAGGCACACCACGTGTCTCGGGACGGGCAGGCAATGCCCGTTACGTATTCTGGGACGGGCGGGCAAGGCCTGCTGCATATCCCACGGGGCTGGCGGGCGAGGCCTGCCATGTATCTCGGGACGGGCAGGTGAGGCCCACCACGTATCCTGGGACGGGCAGGCGAGGCCTGCCACGTGTTTCGGGACTGTAGGGCGAGGCCCACCACTTGTTCCGGATGGGCAGGCGGTGTTCGCCACGCCTCCCAGGAAGGGAACGCAGGGCCCGCCATGTGTCCAGGACGGGTGGGGGCAGGCGTGGCATGCCACGTGTCCAGGACAGACGGGTGTAAGTGGTGCCAAGGTGTTCGCCATGCCTCCCAGGAAGGGAACGCAGGGCCCGCCACGTGTCCAGGACGGGTGGGGGCAGGAGCGGCATGCCACGTGTCCCCGGACAGACGGGTGTAGTGTGCCGAGTGTCCCATGATGGGCAGGCGCGGCCCACTATGTGTCCTGGGATGGGCGAGCAGCGCCCGCCACGTGTCCTGGGACTAGTGTCCTGGGATGAGCGGGTGAGGCCCGCCACGTGTCGCGGGACAGGTAGGCGAGGCCTGCCATGTCTCCCAGGATTGGCGGGTGTAGCCCGCCACGTGTCTCAGGACCGGCGGGCGGCGCCTGCTACATGTCTCAGGACGGGCGGACGAGGCCCGCTACGTGTCCCTTGATGGGCGGGCGAGGCCTGCCATGTGTCCCTGGATGGGCGGGCGGTGCCTGCCACGTGTCCCGGGACGGGCGGGCGCCACGCCCGCCACATGTCCCAAATGGTTGGGCGACGCCCACTATGTGTCCTGGGACTATATCCTAAAGATATAGTTCATAGTATCATTAATAAATTATTAGCCAAATTTTTCCAACCACCAATAGCTAATTTTGATGTTCCAAAGAAACTGTTTTGCTTCTGTCCCGTATGTCTGATACCAAGTTCTTGCTTAGACTTGCTAAAATCATTGAACAGGAAATTCCATGTCTTCGACTTAAACTTATTTCGAATAATCATTGTAAAATAAGTTCATTTTTTAATTTCAAAGGTCGCTTGCAGTCCTTCATGAGATCGAATGTTGTCTATAAATTCACATGCCCTGGATGTCCGAGCTCTTACATTGGATCGACTCGAAGGTTACTGCAAGTGAGATATTGCAGCCATAAGGGTTTCAGCTTTCATACAGGTCAAAGAATTAAGCAACCAGAATTTTCCAATATCAGAAATCATGCTGCAGTTTGTAAAATAGAGATCTTGAAGCAGCACTTCTCCATAATTGGCTATACAAAGGACCCAGATCACTTAACCACCTTAGAGTCGTTACTCATAAAAAGGCTGGTTCCTTTACTAAACAATAACACCTCGGCTTCAACTTTGTATCTGGCATAGTTTTCGTCTTGACTGGGACCTCAGTTTTTGTCATTCCCTCTTCTTTCCTTACCTTAGATGGTTGGTGTTTAAGTAGTCTCTCTCTTGTTTATTTTACTGTCTCTTTAGGAAATAATAACGCTTTTTTTACAGTTTTTTTAATGTCAATTTTAATCTTTGATGAATTCCTTTTATGTATTAATATAATGTAATTGTTTTTATTTCTTCACAGACTGATGATGCACCGTGTTTTGTGTGCAAAACGTTTTTTATAATAAATTATGGCCTGTTACTGAGATTGTATCATGGAACCTCCTGAAATCTTGCTATATTGCCGTCTGGAGACACTATATATATATATATATATATATATATATATATATATATATATATATATATATATATATATATATATATATATATATATATGTGTGTGTGTGTGTGTGTGTGTGTGTGTGTGTGTATGTATTTGTATATATACATATGTATATGGTATATATATATATATATTATATATATATACACATATTTACAATGTATATATACATATAAACAAATACATATATGTATGTGTATGTATATGTATATATATGTACATGTGTATATATATGTATATATATATATATATATATATATGTATGTATATGTATGTATATATGTATATATACATATCTATGCATTTATATATATGTATATATATATATATATATATATATATATATATGCATGTTATTATTTATTGCTACTTTCAAAATGCATATATCCCCTCTTAGACTACAAAATGTTATGTAAGTTTGGCAACATTTTTTCAGATTCCTAGCTGGCTTAGAAATAGGATGTTTTAAATGTGTGTTCAGACTACGCATAACTTAATATAAAAAGAATATATAACGTACTAGAGAAAAAGAGAGAGAGATTATCTTTGTCCGTTTGAAGCCAGAGTTGTTTTTCAAAACCGTGTAGTAGCTCCCTTGACAGACTTAACTAGTCCCAAAGCTAAGTTTGTTTGGACTCCAGAGTGTCAAGAATCCTTTGAGAAGGTAAAAGCCATTTTAACTTCAAGACCAGTACTTCAAGCTCCAGACTTCCACAAGAAATTTGTGATACAAGTTGATGTGTCGGACTGTGACATTGGAGCTGTTCTACTTCAAGAAGATGAAAATAATATCTACCATCCTGTTTGCTTTATGTCTTCAAAATTGAAAAAACATCAGAAAGTATACTAGACAATCGAGAAGGAAACTTTAGCCTTAATCACCGCATTGAAAAAGTTTGAAGTGTATGTGAATAGACCTAGGAATGAAGAAACTTTAGTGCTGTCTGATCACAATCCACTATCATTTATCCAGAGAATGAAAAACCATAATCAAAGACTGACCAGGTGGTCTTTGTGCCTGCAACAGTATAACTTAAAAGTACAGCACATTAGTGGGTATATTATATATTTCTACGTTCAAAATGCATTTATCCCATCTTAGACTATATTAAATGTTATGTAGAGTTTGGCAACATTTTTTCAGATTCCTAGCTGGCTTAGAATTAGGATGTTTTAAATGTGTGTTCACATTTCGCATGACATAATATAAAAAGAATATATAACGTAGTAAAGAAAAAGAGAGAGAGATTATCTTTGTCTGTTCGAAGCCAGAGTTGTTTTTCAAAACCTGTCAACACATTTGATTAGAGACATTGAGGTCTTCGCTGTGTTTTGGGAATTCTGTCATCACTTCTGATAGGGACTTTTGCTCGAGTCTGTTTCAGTCGAGTACGTGTCTTTGTTGAACAGACTGATTTCATATGCGTACCTCTTTGCTAAAACCATGTGCAGATTTCACAGTTTTTTCTGTAAAGTTGCGTCATGTTAGAAGCTTCTAGAAAGAATTATTGCCCAAAACATTTTGTGTCATCACCACTGTCCAGCTTTCGCAAGGACGAGGGTTTTCATTGCATCTTAGAACCGTGTTTCGTTCAGACATCTCCCTCTCTATCTCTCTCTCTCTCTCCTGCGACATACTTGAGATTATATTAACGTAATGATTTCATACTTACTGAATGGTCACTAGAAAGCCCCCTACAACCTATAGAAGTTAGAGGAGAACCCTTTAGCAAAGTGATTGTAGACATGATTGGACAACTGCTGAAGACAAAGAAAGGAAATGAGTATTTGTTAACATTAATGTGTACTGTGACAAGATATCCAGAAGCAATCCCTGTTAGAAACACATCTGCCAAGACAGTTGCTGAAAAACTTGTGGAGTGTTTCTCAAAGTTTGGTATACCAGAAATAGTACAAAGTGACAGAGGAACAAACTTTACTTCAAAGTTATTCCAGGATGTGATGAATTTGTTAGGAGTGAAACAACAGTTATCCACTGCCTATCATCCAGAGACTCAAGGCGCCTTAGAAAGGTTCCACCAGACATTGAAAAGTATGCTGACAAAGTATTGTTCTGAGTGAGGAAGAGAATGGGATGTTGGTTTACCCTTAATGTTCTTTGAAGTTAGGAGTGCTTTTCAAGAAAGTATGGGATGTTCACCTAATGAGATGATTTTTGGAAGAGAAGTTAGAGGACCGTTGAAGATTCTTGCAGAAAATTGGGAAGGAAACCAAGAGGAAAGCCAAGGTGAAGTTAGGAGTGCTTTTCAAGAAAGTATGGGATGTTCACCTAATGAGATGATTTTTGGAAGAGAAGTTAGAGGACCGTTGAAGATTCTTGCAGAAAATTGGGAAGGAAACCAAGAGGAAAGCCAAGGTGAATACGTGAAGAACTTAAGGAAAAGGTTGAAAGGGATTAGAAAAGGAGATATGATGCTAAGACTAAGCTAAGAAGTTTTAGTGTTGGTCAACAAGTGTTAGTGTTCTTACCTGTCAAGAGATTTCCCTTCACTAATAAATTTCAAGGTCCTTACAAGATAATTCAGAAGTTAAGTGGTAGAACATATGTGATTGAAACACCAGAAAGAAGAAGAAGACAAAGGAGGATACATGTGAACCTCTTGAAACCTTATTTCTCAGAAACTAAAACTGAAGCTGTGTCAGTAACACAAACAACTTTATCAACAGAAGACGATGATGGCTACAAATTGGGAGCTGCAAGCAAGATGAATAATTCTTCAATTTTGGAAAATTTGGAGGGGAAGTTGAAACATCTGAGTGTTGAACAAGGTGAAGACTTAAGTGAAGTAATTAGAAGTTTCCCAGAAATTTTTGCAGATGTACCTTGACGTACTGATCTGACCAAGCATGAGATCAAGATTCAAGAAGATGGAAAAACTTTCAAGCAAAGAGCCTATCGCTTATCACCGTATCATCGAGAAGTTTTGAAGAAGGAAGTTGATTATTTGCTGCAACATGGATTAGCAGAACCCAGTTCAAGTCACTTCAGTTCTCCGTGTGTGTTAGTGAAGAAACCAGATGGTTCATTTAGAATGTGTACTGGTTATAGGAAACTGAATTCTATCAGTGTGGCTGACAATTATCCTTTGCCTCTTATAGATGAGTTACTTGATAATATTGGGCAAGCCAAGTTTGTTTCCAAGATAGACTTGTTGAAAGGATATTATCAAATTCCCTTAGATGAGAATGCGAAGTTGCTGTCAGCTTTTATTACTCCTTTTGGACTGTATCAGTATACTGTTCTCCCGTTTGGTCTGATGAATGCACCTGCAACATTTCAACGAGTGATGGATCAACTGCTAGGATCGATAGAAGGAGTAGGTGTATACCTGGATGACATAGTGATTTACTCTACAACGTGGGAAGAACATCTGAAGATTCTGAGGAAAGTTTTCAAGAAGCTACAAGAAGCAGGATTAACAGTCAGCCTAGAGAAGAGTGAATTTGGAAAGGCAACTGTGCAGTATCATGGGTCTGAAGTTGGGAAAGGCCTTCTTGCTCCAGTAAATGCTAATGTAGAAAGTATCCGTAAGGTTACCCCACCTACTACCAGGAAACAGCTACTGAGATTTTTAGGCATGGCTGGATTCTATCGTCATTTCTGCCCAAATTTCTCAGCCGTAGTAGCTCCTTTGACAGACTTAACTAGTCCCAAAGCTAAGTTTGTTTGGACTCCAGAGTGTCAAGAATCCTTTGAGAAGGTAAAAGCCATTTTAACTTCAAGACCAGTACTTCAAGCTCCGGACTTCGACAAGAAATTTGTGATACAAGTTGATGTGTCGGACTGTGACATTGGAGCTGTTCTACTTCAAGAAGATGAAAATAATATCTACCATCCTGTGTGCTTCATGTCTTCACAATTGAAAAAACATCAGAAAGTATACTCGACAATTGAGAAGGAAACTTTAGCCTTAATCACCGCATTGAAAAAGTTTGAAGTGTATGTGAATAGACCTAGTAATGAAGAAATTTTAGTGCTGTCTGATCACAATCCACTATCATTTATCCAGAGAATGAAAAACCATAATCAAAGACTGACCAGGTGGTCTTTGTGCCTGCAACAGTATAACTTAAGAGTGCAGCACACTAGTGGCAAAAACAATGTAGTTGTTGATTATTTATCTCGTTGTGAATTGTTGGATTCAACACTGTGATAAAAAATCTTCTGGGGGGAGGTATATTATATATTGCTACTTTCAAAATGCATATATCCCCTCTTAGACTGTATAAAATGTTATGTAGAGTTTGGCAACATTTTTTCAGATTCCTAGCTGGCCTAGAATTAGGATGTTTTAAATGTGTGTTCAGATTTCGCATAGCATAATATAAAAAGAATATATAATGCGGTAAAGAAAAAGAGAGAGAGATTATCTTTGTCCGTTCGAAGCCAGAGTTGTTTTTCAAAACCTGTCAACACGTTTGATTAGAGACATCGAGGTCTTCGCTGTGTTTTGGGAATTCTGTCATCACATCTGATAGGGACTTTTGCTCGAGTCTGTTTCGGTCGAGTACGTGTCTTTGTTGAACAGACTGATTTCATATGCGTACCTCTTTGCTAAAACCATGTGCAGATTTCACAGTTTTTCCTGTAAAGTTGCGTCATGTTAGAAGCTTCTAGAAAGAATTTTTGCCCAAATCATTTTGTGTCATCTCCACTGTCCAGCTTTCGTAAGGACGAGGGTTGTCATTGCATCTTAGAACCGCATTCTGTTCAGACATTCTCTCTCTCTCTCTCTCTCTCTCTCTCTCTCTCTCTCGACATACTTGAGATTTTGTTAACATAACGATTTCATACTTACTGAATGGCCACTAGTAACTTAGATTTCGGATTTGATATTTCTTAGAGTTTATTTAGTATTATTTAGTGTTTTTGTGGAATTTGAACAAACATTGTGTGTAACGGCGCCTGTTTTTGTGGGTGTGAAACAAGCTGCAGCAAAGAAAGAAAATTGGTATACCAAGAAGGTAAAGTGTGTTATATTTTTGTTAGTTGCAATTAATATCTAATGGTTATGATGGTTTGGTAAGAAACTAATAACTAATAGTCAATGGTTTGGTAAAAAATAATAACTAATGGTTACAATGGTTTAAGAGGAACTATTTACATTTTTACACATTGCAAATTTTGTGTTTTGTGTTTTGTTTCATTTGAAGTGCATTTATCCATTTTCTTATTAAGTGTTTATTTTTTGTGCATTTATTCATTTTATTATTGAACTGTGTGTTTTTATTTTGTATTCTGTGTGATTAATACTTTTTGCAATTTTGGTATTTTCCACTTTTTTCTGTGTTTTCATTTGCATTCACAATTTAATTAACTTGGTTATTTTCATTACTTAATCATTCCACATTGAATTGAATTTAACACTTGTGAATTAATTTGCATTTAAATAGAATTCTTTTAAAGTTTTATTGTTGTTTAGCACTTGTGAATTCATTTTCAAATTTTAGATATTACCTAATACTTTTGAATTTTGATTGAATTAATTTTCTTGAATTTTGTGATAAATTAATTTTGATTTAATTTTACTTAATTGATTCAAGAATTAATTGAACTTTACTTTGTTTTCAAGTAACAGAAATTTTCCCTGATATTGTGAATTTCACTTATAATTTTGAGTTTAATAATAAAATTTTGTATTTAAGATTTTTATAAGTATTTTATTTGTAACCAGTATATTTGCATTGAATTATGATTATATTGATGTTAGGTAGAAACATAGAGTGGTAATTGATCTGTTTTCCTTCAATTAACTTGAAGTGACTTAGAACCAGGGAAGTACTTAGAATTTTGAAATCAGGGAAATACTTAGACTTTTAAAGTTGTTGATGGAGTGATGCCCTTTGATTAATTTAATTACTTACAAGATTACCTCACACCTGTTTTGATGAACTTAGTCTGATTTTCTGCAATACTGGTAGGTTGTTAAGGGATCACTGTTGCCTTCAGAGTATTCAGTCGTTTAGTACCTGTGATGAGGGTTCAGGTGTCTGGCTGTTGTGAGGTAACAATTAATGAATGGTAAGTGTAGTAACCAGATACTTGGCACTTTGTCACAATGTATATATATATATATATATATATATACTATATATCTATATCTATATATCTATCTATATATATATACTATATATCTATAATCTATATAGATATATAAATGTATATATACATATATATATATCTATATAGATATAGATATATAATATATATATATATTATATATATTAGTAATGTACCTTAAGTATAACGAAATTGATATAAATCGTTCAAATCCCTATGTGCGAAGCTCATGATCATCATATCTTACGAATAGGTGCAGTAAACAGGTGATCAATTACCTCCATAATCTTCTATGGGCATACAGTTTTTATCGCTAGTAGGTAGTAGGCTAAACAAGTGCGATACTCAGTGTTTTCAACGAAGGATTTTCAGTGCCAGAATTCTTGCTTTTAATTAATTTGCTATGTACAAATGTAATGTCCAGAGTTTCAAAAATATATCTTTGGAGCTCACGTTTCATAGACAGTGAAACTTCTAATATTACATATACTTCCATCTCTGCAAAACTCGTAAAGTTCAAGTGGCAACCATAATTATGCGGACTAAGTATTCTATCTTCCCAGAGCGCCAATCCATATGAGTTCATTGTTTTATCCCGTTCGATACTTTATAGTGACCATATACAGCAGATGGCCTATAAATGAAGAAAACATGAGTGGCCGCAAATCGCGTGATTGTATATCGAATTTTTTTCCCCGGAAAACTGCTATTTTCCAAAGAAGAAACTGAAGTTGAAATTTGTGAAACTCAGGGCGACAATGAATTAATGGATTCATATGATTCACATGATTCCATATTAAAAGTCTTTTTTCTTGAAGATTACTCATCTTCAGACGAAGCTGATGATGAAAAAAAAAAACTGAAAATGAGCAAGACAATAGTGTTATATTATGTGACACGCAGCCTCAAAATGTTAATGATGACGAGGAACAGTGCATGATTATATCGTCAGATAGTGATGAACACATCAATGCAGACAATAGTGTTATATGTGACACACAGCCTCAAAATGTTAATAATGATGCCGAGGAACAGTTCATAATTATATGGTCAAATAGTGACGAACACATCGATTCAGATATTACACATATCAGTGACAGACTCGGATGAAACATAGTTCACAATTAGAAAATTAAATAATTTAGTTTACCGAGTAAGGTGAGAATTTCGTTTTCTTTGTTTTCGTATAGAAGGCCAAAAGTAGACATGCATCGCTTGAAAAACGTAACAAAGCGCTTGCGGAAACTTTATGCGGATAGAACGTCAACATTGCTCATCACAGCAATTCACCTGCTGACGCAATAAGGAGGTAGACAAAGCTCTGCCGACAAAGGGGATTTGGGGGGAATGAGCAGACCTTGTTGGGACTAAGTTGTTAGCTTGGAATTCTTCAATTTTCTTGATATTAGTGTTGTTTCTACTTTACAAATATTTCATTGTATGTAACTCATCCTCATAATGAACCAGTCTATAGCTCATTTGATAGATCTACATCTATTCAGGGCGGGAATACCAAAAGACAATCAGTTTTGTTATACCTCCGGTTTCGACACTATTGCCTTCTGTTTGCTGCAGTAAGCGATTAGTGTTGCCAAGTAACTGTTACCCACTATAGAAATGATTATCTTTTCACGCTATAGTAAATCTTGCCACGGCCTTCTCACTTGTATACAAAGTGGTAAGCCGTGGCACAATTCAGTCTTACAACCGCAGGGACAATTACATATTCTGGTGGCCATTATAAAATGTGTTGAAGCCCAGACTGTGCTAGTGACTTACTGATACCTGATGGATGGGCGGAGCCTCAGGACCTCATTATGTTTACGTCACAAATGGTTTTAGGATCTTTGTCTGTGATTTTTTCGTTTCTGGCATCTCCGACTTCATTTTACTCAATAAATATCAAAACTATTGAGTTTAGGTACTAAATAATACTTGCAAAAATTGGGTAGGGTTATAAAATATACACTTGCCAACTTTTACCATTATCTGAAGCTTTGATAAAAAGATGTGGCCAAAAAACCGTGTTTTATCGGCTCTGAATCCGTTAGTAGTCTATTCATAGGGGTTGATCAGACATACGGCAGGCACACACTTGCTCGAAGCAATATAATAATACTAAATAATGAGCGTAATGGTATTATGACAACAGACACATGATAACATGAACACTGTGATCATTAGGTTCATAAACGGATTTCAACACATAACATAAATGAAAATGTTATAGATTAATGTACACCCTGTTAATAAACACATAATACTAACAATGATAATACAAGTGATAATACTATGTACTAACACTACCTACTCCCTCAACACTGACACGTCTTACTAAAGATGTGAAACATAGTCTGATTACTTAGTGGACTTTGCAAATTCTAATACAAAAACAGCAAAATAAAAAACAGCAAAATAATTGAAACAAGACCAGTGGCTTATTGACACGTTCAGTGATTGAGCCGACATTTAGAGCAGTGGTTCCCAAACTGCGGTCCGCGGACCCCTGGGGGTCCAGGAGAAGGACCACGGAGATCCGCGAAACAATGAAAAAATTAATATTTTTTCAACTCCAGAAAAAATATACATACAATAAGAAATATACATCACTGATCCTCTTACCATCCTAGTTCGGTGTTATCGATACTTCGGTGCGTAAGCAGCTAGCTTGCACATCTTGATTGCATCATTATTTATATCATAAGCTTAATTTCAAATTAATTACGACCTTGTACTGGGTATCCCGGTATGGTAATGAGCTGGGGTCCTCGGCTGGACTCATCATAATATCTGGGGGTCCTTGGTATGGTAAAGTTTGGCAACCTCTGAGTTAGAGTACAACAGTAGTTTTGTAACTTTTGAAATGTCAGTCAGAGGCTACAAACTACTGTCACATAGCTGAATACCAAGAGCTGATACAAACAGTGACCCCCAAAGCATACAATAATGAAATATATAAATAGAAAAAGAATGAGACTCCATTCGGGGACTGTTCTAACAGTATAAAACAAGGCTAACTGCGTTGTTCACAGAGGATTCAGGTAGGACACTTTAGGACAAAATGCAGGGGAATGTCTCTCCCTTAAGAACATTAACTTTCGGACTCTCCAGAATATAAAAGACAAAAATGGTTTGTTCACAATAAATATGCCTTAACGTTAGTTTGGATTTTTACTTCGAGACTTTGACTTGAGAATTTGACTTCCAACCACCTCCAGACTAAGCTTGCTTGTTATGACCCTCCATACTCATGCCTACCCTACTTATGTAAAGGTACGAATGTTTAACTTCCGTTGATCTCGTCCGTTGGGTTCTCTCGACACGGGAACGGTCGGCTTTCTTTCAGTTGGGAGAAGTTGCTGCTCGCACCCGTAGGAGAAACATGACTTTGTAATTTCAAAAGTCTTGTAATATGGTTCGTCTGTGTTCGGGTTCTTAAGAGGGGGAGTCAGGTGACTTTAACTATAAGACTTGGCAACTACTGTTAGTTTCAACAGATATTTATTTCGACGACGTCTCCGCAAGCAACTTCGATGTCAGGCCTAGCTGTCGTGTTAGATTAAGCCAGCCATGTGCTGGAACGGGCTCTTGTTGGACAGCCCTTGTAGGCCTAGCAAATCATTGGTGCTCTTATACCCAGAGCGGTGTAGAACTTGGCACGCGATGGACGTTCTTTGGTTGGCGACCTTAGGACAACCCATCCATTATAGGAGGGACTTGCCACAGTGGACGTTTTATCCCAAGGCTTTGTTGTAAGAACAGTCATGAGTGATCCACACCGTGGAGGTCCGAGCAAGTTTCATATGGTAAGACCTGGGTCTTCATTGGCTTGCAGCTACCTCATGTTTTGGAGAGATTTTTTTTAAGTGCAAGCAAAGAATGCTTACCATTAAGAAAGATGTGTTATGGTTTTGTGCTTTTTCTCTGGTTCCCAATGGCAAACACTAGACATATTTTGTGGACGAAGGTTTAGAAAAGTTCACGCTTTTAGGTGCAGAGTGCTTTCCAAAGGACAAATATTTATTGCATATGTGGATCAGTTGGTGGTTCCAGGTAAGCGTATTGAATTGCCATCATCTAATTACTTAATTGCGGATGAAGTCACTGTGCAGAAATCATTTGACATCAGCGTTTTCGTATACCAGTTGGCGAAGCCCTCCATGCTTTGAGTCTGTCGTCTCTGTTCTAGGATGCGCTCTGTGAATCGTGGATGTTAAGGAATTAATCGCTTAATTTTTCTAATAATTCCTGCATGTTCAACAAGAGCAGCCGAACTCTTGGTGGTTAATTCGATTTGTGTATGTGCGCTTGTTTCATGATGAGTAGATATCGGGCACTGACTCGCAAACAACGTATTAATAAAGCTGTATAGATTCCTACAGAAAACACTGCAGAATAAAATACGATGGGGAACATGTGGTTAAGACACATTGCTTATAGACCTAGCGCTCAGTTGACTTTATGTTGAGGGGGGAGGGGGAAACTGACAGCTGGTTCATTTAAGGAATTTTCCTCCGTAAAATCAAGAGATCACTGAAAATTATCTGTTGAATAAATCCATTTTTTTCAGTCATTTCTTTCTTGAATTACGAAAACATTGACATATTTCCCATCATTCATTTCCAAGCCGTTTGTTGTTTCCCCACAGTCACGGATAGTTCTTTTTTCCATCAGGTCTGATATAGAGAAAATACGTTTATCCAAGTTCAGATCCAAAGCAAGGTCACTATAATATTCGGCCTTCTCTCCCATTTATTTTTATTTCTAGCATCTGTCAGTGATTTGGGTGGGGTCAGGTCGCTTCCCATGGAGATAACGATGTTCATTATCCTAATTTAATTTTTCATCCTGTTTATAAGATCTGTATTTTAGCCGTGGGTCACCCTGTTAGGATAATTGCATTCACATGTGTTGGGCTCTTCTCTCCATGGTTATTTCTTGTTAGGATTAAATCGTAATTTGTTTAATTAGTTACACCAGTAATGCCTTTTATCAGCTGATAACGATAAAAACAAAAGAAACCATAAAACACCATTTGGTGAAATTGTGTTTCCTTCTACTGTTGATCTTCAAGATTTTTTTTATACGTATATATTCCCGTTTATTAATCCTCTGTTTTTCAAGAGATTCTAACACCACTCCCTCTCCCGAAGGTTCCTTTTACATGTTTGTATCAGGCGCCCATGCGCGCGCTCGCGCACACAGATATGATTTGTCTGTTGCCACCCCTAAGCTAAGTTCATCGAAGTTGATTTTGTTACTAGCCGTCTGTAATTTCATCGGAAAATAAAAAAATATGATCGAACGATGGTACAGTCGAAACTCCGTAACAACTTAAAAAAAAAAAAAAAAAAAAAAAAAAAAAAAAAAAAAAAAAAAAAAACAAAAAAAAAAAAAAAAAAAAAAAAAAAAAAAAAAAAAAAAAAAAAAAACTTCAATTCTGTGTTCCCTTATAGATAGGAAAAGTTTGCTCTAAGTTTGCATTTTCATCCACAGTTTTAGTTTTGATTACTTGCCCTCGCCTATCTGCGATCTCGAAACTTTTCCGAAACACTCGCTTTGTTTTGTTTCAGTTTTCACATACAGTAGAGGTGCCACGATGTGTCTGATTCATCATTGGGGGTTTTTCAATCCCCTTGGCCTAAAACTATTCTTTAACAGTGTTCTTAATTATGATGCTAATGAGTGCAAGCGTGAAAGTGTTTAGAATTCGGAGGTCTTGAGAGGAAGGTGAGGAGGATGACTGAAAGTGCTTGCTGGATGGATGGTGTGGGTAAGGTACGGGAAAGAAGGTCATTAATATTCAGGAAACTCGATAGTGTGGTAAAAATAAAAGTGGAATGATGTAGTGTGCGTTCGACGTGCTGCTGATGAGTCCTCTGATTAGGTGTATGTAGCAATTAACGGCGTGGAAGTTTTATTCACATTAATGAGCTTTATCCACGATTCAGCAATTGATGTATGACTGCAAGTGACAAGTGTGTGTGTGTGTGTGTGTGTGTGTTTACTGGAACCATCATCTGGTCGGGAATACGGCCTAATGTCAAAAAAAGTACATATCAGTAGGTAATATGAAATTTAAGTTGATATTATTTCATTCGTTTAGGTATATACGTATGTTGTGGAAATGACAGATAATTACTTAATACTTAGGAAATTTCACTTATTTCAGTCTCATGGTACTCTGAACTATATATCATTGGCATCATATTGTTGTAGCAATTCAGCTTCATAAGACTTTATTATTACTGTGGTGATTATGGTGACTGGTCCTATTCCCAATATCATCTTTTGATTATGTTTCTTGTCGGGTTTGTTAGTAGCGATGTGGTGTGGGCGGGGTTCATCCTCTGCTCTTTCCTACAGCTTCCCTCTTAGCATTCGAGTTTGTTTATCTCCGTTATTCTTCCCGAGTTTTCCACAACCTCAGGTTTTTCCTTTTTCGGGTAATAATAGCGGTGATGGTGGTGTTAGCCACACTAAGCTAAACAAAGAGGTGGAGATGTTGAGGACTAGGAGGTTAAGATGGTGGTACGGTTGGGCCTGGGGGTTTTCGAGAGCTGTTGGGGGGGTCGGGGAGGAGTGGCTGTCTTTGGGGGAGGGGTCTTGGCCCTAGGGAAGAGGAGGGCCACGGCCATCTCGCACGCACGCACGCACGCAGACAGAGGGAGAGTCATGTGGTTGTGGAGGGGCTGAGATGGGGGGCGAAGGGGGAATGGCGGGGGTGTCGGGAAGCGTTCTTCTTTGGGCCCCGGGCCACAATCCCTAACTTCATCATTCTTCATAGAGTCCGGGCGCTGCGATAGGTGAGCTAAACTGCGGCCTCCACCAACGGTCTCTTTATCTAACTTATAGCTAATGGCTCACCAGATACTAACCTCCCATTATATCAGTCTTTGTGGAATAAATGAAGAGTAAAGATTCATGAGGAATTTCATACTCCTTCGGGACGAAAGGAAGTTGCGATAGTTTGTCCCGTTAGATATTTTCATATCGAAACACATTTAAATAGAAAATTAATTTCCTCCAAGTCCAACAGTTACTTTTTTTATTACAATGTTGTTGGTGCTCCTAACGAAGTATGTATAAAAAGCCTTAATATCCCTCATACTTGTTTTCACTTTTTTTTTTTTTTTTTGTAGTTATTGATGTTGCAAATAATTTTCACTTGAATTAATTAGTGACTGCCTGTGTCTAATACGCTACGTTAGAAGAGTGCAATAAATCTAAATGGACCGGCATGATTAAATGTACTGCTCACACAGCAGTTTTCAATAACTTGGATTAATGAAAATGTGGTTTAGTAATTTGTGCTTATAAAGCATTTTTTCCCAAATACAGAGGCCAGTGGGGCTGAAAACTTAGCGCTTATATCCACCACATGCCTTAAGAGAACATGGAAATGAAGGAAAAGATGTTAACTTGTCTCTTGAATTATGGAAGGATGTAATAGGCGGGAAAATCCTAACAGAGAAGAAAACTAATCCAATTATTCATATGAGGCAATTTAGTCTAGATGTTCAATGGTATAATACAGGTGGCTGAGATGATGAAAGATTCTTTCATTTAGCTCAGTCATACAAAAGCCAAGATGCCATCCATAAAAGAGGAACAGATGAACCACTTTGCTGCAGAGAGAATGGGTGAGGGCAGGGTCATTGGTTAGAGAAAGTTGATGATTCAGTCCCACCAATAAGAGCGATTAACGAAAATGAAGAAAAACAAAAGTGAGAGTAGTACTTCAAATGTGAATGGATTCTGCCAGTTTAATGCTTTTACAAGTAGAATATTTTGGAAGCAGAACTAGAACTAAAATATATGATTTCTTAAAAACCTATAATAATGGTCGAAGGTGATGGAATAAGAAATTGTGGAGGCTTGAATTATCAGAAAAATACCATAAGATGTGATGTGAACTGAGAAAAGTCATTGATGATGAGAAGAAAAAGAGCTGAATGTAAGGGTTGTGGAGAATGCTTTAAACAATTATGAAAGATGATCAGGTGATACTTTTAACTAACATAAAGTCTTTTCCCAGACATTGGTAAATACATAAGAGATATCAGGAGTGCCACGAAAGCTCGCTGTAAAGATGATGAATTATCAGTGAATTAGGAAAGAATGGCGTCTGTAGATATCACCAAGATCTCACCATACAGAAGCTCTGCTGGTGGTCAAAAAGAAGTGTTAGACACAAGGTAACTGAAGTTTTAAGTATTTTATTATTATTGTTATTATTCAGAGCATGAACTCTATTCTTATGGAATAAGCCCACTATGGAATAAGCTTCCAAAGCATATGGTATTCATTTGTAAAAAGTAACAGAGGTTAATAGGAAATACAGAAAAAAGAAATCAGATATCAGAAAGGGAAAAATAAATGAACATATAAGTAGACAGATCAAAATATGAGTAAATTATAATTAAATTACAAGGAAAATTTTTGACCCTTTGAAGTTCCAATTACACAACATCCTCAAGGAGACTGTTCCGCAGTCCAATGGTGGAGGAATAAAGGACCTCTAGAACTGTGAAGTTTGACAGCGAGGCACATTTACTGCACATTGGTGCTGCTTTTCAGAAAATCTGGTTGCTCTCAAGAGGAAAAGAGGACCAGAGATCAGTTGTGAATGTAAAAGATATCTGTTAAAATAAATGTTATAAAAAATTAACGAACAAGAGACCACCCGTCGAAGGTCCAAGTCATAAGTGCTAATGTTAGGTAACAGAAACCTACCATCACGAACCATCCTATCTAAAAGTGATAAAACTCTTGCAGAAGAAGACATCCACACCGGATAACAGTATCCTAGTAAATGAAGGTCAAATGACCTAAAACTGATTTTATCACTGTTATAAGTATACTAGGCCTTACATATAATACCTAATTTTTGTGCGGCATTTGCTGACAGTTTCATTTAATGTTTCTCAAAAGAAAGATGCAAGTCAAAAGTTACACGTAGAATAGTAAACTTCAGACTCATTCAGCTGAGTCCCCTCACCCTGAAGGGGAGGATGGGTTGAAAACTCTGTACGAGAGTTTTCAACCCATAGAGCATAGGGCTGAACTCCAGTAAACTGAAAACTCTGTTTTCAGTTTACTGGAGTTCAGCCCTATGCTCTATGTTACGACCATTGTTGGGCCGGGGTGCAAGTTGTTTTTGCACAAGAATAGAGAGGACAGTGATCTTACCAAGTATCCAGATAAATTCAGTCAGCGTAGACAAAAACACACTGGAAAACTCAACAATATTTATTAACAAACAAAGCAAAAGAATAATAAAGTCAGGCTTGCGACTATACAGGACACAACTTAGTCCTTACTACTCCCGTAGGAGTTCCTAATCACTAACACTAAACCCTAGACAGAAAATATTGAGAAATATACTGCATAAATTAGCAAAATGGGCCCAACACCAACAAATATAAACCAATACCTATAACTAAGCAGAGAGGAAAGAAGTAAAATACCAACAGGGGGAAAACTTAATTCTCCTACCTACAATTATAAACTAAATCTTAAATATAACAAGCATCAAACATCTTAATAGATAATATCCACAAGAAATAACGAAAATTACAGCATCACTCGTGACAAGATATACACAAAGACTGGCATATATATATATATATATATATATATATATATATATATATATATATATAAATATAAATGTACGCTAACCTTTGAAGGTCAACTCAGTCAAAAATAACTAAATGAAATAAATCAGGCTGCGAGGGCCTAAACACCAGCTCAGTTAATAGTTACAATAACAATACTATATAAAGTGGCAATAAGAAATGCCAACAGTCTCGAAAGACTCGCTATACGAGAATAACAAACAAAAAAATACTCGGGAAGAGCTCCTCACACTGAATTAGGGATGGATGGATACCCAAACGATTCAGGCTAAATCGTCGCCTTGCTGAAGGCCGAAATACAGGGGAGCCGTGATCTCTTACATTCACTGGGACAATGCCACGTACCAGGCCAATACTCAGCTATCCGAAGGGCGTG
Organism: Macrobrachium nipponense; assembly: GCF_015104395.2. Lineage (NCBI taxonomy): Eukaryota > Metazoa > Arthropoda > Malacostraca > Decapoda > Palaemonidae > Macrobrachium > Macrobrachium nipponense. The sequence continues at coordinate 73,823,223 of NC_061108.1, forward strand.
CAGCTACACAGGTCACCAATACCATGGGGAAGGAGTCTGTCGTGCTCCCAACCAAAAACACAAGGGAAATTCCCTACCTGATAGCAACCGCCCTACTTGCACCTTCACGGGCCTCAATGCCCCCACCGCTGCAGCTCAGAAGGACGTCGTAGAAAAACACAGTGATGTCCCTCCCACGTCCACTCTGTCGGGATCCAGCGCCGATATTAGAGCCCGCGGAAAAGTACACACTGTAAGGGGGAAAGTCACCGCAGATGGCAGAAATGCCCCTGCACCTCCAACACTGACGGCGACAAATCCTTCGAAGGGCGATAAAGAAAAATATGCCAGCTGCACAACCATACGGGGAGAATAGCGAGCCCGAACCGTTCCTCGGGAAAGAGTCGCGCACCTACAATATCATCACTGGTGTCCTTTTCACCAACCACTCGAAAAGAAAAAAAAAAGAAAAAAAAAGAAACTAGCATTAATAAGATGCAGGTTTAACAAGCAGTTCGCTTGACGCTCAGTCGAGACCAAAGTAAAGCTTAAGACTAAAACCTTAAAAACTAATTTCCTTACGCTAATTTTACATATAACAAAATAACAAAAAGCAGTAACAAGGCTGAGATAAAAATAAAGCAAAAGCAATGCCAATTACGTTAATACATGATACCTTCCTCCCCGAAGAAAAAAAAAATTTCAGCAAAAATAAATTTTTTTTACAAATGTGGTAAAAACAAACCTGTAAGGAAAGAACAATAAAGACAACCAATAACAGGCAAACATACAAGAATAGAACAATAAACCTGAAACCAAATTGTGTTAAAATATCAACAATAGAAAATACCACGAGAGAATACAAACCAAACGCTTTATATAGCTTACCATTATTTTAAAGCAACAATATAGTCCAAAAAGCCATACACATAAATCAAATCAAAATTCTTAGTATACCGGGACAAATCAATCATTCATTAGGAACCACGAACCATTATAATATACAAGAGTGTATACCACTCATAGAAACCTCACAGAAACTTACTAAATCTACAAAACAAGTCTTGCAATATTACTTAAACTATACTACATTCAAAAGTAATTGTTTTCATACAACCTAATTGGAGAAACGAGCAGGGCAGCTTTTTCCTTTTTCTAATAAACTAGTGAGAGGCTGAGCAAGATCTGAGTAATTATGCACGAAACGGCGGTAATAACCTGTCATGCCCAGCACTCTTCTTACCTCTCTAACTTTACTAGGCCTTTTCAAACTTATAATTGCCTCGAGGTTAGCTTGTTTCGGAGCCACCTGACCCAAACCAACCTCGTGACCCAAATAACAAACCTTGGCCTGGCCCAATTCGCACTTAGTCAAATTAACAACTAGTCTTGCAGACCCAGGGGCTTCAAAAACCTTACGTAACCTTAACATGTGGGTATCCCAGTCATTACTATATACTACCAAGTCATCTATATAAATTTCCGTTCCTTCCAAACCACAAATTACCCTATTCATGAGCCTCTGAAAAGTACAAGCTGCATTTTTCATTCCAAATGGCATAACCTTACACTCGAATAGGCCAAATAGAGTGACAAATGCAGATATCTCACGAGCTCGATCGGATAATGGAACCTGCCAATAACCTTTCAAAAGATCCAGCTTAGTAATAAATTTGGCAGAACCAATCCGATCCAAACAATCATCAATACGAGAGAGTGGAAAAGAATAATTTTTAGTATTTTTGTTCACTTTGCGGTAGTCCACGCACATGCGGAACTTACCGTCTACTTTTTTTACTAATACAATAGGCGAACTCCAGGGACTCACAGATGGTTGAATAAGGTCTAGCTTCAACATGTACTCTATCTCCTTACTGACCAAATCCAATTTTATTGGGTTTAGCCGGTAAGGACTTTGCTTCACGGGGGAAGCACCACCTACATCAACGTCATGATTTAAAATATTTGTTCTACCTGGAGCATCCTGAAAAAGATCTGAAAAGGAATAAATTAAGTTAAGCACATCCTTCCATTTGTCAACATCTAAATGATCTAAACTACTTTTCAACATATCCAAATTTTGCATATTTTCACCCAATGCATCTGAAGGAACCTGACACCCTAACTCATCAGAGTCCTCTGGAGGCACATCCACTACCACAGACACAGGCTCGTACACGATCGCTAATGGACCACCTTGCTTACCATGATAAGGTTTCAGCCTGTTAATGTGAAATATTCTACACTTACGGCTTGAACCGGGGGCCTCAATTTCATAGTTAAACTCTCTCAGTTTCCTCAGAACCTTCCAAGGGCCCTTATATCTTGGTTCAAGAAAACCATCTGGGTCCATACTCAACGCCAGCACTAGCTCCCCAGGTTCAAATGAACGTACCTTTACCTTTTTGTCAAAATTACCTTTCATTACTGACTGTGACCGTTCCAAATTTTCCCTGGCAAATTTCCAAGCACTAATCATTTTACCCTTCAAGTCTTCCACAAACCTTCCAACTTTTATTTCACCCTTCCGGTTCGATTCGAGCATTTCAAAAACAATTCCCAATGGACCGCGAACCTTGTGCCCAAATACCAACTCAAAAGGAACTACTCCAGTATAAGAGTTAGAGTGGCTCCTGATAGCAAAGAGGGCAAAAGGGAGGGCTTTGTCCCAATCACTACCATTACCCTAACAATGTTTCTTCAGGACAGACTTGAGGGTTTGGTGGAATCTTTCCACCACACCTTGACTCTCTGGGTGATAAGGTACGCTGGTAATGTGCTGAATGGCCAGTTCAGCACACTTAACCCTAAATACCTTACTCGTGAAATTCGTCCCGCAGTCGGTCTGAATTACACGAGGGAGACCATACCTGGAAAAGAAATCAATAAGTTTTTCAAAAACAACTTTGGAAGTAATACGCCTCATAGGTATAGCTTCAGGAAAACGAGAGGCTCTATCCATGATAGTTAATAAATATACATAACCTGTTTTAGTCTTGGGTAAGGGACCTACAACATCAATTACTTACTCAGAAAATGGTTCACCTATGGCAGGTATGAGATGCAACGGGGCTTTAGGGATCCCCTGATTAGGTTTACCCATAACCTGACAAGTCTCACATTCTCTGATAAACTCCTTCACACTCAATTTAATTCCGGGCCACCAAAAATACCTAGCCAAGCTGTGGAAAGTTTTTAACACACCCAAATGACCTGAAAAAAAATTGGTATGAGCTAATTTCAAAATAGAATTTCTGAATTGAGAAAGTACCACAATCTGTTCCACGCTACCAGTTTTATTCAAATTATCAGATGCAGGACAACTAAACCTATATAATAAGCCCCTTACAAACCTAGGTTTAGTCAGATCCTCAACATCGCCCAAGTCAAAATCAAACTCATCTTTTTGAGCTTTAATAAAAGCAGCTCTGTCCCAATCAAGTTTCATATCATTAACTACAGTATCATTACCACTACTCTCTACTGACCCGGGCCTTACTACATCTAACTCTGCACTACTTAACATTAAGTCATCATCGTTATCCACATCAAGTAAACTAACAGCTTTTGCTGTGGACCGAGTAATTACAGCCATGGGACTAGCATTTACAGATAATATAGGGAAAATCTCCCGTCCTTCACTATCCAGCATATCATTTCCCAGGATACCATCAATACCCGGGATAGGTAGACTATCCACCACAGCCAACTCAGTGATGCGATCATACCCTGGAAAAGACATACGGACATTAACCAAAGGAGCCGACACAATCGAGTCCGGGAAACCTCCCAATAATTCAAAATTTCCAGTATATTTCTCAGAACCGTTCAGTGCCCTCTTCATGACCAACGACCGGGCAGAACCGGTGTCCCTAAAAAACTTCACCTGGACAACACAAGAGTCAAAAATCAATTTTCCAGGCCATACATATTTGTCATACTTAAGTCACAATTGAGGATTAGGAGCATCAGACTTACTACTATTTCCTAAACTACCACTATCTACTACAGATCTGTCTACAGAACTACTACTTCTAACATTTGACCTATCATTAACTAATGCACAGGACTTTACAGACTTTGATTATTACGCTCTAGGTACCGCCTACGAGCATTACACTGGCTTTGGAAATGCCCTGGCTTATTACCCCAGAAACATGTCCTCTATGGCCTGAACCTCTGTTTCGATTATTATTGATCCTGTTATTTCCCCCATTTGGGAAGTCTCTATTAACAAAAACTCTAGGGTGAGGAGGACCTCCTTGGACTCTACCCATATCCCTACCACCTGAAAAGGAATTATTAACATTAATATTCTTAGAGATATTGGGAGTCAACAAGGGGGGTTCAACTCTCCTACCACCACTATGGGAGCGAGATGAGGGTATATTCAAGACCTTATAATTAAAACTGCCTCTACCTGAATGGTGAGTCAACACAAACTCATCTGCTAATTGAGCAGCACTACTCACTTTCATGGCCTTTACCTCCTCAAGGTGAACCCTTAACTCCCTGCTGCAGGCCTTCTTAAACTCCTCAAGGAGCATCAGTTCGCGTAACGCAGCGAAAGTAACTACCTGAAGACTTTTCAGCCAGTCGTCGAACTGTTCCTCCTTGACACGTGCAAATTCTACGAAGGACTGTGCAGGGTGTTTCATATAGTTCCGAAATCTGAGGCGGTAGGCCTCAGGGACCAGGTCATATGCTTTCAAAATCAAACTTTTCACTTTTTGGTAGTCCCAGGCTACTCCCTCCTCCAAGGCATTGTATACCCGAATTGCCTTGCCCACTAACCTACATTGGATTAGAACTGTCCACATCTCTGTGGGCCAGAACTCAGGGACATTTTGTTCGTCAAATACAGGCACTAATTTAAGTGCCGCACCTAGATTGAACCTATCCTGAAAATTGACTTTAGGGGAACTGGCCATATTGGTCCCCCTGTAACCTTGCCATCTGCAAATTAAGGTTAGCCATCTCCAACTCGTGTCGCCTTGCCCGCTCGTTCTCCTCAAATTCAATCTTCCTTAACTCAATTCTTTTACAAATTAATTTGTATTCCACCTCCTCCTTGGAGTCACCCAAAGCATTAACAGGGGCCAGGGGTTCAACTGGCACAGAATTAGGGGGGGGGGGGGCAAGAATGGATTATTTGATACATTTTTAGGAAAGTTTGCAGGACCCTTATAAATGGTACCTGTATGAGGAGGATCCTCGAACAGGGTTAGGACAGCTCTCACACTCACACTATCCTCTTCTAAATCATTTATACTCCCTTCACCAATACTATCTATATCACTCTCCTTATCACTAACTAAATGCTCAGCCTCTGCCAAGTCCTGGTTGACCTTATCCCTAACCGCCACCAATATTTCCTTCTTAGTGTCCACTGACTTCAGCGGAACACCCAACCACTTAGCACACTCAATTAAATGTTTTTTGTTCAACACAGGTAAGTGCTTAAGGCAATCAGCCGACCCCAAAAACTCAGCTGGGTCAAAAATAAACTCTTCCATTTTAACACAAATAATTCAGGGGGGAAGGCAACACTATCAAAACTGTAACAAATACTGAAACGTCCACCCAAGTGTCGCTCCACTGACCAAAATACCGGATACCCCCCCGAGCTCTCTATCCTGTCACGGTTGCCAAAAATGTTACGACCCTTGTTGGGCCGGGGTGCAAGTTCTTTTGCACAAGAATAGAGAGGACAGTGATCTTACCAAGTATCCAGATAAATTCAGTCAGCGGAGACAAAAACACTAAACCCTAGACAGAAAATATTGAGAAATATACTGCATAAATTAGCAAAATGGGCCCAACACCAACATAAATATAAACCAATACCTATAACTAAGCAGAGAGGAAAGAAGTAAGAGACCAACAGGGGGAAAACTTAATTCGCCTACCTACAATTATAAACTAAATCTTAAATATAACAAGCATCAAACATCTTAATAGATAATATCCACAAGAAATAACGAAAATTACAGCATCACTCGTGACAAGATACACACAAAGACTGGCATTTTTGTATATATATATATATATATATATATATATATATATATATATATATATATATATATATATAAATATAAATGTACGCTAACCTTTGAAGGTCAACTCAGTCAAAAATGACTAAATGAAATAAATCAGGCTGCGAGGGCCTAAACACCAGCTCAGTTAATAGTTACAATAACAATACTATATAAAGTGGCAATAAGAAATGCCAACAGTCTCGAAAGACTCGCTATACGAGAATAACAAACAAAAAAAATACTCGGGAAGAGCTCCTCACACTGAATTAGGGATGGATGGATACCCAAACGATTCAGGCTAAATCGTCGCCTTGCTGAAGGCCGAAATACAGGGGAGCCGTGATCTCTTATACATTCACTGGGACAATGCCACGTACCAGGCCAATACTCAGCTATTCGAAGGGCGTGCAGCTACACAGGTCACCAATACCATGGGGAAGGAGTCTGTCGTGCTCCCCAACCAAAAACACAAGGGAAATTCCCTACCTGATAGCAACCGCCCTACTTGCACCTTCACGGGCCTCAATGCCCCCACCGCTGCAGCTCAGAAGGACGTCGTAGAAAAACACAGTGATGTCCCTCCCACGTCCACTCTGTCGGGATCCAGCGCCGATATCAGAGCCCGCGGGAAAGTACACACTGTACAACGCCTTCGAAGGGCGATAAAGAAAAATATCCCAGCTGCACAATCATACGGGGAAAAGAGCGAGTCCGAACCGTTCCTCGGGAAAGAGTCGCGCACCTACAATATCATCACTGGTGTCCTTTTCACCAACCACTCGAAAGATAAAAAAAAAAGAAAAAAAAAAACTAGCATTAATAAGATGCTCACAATCATTTAACGAGCGGGGAGGAGGTTTAACAAGCAGTTCGCTTGACGCTCAGCCGAGACCAGAGTAAAGCTTAAAACTAAAACCTTAAAAACTAATTTCCTTACGCTAATTTTACATATAACAAAATAACAAAAAGCAGTAACAAGGCTGAGATAAAAATAAAGCAAAGGCAATGCCAATTACGTTAATACATGATACTCTACCAATAAACAATTACTAATCTGCTTCATGTCACGATTAAGAATAAGAGCAGTATCGTTCCACATAAGTGGAGACTTTTCTACATCCACAAGTGTTACATCATGGGCATACTGAAAAATCTTGTTTACCAGGCCAACAACCATATCACTTGCATACACTAAAATAACACTGGACCAAGATCACTCCCCAGTAGAACTCCAGACATAACAGGTCTTTATTTTCTAAAGATTACATCAATAGCAACTCGCTGTTGCCTACTTGTAAGGAAATCTTCAAATAGGTGTAAAGTACAGTCGGCCACACATATAAGTAAACACATTTCAGCCACAAAGGGCTGGATGTGATCTGGTAACACTGGAACTGTGCCTCCAGACGCACGATGAAACCCACCCCTCCACCGTGGCCACGCCCTCCACCCAGTCTTCCCCAAACATTTTTCCCTCCAACCTTCACTTCCACCCTTTCAAGCACACGTTTATAACTTCTGCTCCCTCTCTCTAATTTCTCGTTAAGGAAAATAATATAACTGAATCTATTCTGTAGGTTTATTTTCTCATCTTGTGGAGGCGAGAAAACCCGTCTGTTCAACTTTTGTCGTAATAAATATTATTACTTGCTGTTACAGGACAGAAGAATTAACTCGATTTTCGTCGCGCTCTCTTGTAATAATGGGATTTAGCTATCTACCAATAAAACCCTTGTCTATCAAATAACAGCATACCTACTACTCTTTATTTATAATTGTAATATCAACAGCCGCATTCCAAATTCTTATTATTACAAAGACAACTAGCATCAGATCGTGTAGGACCTTACGTATCTCAATTAAGCATGAAGAAATAAAGAAAACATAAGTTGAGGAGAGAAAGACCTCCATAGGCCTAGAAGACACTGAAGGAGGAGAAACAAAGAGACAGTTATAAGAGAGAGGACAACAGCAAGAAGGAGGCAGACGGAAAGGAGACACAGTGTAATAGAGCTGAGAGTGTGGCTTGTGTCACAAGGGGCACCATTACCCTCTTAAGTATAATGGGCCCGAATATGGTCGTTGTGGAACTTGTCATAGGGGTTATTATGGGAGTCGATTCTTCCTTATGGTTGGACGTTTGTTTGGTCACAACCGACTATCATTGGATCACATCCGACATAGGGTCAAATTCTTGTATTTTTGTGCATGATTTTAGCTGCTCAGCATACGTCTACATTTATCGATGGCAAGCATGTGCGTTTTTGTTTGCTTGTGTTCGTCCTGCAGGTGAGAATTCCCACGTTAAGAATGTATCAAGTAATAATAAGATTATATCCTTATATATCCTTTTCCTATATATATATATATATATATATATATATATATATATATATATATATATATATATATATATATATATATATATATATATATATATATATATATATATATATATAGATATATATATATATATATATATATATATCGAGCTACAATGTCCTTTAATATCTAATTCGCTCTACCTCGGAATTAATATATTTTCATATATGCTTAACCGAAGGGAATTTTTTCTCGATAATAGATTTGCCTGGACCAAGGCGCGAACCTATGGATCCTTTCAAACCCAGGAACGTCAGTGAAGCTTTATCTACTACACCACCGCGAGAGGCTAAAAGTTCATGTCGCCTCTCACCCTCATATACCTTTCGCGCGCAGGTAATTAGTGGTTTGGAGACAACATCAACCCACCTCGACTCCGGTAGTGTTTGTAGTGCTTTTGACAGCACGTAGCCAATCTATAAGTCATATCACATTTCCGTGATTCATATACATATATCGAGCTACAATGTCCTTTAATATCTAATTCGCTCTACCTCGAATTAATATATTTTTCATATATGCTTAACCGAAGGGGAATTTTTTCTCGATAATAGATTTGCCTGGACCAAGGCGCGAACCTATGGATCCTTTCAAACAGGAACGTCAGTGCAAGCTTTATCTACTACACCACCGCGAGAGGCTAAAAGTTCATGTCGCCTCTCACCCTCATATACCTTTCCGCGCGCAGGTAATTAGTGGTTTGGAGACAACAAGCAACCCAACCCCCTCGACTCCGGTAGTGTTTGTAGTGCTTTTGACAGCACGTAGCCAATCTATAAGTCATATCACATTTCCGTGATTCATACATATATCGAGCTACAATGTCCTTTAAAATCTAATTCGCTTTACCTCGGAATTAATATATTTTCATATATGCTTAACCGAAGGGGAATTTTTTCTCGATAATAGATTTGCCTGGACCAAGGTGCGAACCTATGGATCCTTTCAAACCCAGGAACGTCAGTGAAGCTTTATATACTACACCACCGCGAGAGGCTAAAAGTTCATGTCGCCTCTCACCCTCATATACCTTTCGCACGCAGGTAATTAGTGGTTTGGAGACAACATCAACCCACCTCGACTCCGGTAGTGTTTGTAGTGCTTTTGACAGCACGTAGCCAATCTATAAATCATATCACATTTCCGTGATTCATATACATATATCGAGCTACAATGTCCTTTAATATCTAATTCGCTCTACCTCGGAATTACGAGGTTAGAGCGAATTAGAATTAGATATTAAAGGACATTGTAGCTCGGTTAAGCATATATGAAAATATATTAACTTCAAAATCTTGGAGTGGGTGGATGTACAGTCGGCCACACATATAAGTAAACACATTTCAGCCACAAGGGCTGGATGTGATCTGGTAACACTGGAACTGTGCCTCCAGACGCACGATGAAACCCACCCCTCCACCGTGGCCACCGCCCTCCACACGTCTTCCCCAAACATTTTCCCTCCAACCTTCACTCCCACCCTTTCAAGCACACGTTTATAACTTCTGCCCTCTCTCTAATTTCTCGTTAAGGAAAATAATATAACTGAATCTATTCTGTAGGTTTATTTTCTCATCTTGTGGAGGCGAGAAAACCCGTCTGTTCAACTTTTGTCGTAATAATATTTATTACTTTGCTGTTACAAACAGAAGAAATTAACTCGTTTTCGTCGCGCTCTTGTAAATAATGGGATTAGCTATCTACCAATAAAACCCTTGTCTATCAAATAACAGCATACCTATACTCTTTAATTATAATTGTAATATCAACAGCCACATTCCAAATTCTTATTATTACAAAGACAACTAGCATCAGATCGTGGTAGGACCTTACGTAACTCAAATTAAGCATGAAGAAATAAAGAAGGCATAAGTTGTGGAGAGAAAGACCTCCATAAGCCTAGAAGACACTGAAGGAGGAGAAACAAAGAGACAGTTATAAGAGAGAGGACAACAGCAAGAAGGAGGCAGACGGAAAGGAGACACAGTGTAATAGAGCTGAGAGTGTGGCTGGTGTCACAAGGGGCACCATTACCCTCTTAAGTATAATGGGGCATATGTCTTGACTTGTCATAGGGGTTATTATGGGAGTCGATTCTTCCTTATGGTTGGACGTTTGTTTGGTCACAACCGACTATCATTGGATCACATCCGACATAGGGTCAAATTCTCGTATTTTTGTGCATGACTTTAACTGCTCGGCATACGTCTACATTTATCGATGGCAAGCATGTGCGATTTTGTTTGTTTGTGTTCGTCCTGCAGGTGAGAATTCCCACGTTAAGAATGTATCAAGTAATAATGAGATTATATCACCATATATATATATATATATATATATATATATATATATATATATATATATATATATATATATATAATCATTTGACGTCCAAACCTGATATTAGTAACATTTTAACGTATACGTAATTAAGGGACAAATATTACAGCACCCTATAATTAAGGATACACAATAGATTGAAAAATAACCATTTATTATAAAATATGTATCAGTATTTTAGTCCAATCCAACCATCAGGCGATGACATCTTGTAGTCTACTGGGGACGGAGGCTACATGATTGTAGACGATGTGTTGATTTTTTCTGAATATCTCCCATTCGGACATGGTGTGTTGGAGGAACTGCCTTGATTATCGCTCTTGGCCTGGGATCCAGGGGTTGACGATGGTCCCCCAGCAATTTTCCAAGGGATTCATATCACACCCCCTTACTATCCTGGGTGTGTGAAGGTGACAGTTGTCCGCAAAACAAACGTCACATATATAGTGTATATTAATTATTTTTTACAAGAGGCGTCAAATTGTGAAGGGTGAGCTGGACATAATCTTTAATTTAAGGTTCTGCCTGTTTCTCCCTGTTCAAATCTCTCCTTCCTCCTGGTTTGAAAAGCTAAGCGAAATTCCACATTCTTCCTCTCCACGATAGACTTCAACTTCACGTGGCTTATGGCTTCGAGCTCTTTGGGGGACGAGTCGAAGGTGGAATATCTCAGCTTTTCAAACCAGGAGAAAGGAGAGATCTAAACAGGGAGAAACAGGCAGAACCTTAAATTAAAGATTATGTCCAGCTCACCCTTCACAATTTGACGCCTCTTGTAAAAAATAATTAATATACACTATATATGTGACGTTTGTTTTGCAGGACAACTGTCACATTCACACACCCAGGATAGTAAGGGGTGTGATATGAATCCCTTGGAAAATTGCTGGGGGACCATCGTCAACCCTGGATCCCAGGCCAAGAGCGATAATCAAGGCAGCTCCTCCAACACACCATGTCCGAATGGGAGATATTAAGAAAAAATCAACACATCGTCTACAATCATGTAGCCTCCGTCCCCAGTAGACTACAAGATGTCATCGCCAACGATGGTGGATGGACTAAATACTGATACATATTTTATAATAAATGGTTATTTTTCAATCTATTGTGTATCCTTAATTATAGGGTGCTGTAATATTTGTCCCTTAATTACGTATACGTTAAAATGTACTAATATCAGGTTTGGACGTCAAATGATTATATATATATATATATATATATATATATATATATATATATATATATATATCAATTCAAGCTACAAATGTCCTTTAATATCTAAATTCACTTTACCTCCCAAATGATATATTTTCATATATGTACCGAAGGGGAATTTTTAAGTTGATAACAATTTCGTCCCCCCATGGGATCGAACCACCGTCCAGGTGGACGGGGACGAAATCAGGACAGCCAGTGACGCTATCCAATCGGCCAACAGAGACGTTCTGTCAAACGCTCGAATTGGCCAACATGGTAGACGGGGTTTCATATCGATTCTAATTACGAAAGCATCCAGATCGAGGGTGATTTGTAAGGTCAGAATCGATATGAACTTATCCTTTATTATAGCGTCTCTGTTGGCCGATTGGATAGCGTCACTGGCTGTCCTGATTTCGTCCCGCCGTCCCCCTGGACGGTGGTTCGATCCCATGGGGGGACGAAATTGTTATCAACTTAAAAATTCCCCTTCGGTACTATATGAAAATATATCATTTGGGAGGTAAAGTGAATTTAGATATTAAAGGACATTTGTAGCTTGAATTGATATATAAATGGATCACGGTTCGATGTGATAATTATTCATATATATATATATATATATATAAGGAGGATAATCTCATTATTACTTGATACATTCTTACGTGGAATCTCACCTGCAGGACGAACACAAACAAACAAAATCGCACATGCTTGCCATCGATAAATGTAGACGTATGCCGAGCAGTTAAAGTCATGCACAAAAATACGAGAATTTGACCCTATGTCGGATGTGATCCAATGATAGTCGGTTGTGACCAAACAAACGTCCAACCATAAGGAAGAATCGACTCCCATAATAACCCCTATGACAAGTCAAGACATATGCCCCATTATACTTAAGAGGGTAATGGTGCCCCTTGTGACACCATCCACACTCTCAGCTCTATTTACACTGTGTCTCCTTTCCGTCTGCCTCCTTTCTTGCTGTTGTCCTCTCTCTTATAACTGTCTCTTTGTTTCTCCTCCTTCAGTGTCTTCTAGGCTTATGGAGGTCTTTCTCCACAACTTATGCCTTCTTTATTTCATGCTTAATTTGAGTTACGTAAGGTCCTACACGATCTGATGCTAGTTGTCTTTGGAATAATAAGAATTTGGAATGTGGCTGTTGATATTACAATTATAATTAAAGAGTAATAGGTATGCTGTTATTTGATAGACAAGGGTTTTATTGGTAGATAGCTAAATCCCATTATTACAAGAGAGCGCCACGAAAACCGAGTTAATTCTTCTGTTTGTAACAGCAAGTAATAATATTATTACGACAAAAGTTGAACAGACGGGTTTTCTCGCCTCCACAAGATGAGAAAATAAACCTACAGAATAGATTCAGTTATATTATTTTCCTTAACGAGAAATTAGAGAGAGGGAGCAGAAGTTATAAACGTGTGCTTGAAAGGGTGGGAGTGAAGGTTGGAGGGAAAAATGTTTGGGGAAGACGTGTGGAGGGCGGTGGCCACGGTGGAGGGGTGGGTTTCATCGTGCGTCTGGAGGCACAGTTCCAGTGTTACCAGATCACATCCAGCCCTTGTGGCTGAAATGTGTTTACTTATATGTGTGGCCGACTGTACATTCCACCCACTCCAAGATTTTGAAGTTTATGAATAAGTGCCTTGTGAGTTACTAACACGAAAGCAGCACTAAAATCTATTAGAATTACTCTGCACTCAAACCGTGGCCGGACAGTTTGCCTATGGACAGTTTGCCTTCTTAGAATGTGCCCACTGGCCAGTTTACCTATATATAGTTTGCCTACTGGACGTTATTCCTACCAGACATTATATTTTATTTTATTTAATCAAATTTAAAAAAAAATCAATCTAGTTAATGATTCTATCAATTATGAGCAATGCCAGAAGGTTCTCAAGAACTGAGAAGGTATACTTCTCCACGAGGTGATTGACATACTGGCATCTGCCTTTTGTTGGTTGGTGGCAAAGCAACTCCAGCTTTGGCATAATCAAAAAGGAGTTAGTTGCCGGCTTACTCTTCACACAATCGGTCTACAAGTCAAGTTTAATGGTGACTCATAGGTCAAGAGTTCTGTGCCAGCCTTCCATCGAGATGTTTGTGTGAGGCAAATTATATAAAACTCTTAAATGGCCATTCCAAAGTTCTTGTGGAAAAGCAGGCCATCTTCGCTCTTGCTACACATTTCTAATATATGTAGCCATGAAATAGGTTAGAAAATCTCTCAGGATCTCGTCCGTTTCCTCGTCCAGTGCAGGTATAAATCGTTCAGATGTGTTGCTAACATCTTGTAAAGGAATAAATGCAAGCACTTGAAGTAATTTAATCAGCATTGCATTTTTGGGACATGCAGCATACTAGTTGGCAAGTCCTTGGGCTTGAATTCTTCACCCCAGATGTTGCCCAAAGTGGAACAGACAGCCACTGATTCGACTGGGGAAAGTGTCTTTTGACTGACTTCATTGCTACTCTTTTCAAAGTCTAGCATCCTTTGTACTTGAGGAAAGTCTATATTGCATCACAGGTTGCTTCGTTCTTGTGCTATGTGACATTTAACATCAATGGCACTGTTCTTGATTCAGTTAGCATGTCATAAATAGTGTACAGCTGGAAACCGTCAGGGTCCGAATCAAAAGTTCCATCCCAAAACAAATGTAATTTGCTTTCAAGAACATCAAGCTTTTTCACGGCTGTCATAATCACAACTTCAAGCTTCTCAGCTTCGTGTGCCATAAAAGGTTCTCCTCTCGTCGTTTACTTTGAGTTCGTCGGTAATTATATTTCCATCTGGCACACTTCTTTTTCGTCGCACCATTCGTGACAAAGCCTCTTTATTAGGTAGTGTTCTGCACCCTCCAAAGGAAAATGCGCTGTTGGATTTTGTATAACAGATGAAGCGCATTTGTCTGATGACCTCGCTCATTTCTTGATTGCTTCAATTGTCTTTAGGGTACGTGGTAAGTCTGGCAGCACACGGAGGATGGCTGTGTTTTGTGACAAGTCCTTCGATTATGTCGTTTTTGGTTTTCAAGTGTGCATTATACCGTTATTTCTTCTCATATCGCCAGTATGAGTAGCTCCCATTCGTTCTCTTAATTAGGTTCACATGCCCTTGGTGGGATAGTTCTCTGCCTCCTTTTGAATTTGTGATGAAGTACATTTCGATTGGAATCTGTAAACAAATTCAACTTATCTTACAAAAACGATAATGTAGCGATAATTTAAGGTAGTTACAACAAATAGTAAAAATCCGCAAACATGACAGTTATTCAACACTGAAATAAAAGCTTTATGAAGTAATTCCACTCGACTTAGTAAGTTATTTTATTGACAAAAAATATACAATTATTTGTCCACAAAGAGACATAATACAAAATAAACAAAGTGGACAGTAATCTCTTCTGTTCTTGCAAGTAAATGGCCTACAAAGAAAAATACAACATCAAGAAAAATACAGCATCAAGCGCAAATAACATAAGCCTATAATAGTATAAAAAACGAAAAAAAAGGACTTAACTACAGAGAAAAAACGTAGTCACATCACTTTCTAGCATTAAGTCCTAACACATAATGCTTGAAAATAAAGGAAAAGTTTATTTGAAGAAAAACATAAAACAGAAAACAAAGCCGCACATTACTTATAAATATGAAGAACTTCATAAACAAATGTACCCAAATAAACAATATTATTATTTTCATTTAATAAAGTAGCCATAAACTCATTACTTAAGTTTGGATATTTATGCGCACATGGCATTGACAGAGAACAATTGATCAGAACATGTGACTCGTCCTGAATAGAGGTATTATCACAAGTACTAAACACTTAATTCTGGAGGAGTTCGACTCCACCTACCTGTTTTTTTATGAAGGTTATGGGACATGAGTTGTAAACGACTGAAAGCTACGCGAATATAATCAGAGATATATAATCTATCTGTATATAATTTATGTATTCCTAAGTTTGGATTCAGTTTGTTTCTGTAAGTCACATATTTTGTTGCTGAAGCTGGTCTATTTCTAATTGATGATATATCAACTAGTGGATCAATTTGATCATTAAAGGCTAGGGAATCTTGAATAAATCTATACCCAGGAGAGTCTGCGCCCCTACACATTGCATATACAATATGAAAAGGCTCTTCCCTATCAGGATTAGACAACTTAAACTTAAGAGAACGTTTTCGTTTTGAGACCACGAAGAATTGTGCTGGGAGTATCCCAGACTCAGCCAAACACAAATGTGTACAGGTATTTACCCTTACATCTAGAAGACTTGATACTAAATAATTGTAATTACTTATTGGTTTTTGTAATGCATTTGTTAACCATGCTTCTGACCCATAAAACAAGGATGAAGTCGCTGCGGCTTCAAAAACTTTCTTCTTGAAATAGAATGGCATTTTAGTATTTGTGTTACAGAATATTGAGGACTTATTCAAGGTTGATTGCCAGTTGGGCTGATGTAGAGAGAGGCAAGTTTTTTAAGTTCCCGTTATCTGTGAACCAAGTTCTTAGGTAAAGATAATGGTCACAGTAATATATAGTTTGACCTTGAACTGTCATTGACAACTGGTCACCTACACTTTTGTTTATCACGAAAAAATTTGCTCTTTTATTTGCATTTAGCTGCATGCCATATTCATTACAATAATTCATCATAATATCTGATTTTTAAATATACATTTCTCGCGAAGTGGCAACAATCACTGTGTCATCCATCAACAAAAGCACATGTAAATTGCCCAATAAACTGTCCACTGGCATTGCATCTTTTAACAGTCTAACCATTTTATCCATATAAATGACAAACAGCAAACAACTAGTGGGAGCTCAATGCCGTACACCGACAGAGCTATCTATCACAGCTGTTCTTAAAACATTCTTAGTGCTATTGTACATCTCTTTAATTGCTGACAACATTCTTTTCCCACATCCTAGTTCTTTCAAATAACCTATCATTTTTCTTCTGGGAACGCTATCATAAGCTTTACTGAAATCTATAAACATTACATGGAGTTTTTTTTTTTTTCTTAAAAATAGCCAAATCTATTAACAATCTTAATGAAAATATTTGTTCTATACATCTTTTTTTTGTGCTTCAGTTTTACACTTATCTATACTGAAGCATAATTTCACTCTATTCAATAGCAATATTTCATATATCTTACCTATTGTATCCATGACACTTATCCTCTATAATTCTATAGCAATATTTTCATTAATCTTTACCTTATTGTATCCATGACACTTACCCCTCTATAATTTCCACATGCCATTCTGTTTCCAGATTTAAAACGTACAACAAGTTTATTGTATTCCCACAATGACAAGTAATTCAAACTCAAAAAAAAGCATTAAACGCGGTCAAGAAAAACATCAGCCACAAGGCGGGCAGGCGAACAAACAATCCGGGGCATAAGCCACAGTAGCTTTTATTCATATTCATGTCCTTTAGAGCCCCATCTAGTTCTAGTGGAGTAAAAGGATCGTCAACGACAGGGGTATAGATGGTGTCAAGAAGATCCTTTACACGTTCATTTTGATTATTCATATTACCTGTATTTAAAAGCGATTTAAAATGGTTCGTGAATTTCCCGTCGTCTGGTTGCAATGTATTTGCCTCTAATATCTGTCCCTTCCAGTCTGTAGCTCTCCAGATTGCTTTAGAATCATTACACCAAGTAAACGCTCTCATCTAGGTTTTGTCGCATTCCAATCAACACTTCTACCTTTCACTTTACATTTTCGGCAACTCTACTGATCGTATCCATTAAGATCTCTCATAACAACTATTTGTTCATGATCATTTATCACAGACTCTAAATTACCAAATTGCAATACATGAAAGTACGGAGAATCCTCTGGTGTAATGTATACACCACCGAGAAAGACACCATACAAGTGTTCCCTTACAGTAGAGAAGGTAGAGTAGTGAAGTCTGTGGCCTGTTCTGCAAGACTGACCACTGTGCTCTTTGGAGCTGAAAATATACACAGCTTGACAGTGAACCACCGACAGGCATAAGTGCAATTAAAAACCATTTATTTATGAATTCTCTTGTTTGAATATAAATTTGATCTGGTGTAATATATACATACACACACACACACACACACACATATATATAAATTTATATATATATAATATATATATATATATAGATAATATATATATATATATATATATATATATATAAGTCATATCCTTTCTTTTTTTCATAGTAACAGGTACTCGTCAAAAGTAAGGTAAGGCTAAATATACAGCTTCTTTTACTAGCTGTAGGGACACATTGTCTAAGTTGATAATAATCAAGAATACCCACAGTAGTTTATGAAACAGTTGTTCATGAATAGGTATACTATCTGTAGGCATGATGTCCAGTGGGCAAACTGACCGGTGGGCACATTGTCTATAGGCAAGTTGTCAGTAAACAAACTGTCCATTGGCAAACTGTCCAGGTACAACTCAACCCTTATAAAGGTTCTCTTTCAAATGGTATGTCAAATCTCAGCTAAGAATCTTTTAGATTCCACAAACTTATTATTGAATATCAGTTGCATGGTAGAACGAAGGATTTGGTTGGCTACCTTTAGGTAGGATTGACCCTTTCAGTCCAGCCTAATATAAAGAAACTAGCATTTTCCCTACTGTGTCCCCAGTCATATTGTACTCTTGTATATCTTGGCAGCCGACCTTGCAATTCTGCTCAGAGAACTAAGCCCTGATAACTCGCAATTAGTTATGACCTATTTGGGACATATGAATAATTAACTTCAAAGTTTAATTGAATACTATGGAACATAATCAGGACTCACATGAGATCTGCTGGATGTAATCACATAGTCAAGTCTGCTCGACACAAGGGGTTTAAATGTTTATAAAAGGATGGATGAGTGAAGAATTCAATATTTAGTCCAGATAAGCAAACACAATAAACAGTTTGTCTCAGATGTGAATGAATCCAAATGTTAATGTTATTTTTTATTGTTTTGGTATCAGATATCTGGGAAAGTAATATATATATATATATATATATATATATATATATATATATATATATATATATATATATACATATACATATATATATACATATATATATATATATATATATATATATATATATATATATATGTATGTATAACTGAATCACGAAAGTTAGGAACGTGATAAATCCATAAATAAAGATAAATGCCACGAAGGAAAAATAAATGAAGGAGGTCTGCAAGATCTTTCAACTTTAAAAGTCCTTTACTGACATAAATACGAGAAAAGACAATACAAGAAGGTTCGTATAACTGACAGATAGGGATTATAAAGGGATTAGTACGTAGAATCCGACACACCTGGAAGATAAGAAACCTTCCCAAACAAGCATGAATTACCTCTACCTATAAGTCACATTATTTCACTCACGAGTTTGTGCATTTGTGATTGTAAGTTTATATTCAATGGTGAATTTTATCAACAAATTTTTGGCATGGCAATGGGAAATCCTTTATCACCATTACTCTCAAACCTGTATATGGAATTCTTTGAAAAAACGCTACTTACTAATATCATTCATATTCCTGTAAAGTGGTATCGTTACGTTGATGATTGTTTAGCTGTTCTTCCTGTCGGTATTGATGTAAATGATTTACTCTCTAAATTAAATAACCAGGTACCATCGATTAAGTTTACTCTAGAATTAGAAAAAGACAATTGCCTCCCTTTCTTAGATGTTTTGATACATAGAGAACCATTTCAATGTAAATTCAGTATTTATAGGAAACCGACTAACAACTTAACTTATGTTCATTTCTTCTCAGGCCACCATCTTAATAATAAAAATATCAATTTTTTCCTCTACGTTTTTATGAGCATTGGCGACAATTGTCAGTCCACAATATTTGGATCAAGAAATTGAATACATAAGAAAAATAGGGAAAGATTTATGCTATCCTTCACATATATTAGACATTTGTTATAATAAAGCCCACAAAAAGTTTTATACTGTAAATAACGCACAGAAAGAAAATTCTAAGAACATTCTCAGTTTGCCTTATTTTAACGGATTTGAAACCATTAAACCATTGTTAAAAGCTTTTAATGTCAACCTTGTTTTTTCCTATAATAACACACTAAAAAGAATGTTAATAAAAAATGGCCCCAGGGAAAGCAACAACATAATATATAAAATTCCATGTATGGATTATCCCTCATTCTATCTCGGACAGTCCAGCAAAGGCTTAGAAGTAAGGGCTAAGCCAGCATAAATACTCTGTAAAAACTGGGCAAAAAATCTAATGCATTATTCATTCATTTAAGTGAAAACAACCACCGAATTAATTGGATTGATAGTTCAGTAATTGCATGGTCAAGAGATGTCTTATCACGAAATCTTTTAGAATCTGCTTTAATACAACTTACTTTTCATTGTAATTTCAATGTTAGTCGTGGCCTTTTTCATTTAGACCCTTGTATCTCTAACATGTTTAATTTAAGAATGACCTCAAAGATATAATTACTGACTTAAATAAAATCAGTTGCCTTAGAGTTATTAAATTTTGTTGTAATGTATGTCTGTCATGAATTGTGAATATGTTTTGTTTACCAAGTTCCGAATAGCTGTCACCTATAATCCTTTAATTGTCTGGAAATTGTATCTGAGATGATTGTCTTAAACCTTTAATTGCACCCATTGTTTATGCTTGTTTGGGAAGGTTTCTTATCTTCCAGGTGTGTCGGATTCTAGGTACTAATCCCTTTATAATCCCTATCTGTCAGTTATACGAACCTTCTTGTATTGTCTTTCTCGTATTTATGTCAGTATCTGCTCAGTAAAGGACTTTTAAAGTCGAAAGATCTTGCAGACCTACTTCGTTTATTTTTCCTTCGTGCATTTATCTTTATATATATATATATATATATTATATATATATATATATATATAATATATATATAATATATATATATACACACACAAAAGGGTTTTGGTTGATAGAATTACTTACACTGTCATAGCATCTTGATAAAATGATGAATGTATTGTTATGA
This sequence comes from Macrobrachium nipponense, assembly GCF_015104395.2. Taxonomy (NCBI): domain Eukaryota; kingdom Metazoa; phylum Arthropoda; class Malacostraca; order Decapoda; family Palaemonidae; genus Macrobrachium; species Macrobrachium nipponense. Next base: position 73,844,237 of record NC_061108.1, read on the forward strand.
TGCAAACCTGCTTTAAGAATTGCATGATTATGATGTTGCTGGCTTTTGTTATGGGATCTATTGTGTAAGTTTGTTTGCTGGTTTGCATCCTCAGTTTCTTGCTCACGTTTGGTGTGCCCATACCCTGAATAAAGGTATCGGGGGGACTTGAGGTAGTGTAAGTGGTTGATATGAAAGCTTTGAAGAGTCATCATAGTCATTAAAGATGTAGCTAAACAAATCTCTCTCTCTCTCTCTCTCTCTCTCTCTCCTCTCTCTCTCTCTCTCTCTCTCTCTCTGTAAATCTTGATATGCACTCGAAACCCCTCAAAATTGACAATTACAATCCTCATCTTATGAGGGAATGAAACCGTCAAAAGTTTAGTAACAAATGCTTTATTCAGATTCCTGCTTTATCTTTTGCCTCGTTGACCAGTCTAGTTTGTAGTGTTTATGCAGTCCATCCGTTCCTCGAATGGAGAAGGGCAGTGGTCAGTCCTGTGCAGGTCACAGAGATTTGATAACTGGTATTCCATCAATCCAGGGTATAACATTGTGTTGTTAGCTTTCTTTAGGAACCTTGAGAGCCTTGTTTTACAAAAGATTGGATGATATTTATGATTTCTTAAATATAGGATTTGTTTCCAGCTATGGTTTGTATCAATTTAAGGACCTCCATCACCCAAGGGCACTAAACATGATTGCTTCACTATAATAAAGTAGCTTATTTTAAATTAAATTTTACTCTTTTGTCAAAATTCATGCATTTTGTGGCTGTTGCATACTTTGTCATTTACATTAACAGCTCTTTTGTGCTTCCCGTCTTTTCATTCCATTTCTTCCATGTAAGCTACCATCTGTTTCAGGGCTGGCGAGTCATCGTTTTTCTCAAATATCTTTCAAACTAATTATTTGATCGAATTGGTACTTTGACACAGCATACAGGACACTCCCGCTAATTTTTGGTAATATGTTGCATTGTCAAATGGTGTTCGTTAAGGTACATGTTATTGCCAATCATCGCCAACCTATGCATTCGAACGTCCTTTATCTCCATCTCATCTCTCCCGACCTTCCTCCTCCTTTCCCACTCCCTTCCTCATCCCTCCCTCAACCCACTTTCCTGTCTTCCTCGTCTCCAGTCCCCTTTCCTGTTTATTATTATATTAATATTGGGTAATAAGTTATATAAGTGGTAGTAGGCTAAAGAGCATATGACCTTCATCCTGTTCACCCCAAGGCCAAGACAGACAAGGTCTGATCCCTTCCCCAAAATCCACCATATAGGCAGAGCTTTGTCTGCCTCATTATTACATCAGCAGGTGAATTGTCGTAAAGGAACAAATTGCGTATTATTTTGGGGGAAACTACTAGCACTATCATAATATCAATGAATGTATGTTTCTTTATTCATATCACTCTACAATTTCGTTTCTACAAATCTAAGGCTAGTGTAAAGTAACGTACTATTTTCATATAAATACCTATATTTGAGATAGGTTCCAAAACAGGATTTTACTTGTATTTCTTAGAATTGGGATGTCGTTTATGAGCGCTACAAACCTATAGGTGTGTTTACACTAGGCTTCACCCCACACTGCATGCATAAGGCTCATCCCAAACTCCTCCCAAATTCTTGTTACCCCTGCCTACTGGACTGCTCATCAAGAGTCATGCCACCACTAAGTCACTCCAATGAGCAGTCCAGTAGGCAGGGCTAACAAGAATTTGGGAGGAGTTGGTGATGAGTCTCACCCATGCAGCGTGGGGTGAAGCCTAGTGTAAACTAGCCTTTAGTTGTACTTGCCACATCGTTTGATTGTTTACCTTTACATAACCTTGCCCACTCATTATTTAGTTCTTTTTTTTTTTGGGGGGAAAAATGGAATATTACACTTTTTCCTTCTTAACTTCCCAATACTTATACTTGCAGACATCAACAACACACATAAGCGGAGATGTTTACTTTATTACTATCCTGTGACAATTAGTTGAGCACTGGAAAGGTTTCCCACCCAGAGCCAGGACCTCTTAAGATACGTCATCGCCTACATCGTTAACCCTGGTGGGAGGCGACTCCACCCAGTTGAGTAGGCCTTGTCCCTCTCGCCCTTGATTCACCAAATACCATCGACCTACTATTATGCTCTCTTGATTCTATACCCCTCATATCGACATGTTGACTAGACCCGGTAAGATAAGGTAACCAAAATTAAATCACGCAGTTTAACCTACAACCCAGTATATAATTAACGTTACTATTAACAACCTGAAACTCCAAAATCAAAGAAAACTGTTCGCAATGCATGGTTCCATTTAAAAAATTCTGGTGTAATAGATGAGCCTGTTAATTTGGTGTCTCATGCAATAGAATAAGTACTGTAACCACTCTGAACAACAATTGTTAGCAGTAACACCCTTTACTCACCATGATTTTTGCAAAGTAATGAAAAAGCTTGGTGTAATTGTAGTAACTTCATTATCGACCTCATTTCACATAGTTTACGAATGCATAAAAGAGGTCATACTTGCCATACTCGTAAATATACGGAAATAAGTTTTATCTGTGAATGCAGAAATTTATAGATATATATGAAATTAAAAATAAGAAAAACGTTTAGCACTACTTGGCAAACGTACATTAAACAAGTTGCGTCGAGATTTTGGACGATACAAAAAGATTCTTAACGCAGTTATTTGAGCAGTAGTGCTTTACATATATGTGTATGTACTTATAGATGGGTAATTATATATATATATATATATATATATATATATATATATATATATATATATATATATATAATATATATATGTATACTTACCTTTAATATCCTTTATATATATATATATATATATATATAATATATATATATATATATCTTATATGTATATATATATTATATATATTATATATATATATATATATATATATATATATATATATATATATATATATATATATATATATATATATATATATATATATATATATTATATATATATATATATATATATATATATATATATATATATATATATATATATATATATATATATATATATATATATATATATATATATATATATATTCTTATTTGATACTCCTTTATATATATTATATATATATATAATGTATATATATATATATATATATATATATATATATATATATATATATATATATATATATATATATATATATATATATATATATTCTTATTTGATACTCCTTTATAGCGATTGCTCACTTAATAGAAGATTACAATTATACATTTTACAATGAGGACCTCATATAGTTTAAAATAACTGAACATTTACGCAGGTGCTAGCAATTATGTTATGGCTATTGTATTATAAGACATTCTTATATATTTGCAAGTGCTTTAGATGAAATATACTAGAGCACACTTTATGTCCTACGAAGAACGTATTTGTTGTTTTAAAATAATTTTTGCTCGAGTGCTGTTTTCAGAATTTCTCGGTCACCAATGGTTTTTATGTACCTGTATAACACATATGATACTGTCTAGTGCAATATAAGTATATTGGTACTGAAGGGTGTATTTGAAACAAAAACGTTGCTCAACGCGGTAATTTTCATTGCTTGTGAAGTACAATAGCTTTTGAAATACTAATCAAAGTAGTTGTCATTGTGCTATACAGAAACTGGTCTTGACATGTTTGGACATCCAGGCTTTTACGCTACATCCGCGGTGAAATACATTGAACCTCGAAATTAGTCTTTCTCACTGTTTACAAATTTGACATAAAGCTCTCCTAATAGCTATTTATGCCTAACAAGTATAATAAATGGTATAACATATGAATGCCAGTATACTATTAATTAGCATAATTAACCATCTGCATCAAGGTTACTACTACGAATTCAGGAGTTATCGTGACAGACCTCAAAAGAAAAAATATATATCGTACATAAGGTTCTTACCATCGTCCCTTCCGCCTCTAACTGTAACCTTTTTCATTCCATTTACTTTACTTCCGTTCTTATTTTCTTTTCCATATTACTTTCCACCCTCACCCCAAATGTTTCATAGAGCAACTGCAGCGTTTTCCTCTTGTTACACCTTTAAACCCTTTTTAATCAGTTTCCCCTTAATCGTTGAATTACCTTATAGGCCCCAGCTCTTGGACTTTGGGGTAAATTTTATATTCCATTCCATTCCATTCTATTAGAAAAAGAAAAGGAACCTGCTGATAAGAATGTAGACCAAGTTGGTGAATATATTGATTGGATTTTCATTAAATGATTCATATTTTCTTCGATAGATTTTGTTGATCTCGGCCATGATATGAATATGTTTAACAAACAAGCTGAACTTTTATGCTCTCTGTTAAAAGGGTGAAGTCTCCAACATGAAACTAAAGTTTGTGTATACTGTGGTCATCGTGACGATGTCAAAGATTTCGTCTCTCGAAGAAAATCTTGTATATAAAAGTCAATATTTGTGGTCAAGTTTGATATCAATGATCAAATTACGTAACAATTAATGCACCACTGTTGACAACTATTCTGATAGTAAGATACGTAAAGTTTGACATGAAAAGTTATGCAATGGCTTTTTATGGCAAGCACATTCACTTTCTAGTCTGTCATTATTTATGTATCCTCTGTCCACATTGTTTTTAGAGCAAAAACAATGTGGACAAATAATGTGTGCCAGCAAAATTTGCAAATTCCTTTCCGATTTTCAAAACTCATTATTTTCGTTTTTCCTTCCATACCCTAAACTGAAGTGTTCTGGCTGTCCCCTCCGAGCCAATTTGTGCTTCTTATATAGTCTGGTCGATAACGCGCTTTTCATCAAAAAGTACTAATTTTTCTTTGCGTTTAACTATGAAAAATTCAGTGTTTATACTGTGGATATATATATATATATATATATATATATATATATATATATATATATATGTAACTTATCCGCTGACACCAAACTATTACCAGCGAAGGTATTAACATTTTGGTATGCGTTAAGGCGAACTGGTTACACTCAATCTCTCCCCCCCCCCTCCCCCCTCTCTCTCTCTCAATGTGATCACTGGCATAGCCTTCTCTCTCTCTCTCTCTCTCTCTCTCTCTCTCTCTCTCTCTCCATTCCATCAGGTCATTAAATTAGAGTCGGAGTTACAAAAAAATATAACGTTTTATTCAAAGTAAAGTACTAGTTGAATAACTCAAGTTCTTACAAGATCAACAATGGAAAGATAATAGTTGAAGTCTCACAGACAACTAACTGAGATAACCCCCCAGTATTTAAACGTCTTAATCAGTAATTAGTCACACCAATTATCTCTTCTCCAAAATACAGTCCCCTCACTAAGACACTCGGTTCTCCAAAATACAGTCCCCTCACTAAGACACTCGTTCCCTAGGACACTCGGCCCCCTCTCTAGAACAACCTGTTTAAAAGACAGGAAAACACACTAGTGAGCACACACACACAATTGTAAAGACAAAGTAAAAAAATGGAACATCTTTACAAAATATCAAACAAGCCATCCCTTTGGCTAAATTCTAATAACTCACCCATTGCAGCTTGGAAAATCAACACTTAAATAAAATAGACTTTCGCAAAGCTATCCCAGCATTCTGCCTTTTCTCCCGTAGCTGTCTCCCTAGTTTTCGGCTAAGTCAAGTCATTATCAACGGACATAGTTAGTACACGTACATATGAACTCACACTCTTCGGTAACTGGTCGTAGCCAGTTTTCAAAGGCACCCTGAACAAGCCCTCAAGAACTCACATAACTACAGAACGAACATTGACCAGCTTAAATAAACATCTTCGTATCACACCATCCCAGAAATGATTTATCAGCTTTCTTAGGTCATCGCTTCGGACTCTGTCTCTATGGGAAGTTAAAAGTGAACAGTCTTCACATTCCAAGAAATGTCACAACGATACATATTATCAGTCTTTATTTATGACATATATATACATATACATATATATATAGATTATATATATTATATGTATACAAATAGATATCTATGTATATGTATGATTATATACATATGCATACATACATACATGTGCTCCACAGAGATGTCACATTTGGTTCAAGTCAGGTGTAGGAAATGAAGGGTGAAGGTGAAATAAGTGTAAAATTTGCATGTGTAATTGGAGGAAGTAGGAGCGGAAAATCAAGTTCTGCGTATATGGAGTGAAAAACCTTAAAATCCATGATAATTAAGATTACTCGTGTGATACAGATTAGTGCCTCAAATTGAAGGGTTTTCAACACATTAATGATGACTTTCTTTAAGCGAATGAAGCGGCGTCTGAGGTGGGTAGCCTTCCAGCTGTTAGAAAGTCCTTTGAAATTACGTCGCTGTCCCCATGCTTTCATTATCATTATCATTACCATCCCCTCCAAGGCCATATAACGCAAAGAGCTGCTGTGAAAATCCGTCACTTGTCGTTACTGTGCTTTCTCTTCCACAAATTTCCACTCATCCCCAGATTCCAATCTCATAGGTCTCATCCAAGCAGGTCTTGGGTCCTAAAGATCTTCTGGTACCCAGAGGAATCCAGCTGACACTATCACGTACTATACTCCAAGGGTTGTGGAATTGTTCGAACCATCTCCATTTTTCTTTTGTTATGTCATCCACACAGGGTATTTCTGTGTTTTCCGTTTTAGTCTCATTTTCTATCATTCCATCCTGCCATATAACTATTAATATTCTTGTGAAAGCTTTTTTCTCAGCTTGACAAAATCTTTAAGATATATACCGTAATATTTTTGCCATCCCAAGATTAATGTCCATGTTGTGATGCAGATTGTACTAGAATTCGGTATAATCTTACTTTTGTATTCAGTTTTAATCTAATTTGTGGAATTTATTCAACTTGCCTTCTATTTAGCCTCTTGTAGTCTTTGACTTCCAATTCCAAAGAACTTGTGGTAGATAAATTATTCCTAATGCTTGAAATATTCAACCTCATTATTGCGTATAATGTTACTGCAGCCTATTTGTGCATATTCTGTCAATATCCTTTTTTTTTTTTACTTCTTAAATTTATCTTGAGCCCATTTCTCTAGATATATGATTGCGTTTCTTTGTATATCTTTGGTGGTTTACTGATTAAAACATCATAGTCTGCATGTTATATGTCTGTCAGCTCTGTAGTGATCTCTCGTAAATTATCCGCGAGAGATCACACAAACATTAGGCCAACCCAACCCTTTCATCTTCACTTATCCGAATACACTAGGGAAATCCTTAATTAACGTTCAGCAGAAACCAGTTTCTAATGACATAGGGGTTTATGAGATCCCCTGTAGGGATTGCGATAAGTCATACTATGGATTCAAAGGAAAATCTCTCCCGCAAAAATTAACTCAACATAAACGATCAGTTAGATATGGACAACATTGTTTGGTTATTTTCCTTCATATAAATAACACGAACCATACCATGGATTGGAACTCATCCCGAATTTTATACAAGAGCAGCTGTCGATACAAATGTCAGATGGTAGAATCTTTACTGATAAAACAACAAGACAATAAGATCAACCTTTCCAATGAAGCCTGGCGCATTGACCATACAGAAAATATCTTTTTAAGGCAACGATGAAGCAGATTAAGACAATTGACAGAGCCAATGTCGGCTTAGCGGTGACCCCAGGTATCACCTAAGGGCATATCTCCCACTATATTATCGTCAATTTAACTCCTGTCATTCACTACTTGACAAGGGTGAATATATATATATATATATATATATATATATATATATATATATATATATATATATATATGTATATATATATATTGTTATATGCTTAAAAAATCACAGTAGATTCATGCATATTGCTTATTCGTGCATAATCGGGGCACAATAGTGACTGGTACTGTACTTCTGCCTGTCATTTTCCTGTGGTATTTGCTTATATATATACGAGTATGTGTATATAAATCGCTCATTTGCCAGAAGAGTGATATTACTCAAAAATTCCTATTTTTCAGATGTAATTTAAAATTTGGAGCTCTCATTCTTTGTCCATTGACATTAAGATGATTCTTTTATTGAGTGGTTACTATTACAAATACAGATAAGACGTTTTTTCCACGTTATAGAACAAAGAACTGGTTAGCTGCTGGTATCGATAACCCATAAAAACACAATTTTTTTTAATTGTCACTCCTGGCAAATGAGCGATATATATATATATATATATATA
>NC_061108.1:73854928-73907428 GCF_015104395.2 Macrobrachium nipponense
TCGCTTGCGGGTACAATCTGGCATTTTTCCTTATTTTTTGTTCATCTTTTCTTTTCTTTAAACTTGTGACAGGCTGATGAAAAAGCAAAATCTGCTTGGTAAATTATCAGGAAAACGCCTTCTTTACCTATCTTTACCTTCTAAGCTTTTTATGATTTCTGAATCCATCCTGACTGCCTTAAATTGCTTAGTCATCAAATATTCGAGGCTCTTTTAGATTACATGCCATTGGCAAAGTTTTTTGAGCGTATAGTAATTCAGATAGATTTTAGTGCTCCTTTTGCTTTAGTAAATCACTAGGCACTTATTTATAAACCTCAGAATCTTGGAGTGAGTGGATATGTTTTAGAATGGCTTCAAGATTCCCATACACGCAGGCAGCAACGAGTTACTGTTGATATGATCTTTAGCAAATGAAGACCTTTTGTGTCTGGAGTTCTTGGTCCACTGTTATTTTTAGCGTATACAATTGATGTGGTTGTTGGCCTGGAAAACAAGATTGTTCAGTATGCTGACGATTCAACACTTGTGAATGTAGTAAAGTTTCACCTCTGAGAAATGAAGCTGCCCTCAGTCTCAATGGTGACGTGGACCGGATTAGTGAATGGTGTAGCCGGTGGGGTTTGAGGCTGAACTCTAGTAAAACGAAAATACTATCAATTAGCAGATCTGGTACAGGTGGATAGGACTCTGCTGAATGGGCCTGAAGCTTTAACTATTCTTGGTGGAGAAACATCCGAGTGTTAGCAAATGCCGCACGGAACTTAGGTATTGTGCGTAAGGCTTCATGTGTAAAATCAGTGCAAGCCGTTTGAGAGCATGTGTCCCTTCCTTACTAGAATACTGTTCTGCGGTGTGGTGTAGACAGTGGTTCGTGCTGATAGGTTTCTGTAGTTTCTTAGTATTAGCAGTTATGACGTGCACCGTCGACAGGTGGTCTCATGCTTGTCATTTTTTTGAAGTTGTTTTAACAGAGATCTGTCACATTCACAGTTGATCCCTGATCCTTATTTCCTGCCGAGAGGAACCAGATATGCTGAAAAGCAGCACCAATATGTAGTAAATGGGCCTCACTGTTGAACTTCTTAGTTCCAGAGGCCCTTTATTCCTCACACCGTGGACTGTGGAACAGTCTCCTTGGGGACGTTGTGCAGTTGGAATTTCAAAAGCTCAATAAAAAATGCAAAGCATTATTACCCTAAAGCAGTTCTTGTATTTTGATAATTTACTTACATTTTTATCCATTTAATAATTAATCTGTTATTTTTTGTTCTTTAATTATAACTGATCTCTTCTGTCTATATATCCTATTACTTCCTGTTATTTCTGACAAACAAACACCAAATTCTTTGGAATCTTGAATCTCAAGTCGGTAGCTCCTGTGGTATTGTTCCATATGAATACGGTTCATGCAATGCATAATATATGTATATTACATATATAATATATCTATATATATATGTGTGTGTGTGTGTAATTAAACCACAAGTGAAGAAATTTCATGCTGGATGTAGGTCCTAACTAGTCTCGACTTAATTTCGGTACCTACCCTCACTATGTAGTTTCTCCACTTGTGGTTTAATTGTATCTAAAAATCAAGTGTCTTTATGATTATCATATATACATACTCACACACACACACACATATATATATATATATATATATATATATATATATACATACTATACATACATGCATGTATATATATATATATATACATATATACATACATATATATGATATATATATATATATAGTGTATATATATATATATATATACTAATATATATATACATACATGATATACATCATGCATGATATATATATATATATATATATGTGTATGTATGTATGTATGTGTGTATGTATATAACTAGAAAATTAGTTTAATATTTGTTTGACAAGAACCGCATAGGTCACATGTAGCCAAGTTGCAAAAGAGCGAAAATAAATGTCCTCCCGCTTGACAATTACACGGAAAACACAAACTAATTAAAGAATAGTAAGTTGGCCGTTTCTGTACTGTATTTTAAAAGTAGATGAAAAAGGCTTTTTGCACATACGTTCTAATACTTTGGTTTACAATTCTCTTTAGATATACTCACACAAACCTGCAAATTAACAACTAATTTTTACAAATCTGAGGCATTACATGATCCCGTCACCATTTTTTTTTTTATTATTTGATTACATAATTGAGTATAAATCCTATGTTTAGTGAGGAAGCACAAAAGTTGCATAGTAACTAAAATAAGTGTCATCACTACCGAGAATTACACAGAAAACACAAGCTAATCAAATATGAGAGAACTAGACTCATATATATATATATATATATCTATATATAGATATATATATTATAATATAGAATTTATTATATATATTACATATATATTGTATAATAAACTTATATATATAATGTATTATATAATATTTAAATATAAATATAATAAATATATATATATATACACACATATATATAATATATGTATGTATATATATATATATATATGTGTATATATATATATATATATATATATATATATATATATAGTATATATATATATATATATATATATATATATATATATATATGTACTATATATCTAGTTCTCTTATATTTGATTAGTTTGTGTTTTCTGTGTAATTCTCGGTAGAGATGACACTTATTTTAGTTACTATGCAACTTTTGTGTTTCCTCACTAAACATAGGATTTATACTCGATTATGTAATCAAAGAATAAAAAAAATGGTTACGGGATCATGTAATGCCTCAGATTTGTAAAAATTAGTTGTTAATTTGGAGGTTTGTGTGAGTATATTTAAAGAGAATTGTAAACTGCAAAAAGCCTTTTTCATCTACATTTAAAATACAGTATAGAAACGGCCAACTTAAAACTCAACTCTCTGGTCATCAGTTTGGAAGTTTATAATGAGGTGTGTGGGATCACTTATCAGAATGGGGACACCAAATGGGGATAAGAATCTTGAGGTTCTTTCTGAAGAATTGTTGGTTTTAGTGTTTGTACCAACTTTATAGAACGTCCCTTTTTCAAACAGTAGTCAGTGCAGGCAAATAATTTTTTCGTGTATTACTGTGGTTTAATTGCTTATGCTTTACGAGGCCTTTATCTAATCCCCATTGAGAATGTCAACCTCTGTAGCCATAGATATAAATCTTATAAACTATCTTTTCTGGCTTAAAGATATAACGGCCAAAATTGTGGTCTCAGAGACAACGAGACCATGTTGTGATTTTGAGAAGAAGGAAACCTCGAGAGTAAAGATGCTGGGAGCTTTGCTAATAGGAAATTTGGCTGGAATTCAGTCCTCCTGAGAAGGGAAGTAAAAAGCAAAGAAATTAAAAGAAATGGAATGAGAAAATGCAATCTGGAACTAACTGAAGTCTCGGGACTTCATTCAGAAGTGTATCGGTATGTTAAGGCATATGAAGCAAGACCTGTTTGATAGAAAGTGCAAGTTAATAGGTGTATATGCAGTAAATCCAAAACTAGACTACGCACTTAGTTCATATAAGCATACCTTTCACTTTTTATAAGCACCGTTTTAGTCGTCACCGTACTCTTCCCATAATGTACAGTTTTGGACATGCAGAGAGATTCTCTTTCTCTGGCATCGGCCTCATCGACCCCAAGGCACCAACTGTACTTTGGTAGGAAGATGTTTTGAAGTTTTGCTTCCAACTTGAGGAGGAATACCAATAAATAAAACTATTTACCACTTTACTGTTTTATTGTATAGACATTTTTTAAAGATATTACAAATAAATATCAAGAACCCCAAGTACTCTCGTCTTATCTCTACGCCAGAGTGTTTGGGTACTGTGGAAGTCACAACACAGCACTGTGCTTGCTACAGTCGTGGTTCAACATCAAAAAGCTTTGTAATTTTAGTGCTCTTGCAAAAATGTCAAGAACATCGCTTAAACACCCACGATAAGTAAATAAAAACATCATCCTTTGTTAATAAAATCATACAGACTTACATATTGTATGCTGTCGTTTGATGCTACTTTCAATGAGTAGTTCCTCTTGATGAGGAAGCATTGTTGTACCAGTCTTTCAGAAGATTGGTGAAAGTGCTTGCTCACTTTTCTGATAAGTGTATATTCCAATCTGCTCTCCTATAATTTTTAAGTTCCAGGGAATTTCATCAGATTGCTTTTTGTACAATCTGGGTACTTAACTAGATTAGAAAATTAGTTGGTTTTGTGTTTATATTTTGTGTTTTTATTTTTGTCCTACAATATAAGTAATTAGATGTGAAATTTATATGGTGTAATCTGATAAAAACACATGTAAATATATAATCAGTCCAATAAAATTATTATCTTTCATGCTTTTATATGGCAGTGATTCTTTTATCATAATTATAAGTCTGTTTAATGAATAAACTCATAACTTCAGTACACAAGATGCTTAAGTGGTATGCTCATATGAGCCGTACCACGGCGCCAGTAGAGACAACTGGCGGCTATAGTCAAAAATTAAAAAGCATGACGTCATAAATCCCAACCAATGGGAACACGATTTTCCACATGATTGACAAAAAAACGTCATGTGTTTACTTACTGTATTCGGAAGGTATATTTTGGCTGCGGCTTATGTAGCCAATTTTTTTTTCTTTTTTGCATGTGGGTCACATTTTGAATTTACTAAAACATACCTGTTATAAATGAATCTCATAGTTGTAATTTTTCAAAAATACGATTGTATTGTGTTTGTATTACTACTGCCCAGCATTCATGGTGTAAAGAGAGCATCTTGGTTACATGGCATTAAGAGAAAATCCTGGATGCAAGGTATCATGATCAAGCTCAGAATGCATGGTGTAAAATTGAAAATTCTGAATACATGATATAAAGAGAAAATCGTGAATGCATGGGATAAAGAAAAAATCGTGAATTCATGGTATAACGAGAACATCTTGAATGCATTGTTTTTACATTCGTGACGAAGGTCCTGACGTTTCATGTGACGTCACTGCCTCGTGACCTTGATGGCAGCATTAGATTACAACTGCATGGTGGCTTTCGAGGTGCGCATCCTCTTATTCGAGTTGAGTATCTTTGTAGTCTTTTTGGTTACTGCCCTCTCCCGTTTTATAGCGTTCTTTTTCTAAATGGGGAGGTTTATGTAAATGTTATAGTTGAATCACATAACTCGCCTTCACAATTGTCCGTGACGTCATGAGTCAATCGTGAATATAATTTTATCAAAGATTAATTTGATGTATTCAAACACAATAGAAGTTGAGGTACATAACAGTAAGATGTGTGCTAATCGGAATAACATTTTTGTTTCTCAAAATGTCCTAAAACAGGCTTGAGTTGACAAAAAGCTGGCGAGATCAATGCGTGTTGTGGTATGACGATTTTCTTTTGTCTGATCTTTCTTGCATGAGCGGAGGCTGCATCTACTTGAGCGATGGTAGCGTAAACTAGGGAAGTAAACTTTAGTTGTAAGTCTGACGATAGGACCAATCCTTTAAAGAATTCTTGCATATGAATACGTCAGCAGTTGCGTGAAGGTTATGAAAGTAAACACTTCTTTAGATGCAGTGCAGAACGAGGTCTCGTTTGCGTTCAGATTAAGAAACATAATTGTGCTTTTATGGGTTGTATCACTTAATCAACGATGTTAATAATGTCTGTCATGATTACGTTTCAGAAATAGGAGTTACATTTCATCGAGAACATGAAAGTTTATTCTCTATATCTCTCAGTGGTTACGAATTCGATTTCTAGTTTGTACATACATAGTGGCTTCATAAGTATCTCAACAGTTGAGAGCATCCACGTTCACTTGGCTGTGATTGTTGGTCTCTTAGAGTTCGCCTAATTTCAAAAGAAATCTCGATCAACAGTTAGGGAAAACAACTTAGAATTATATTCAACACCTATGCATGTTGCACAGATTACGATAACAGGTTGTATATCCTGAAGCAAAATCCAGTTGAAGTATTATGCAAGTGGTAATTTGTCTTCCACACCCAGTCATACCAGATTTTACCTTTGTTCCCTCATTTTCAACATATCTCTTCTATTCTTACCACCACCACCTCCTCCTCCTCCTCCTCCTCCTCCTCCCATGCCTCCATCATCGGGAGTTCCCTTTTCCCCAAGTATTGCATTTCAGAGTTGCCGGGCCTCTCGGCTGACCGCACTTCGGCAGGGAGGGATACGTGCCTTACTTAGCCAATTGGTACATCCCCACCTGGGAGTCGTTCGTGCCCTCCTTTCCTTCCCCCTCCACCCGACGCTAACCTTCGTCTCGCCTCCCCCCAATTCCCAGTCACCTTGTCCCACCCTTTCTCCCCTATCTCACACCATCTTCTTTTTCCCCTCACCCCACCAGCACTCCCCTTCACCTACCCCCCGATGCCACGACCCGCCCCCTCCCCTCCCCTCCCATCACTCCCCTCCCCTCCCCTGCCCTGCCCTATTTTTCCCCTCCCCTACCCTCCCCTCCCCACCCCACCCATCCCCGCCCCTCCCCTCCCCTCCCTTTCCCTGTCCCCTTTTGTTGGGGACTGGCTCTAAAATACAACTTTTGGGTGATGCTTCGGTCGTGGTTAGCCATCAGGTGTCGGTGAGGGCTTTGTGTGTTGTTAGTAGTGGAGATGGATCAATAAGGACTTTTTGGGTGGGGTTCTGGGGAGACGGCCAAGGGCTCATATCAATGCCTTGGCTTACAAATGCATAGATTAAGGTCAGAACAATTGCGGGGATTGGAAGTGTGCCATTATTCTTATGATGGATCGAGTGTAGTCGTTCTTTGTTGATATTCGTATTGGGGTCCAAATCCAATTTATTATAAAGATTGATATTCTTTATTCATGATATCTTTGTAGTTTTAATTAAGTTTTACTTTAATATTCATTTAGATATTATTATTATTATTATTATTATTATTATTATTATTATTATTATTATTATTTTGTTTTCTCGATTTCGTATCATCATCAGTAATGTTAATGTTACAACCATAGCTGGTATTAATATTATTAACGGTACTATAGTAGATTCACATCAACCGTGCATTTGATGTAGGCCAGTCCCTTACGACGCTCCTCATTGGCTGTTGATAAGCCAATCACAGGTCTGGAAACTCTCAGTCTCTCTCGAGAGTTCACATGGGTAGGATGTATGTTCAACCTCTCCTGAAAGACGTATCCCTCAGGAGAAGTGGAACACAGATCCTACCCATGTGAACTCTCGAGAGAGACTGAGAGTTTCCAGCCCTGTGATTGGCTTATCAATAGCCAATCAGGAGCGTCGTAGGGGACTGGCCTAGACATCAAATGCTAGGTTGATGTGAATCTATACTATAGCACAGTTTGTTGTTATTGTTGTGCTCGTAGTTGTGGCACTCAGCGTTACCTTCTTTAACAACGTTTTAACTGGATTGGGTGGAGTATTTGCACTGCTAATTAGTAGACTTGATCGTCTTATTCCACATTTGGTTGCTTCTTGCCTGTTCCTTAAAGTATGTTCACTAAGAATAATAAACATAAGTGTTTATGTCTTATTTTAAAATTATCAATAACAATTAATATCTTGATCATAGTCTTTCCTTTTTAGTGAACATACAATTTATTTTCTGAATCAGACAAGCAAATGTGTTGCGTTCTTCTCGAGAGTCCCAGAAATTAGAAGCGAGCCAAGGACTTGTTATTAGGAGGGAAGAAGCACGGGTGAAGGTTAGGTTCAAGGAAGCGCTTAGGAACGTGGAGTGTTCTAGATTAGAATCTGAAAGATAAAAGGTGCCACCAGGTTTTGAGATAATTATGGAGAGTTTCTAGAGAATTAGGTTCTGTGATACTTTCCGTAAGTAGTGTCCGATGGGATGGGCATGTTAGTAATATCTAGCGCAGACTTGATTGAGACAAAGAAAGAAAAAAAAAAAAACTGGCGTACCCCAAAGGAAATAATAGAACCGAGTCTTCAAAGGAGGACAAACTTGTAATTTTATTTCTTTTGTTTATTCCTCTACTCAAAATAGCGAACCCTTTCTTGCATTTCTGGCCATGATTTCTCTTATTTCCAGATGGTGTATTTTGTGATTTCAGTAACTGATTGGACTGCTTGAGCAACTCTTTGTAGCTGTCGGGTTTTGTCAAATCTCACATTGTTTGAATATTATCATGTTTGCGTAATATTTGAGAAATACCATGATTAGAAATTTGATCAAAATATTAAAACAAACAGGATGATATGTTCAGCAAAGATGTTTTATACTCCAAACTCCACCCCTAACTAGGCAAGTTTTCCAGGTATTTATGTTTCTTGGTTGCCTTAACTTTAGATAGAAATCTGTGAGAAGCTTAATGAGATGTCCATTACAGCATTTATATCTGTTACCCTATTGTTGCATGCCTTCATTTGGCCGAGCTAAACTAAGGAGCGTGGCCCTTCTTTGCCTCCCGCCAAGGTTAAAGCCAGAGTGAATTAACTTATGAATCATAAGACTATTAATTAAACTATGATCATGATGACGATGGAAAGTCTTAAACATAAGCAATATCTTCCGTGGGAGTTAATCATTGTTTTCGCTTATACTGTACACCATATTAGCCTCGAAAGTCTTGTTTTAGTGCCCTCTGAAAAGCAATCTGAGTTAAACTATTACTTTTTTAAAGATAAATTACGGCAGACTAGAGAGATATTATAGATTCTTTATTGCCGAAAGATACGGAACGTTGAAAAATAAGGAGAAGTATTTTTCAAAGATTTATCGACTCTCGTTATAGAACTTGTTACACATTTTCTGTAATGGTAAAGTGTGATGAAGTATGGTTAAATGAACTGTAATGGCAGATTGATTAGAAAACGATAGAAAACGAACAAGGAATTAGATTGTGATGATGACATTTCATTATACTGACGTATGGATCTAGTACGTCTTGCTTAAATGATGATGACTTAATTGTTTTAATATGTGAAAGTGACGCTGATTAAACGGAGAAGCAATTTTGACTTTATAAGAAAAGGAGGAACAGAAATGTGTCGTCAGAATCTCAAAGGTTCCAGTACCTGTTTTAATGTTAGATATGTTATTCCTATATGAATTCGTGACTTCAGAATAAAAAGAAGTATGTGATACAGGTAAGGTTTATTCTCTTTACTTTTAATTGTGCATCATCTTTATATGATGGACTACAAAAATATAAGAGAAAATACTAACGTATACCAGAAAAGGAAAGCAAAGATTGCAAACCTCCGCCAAGGAGATTTTCATACTCGGATATATATCAGTTAAGTACATCATTTAGGAATCTGAAAGATAATATATCGGAAGTTAATGAAAAGATTACTTCTCCCTGAAATCATGGCATGACCAGAGAAAGTCTTTCTAAAGTTACCGATAAACAGAGCAGCAATTAAAGGTGGATTGATAAATCGGTAAACTTCAAAATGAATAGCCCCTGTCTATTGCTGATTGCTTTGGAGCATTTCCAGAGAATTTTTACGAGTCTCAACATTTCGTAGGGGACCCCGTCTGCCCCACTCCTAATCCTCCCCCATTTATTTTCCTTCACACCTGCATTAAATTAAGGTTGTCGTTTCATTTGGCCCGCATTTAAAAAATCAGATTTTTAAATTCATATGCATGTTTTTTTTCTCTCTCTATTTCTCAAAGTTCCAATGTTGTATGTGAAAGTGTTTGAAAACTTTTTTTTGTCATAGCAACTTTTACGTGATAGTGTTATAGTTATTTTCAGTGGTCAACGTAACAAGCATACTATGAATTTGCTGGTGTTCATAACTAAACATACCTCACACCGCCCAACCAGTATTTTTTTACAGCTTTTGCAAGTTTTTTTCTTGTACCAGAAGACAAAGACATGTTCAGGTCATACTTGCACTAATTGCTAACCTTATAGTGAGATGAAATCTGTATTTTTTCGATAATGAAATCATTACTTGAACATTTGTTTTCACTGTAAAAGCGCCCTAAAACGTATGGGTTATACCCTTTTCGCCAATCTCTTTTGAGCCATTCTTTCACACGAACAAACCTTCACAAAATACTGTTGATTCATCCTTTCACTTACATCAAACCTTTTATCAAATCTTTGATCTCCGCAGTTCTCGTCCCATCAGCGCTCCTTATTCTGCATATTCAAAGTTTTTTCTTTCTTTTGCGCTTCTCTTCACACATCTCTTCCATAAGGTAGTTTGGCTCAATATTCCTTTTATAGTTTCCCATCTGTGACTCATATCTTGTATCTTACCATCGTTCACTGTATTTAATCCCAAAGAGCCATTTATTCAACTAATTCCATTCATTTCTTTAGGTTCTTGGTTCCCATTACTCCGTAGGGGAGTAATTCCGTCAGTGCATCTCATGCGTGCATTGCATTGTACGTATTACTTCAAATTCTTTGCAGCGTCCCTTCGACCCCTAGCTGGAACCCCTTCTATTCCTTTTAATGTACCTCCGTTTATATTATGTTTGTTCCATCTTAATTTTCACATTCTCCTGGCAATTGATTCTTAGTGCAATAGGAGGATTTCCTCCTGTTACACCTTTCAAACCTTTTTATTTTTTTTTTCTCTCGGTTTCCATTTCAGTGCTGAATGACCTCATAAGTCCCAGCGCTTGGCCTTGGACTTAAAGCCTATATTCTTTTCTCTTGGTTCCAATTTCCCTTACAAAGTCATTCTCCCGCACATTGCCTTTGAAACTCTTTCAACAGTTTCTGCAGTGTCCCTTCACTGTGCCCAGTCAGTACCCTGTCACCTGCAAGCATTAGTGACTACACTACATTCTTAGCCACAACTTCGTACCTTCATCTGCTGTTCTTTCTCTGACTTAACATAACACTTCATGCACAAATTGAATATCCATGGAGATGTAAAGCGTTCTAATCTCAAACCCACTTTTACATCCAGCCAGTCACTTTCTGTCCTAAGCTGTTTTGTGTCCCTTTACTTTCAAGTGCTTCAAATAACTGGTTCATAACAAACACTCCGTCCAAACACCCGTCCCTTGTCTAGGCCCACTCTGTTCTTCCCTTATCAGTCCTATCTTCCGTTTGACCTCATTAGAAGCCCTGTCATACACTTTATCTGGAATACTAAGTAATGTGTCTCGATGATTCTTACATTTTAATTGCCCATTTTACATCCTCATCAGCCTTTTTGGAAGACATTCTCAAACACAGACTAACTCCTAGCACCCTTACTTCATCCAGCTCTACCTCCTCTCTATTTCCCACATTTAAAAAAAAATCTTGAAAGTACTCACTCTAGCTTGTGTCTATTTGCACATTCAATTCTGAGAACTTTTTTCATTTACTTACCCCTCCTCATGTACTTCCCTGTAGAGCAACTTGTTGGTTTTAGTTTAAACTCATTTTCACCTATTTCTTTTATTTTTATTACCTGCCTTCTTTTCTTTTTCAATTTCTTCGTAACTACTTAATGCAAATAATGTTTTATTATACTAATTGCACCTCTAAAAATATTTTTGTCTTTACTTACTGGTTTTGTTCCGTCTTCCTACCCTTTCAAAGCCGCACACACTTCCTTCTATCCTCATGACCCTCCTTCATAGACTCCTTCACCTTTGTGTTAAGTAAACTTATCCCACAGTTCATACATTGTCCCATCATACGTATATTCTCATATCAGTCTCATACTCATCACTTAACCACCAACTTACAGCTACCTCAAGTCACTTTAATTTGCACAGTTACATCCATCAACTTTATCTAAAATTTCTGTAATAACAGATAATCTAACCATCTCTTTTCCTCCCCTTTCTGTCTTTCTAAATATACTTCTAAGTATTCCTCTTCGGAAGCATGCGTCTAATAATTGCTCATCTTTAAAACAGATTTTCTCAAAACTGTGTTGATTCTTATATACTCTGGCATCTCTCATAAAATCTAACATCTCATTCTCAGTCATCTTATTTAAAATTTGTCACATAGTACAACACTTTTAATTCCTTCAAACCTAGCCAGACAGATTACACTCTTCCCGGAAAGATTCTTTTGTTCATATTCTATTCTATTACAGGATTATATGCCATCACTGACTCTTGCCACATTCAAACTAAATATTTTGAATCTCCTATATCCCAGGGTCTTCATGACACTATGAGCGTCTCCTCCTCCAGGACCCAGTCAGTAACTCTGTCTTTCCCATTCCTACATATACTGCCCTGTGTGTGCTTTTTCTCTCAGTAAGAGCTGTAGTATCCAGCTGTCTGCTCTTAAACAATTTAACTTTCATCCATTTCTTCCCTTCTGCACCAAATCCACAGACATTCAAAACACCACGACTTATTTGATTCCACCCTAATTTTTTGCAGTATCAGTATAGTACAGACAGATCTGAAACTCATGGCCCCCGCAGTTGCTGACCTGCACTCCCCACGGAGAGGGATAAACACTGTTATTTTCATTTCCTGGTATACCACGGGAGTAAAAAATCAGCTCATCCCCACCCTGACAGCCGATTGGTACGTTTGGAACACAGCTATTTTATGAATTTTTATTTTACCTGTGACATTTTATATACAAACATTGAACTATAAATGTTTAGTATCCAATTCGAGCTAAATATCATCAGAGGGGAATTACTTTATATAAAATGACAATATGATGTGATTAAAATTCATGAAATACCTGTCATTGCGGGTATGGGCTGATACCGAATCTAAATACTAATCCCTGCATTCGACTGGTATGTGTACCGCATTAAGTTAGCTTTTCAAGAAAGGTATATAGTATTTGAAATCTCAGTCCAGTTTGGATGGTGTTCACAGTGATCTTACTGAGCCCAATTGGAGAAATATGTACATATATTATTGAGCATTTAAATAATCATCTTGACACTATTATTGAGAGTAAATTTTCTTTTAAGATCCTAGGTTTGTCATAATGATAAACCATGATTTAATTCTGCGTGTAAACTTGCCTAAAATGAAAAACAAGACACTTTTTATTTTTGAAAGATCAGTCGATCAGACTTTTATGGCATAATTGTGTTGAGCCATGAGATCAAGCTGAGGCTATCTGAGAGAGCTTATAATAAGACTACGAAGGAAATCTTGCTCTCCATTGGTGATAACAAAGTGGTGGTCTACCCTTAGCTTATAACAACGCAGAACTTTTGGCTCACGTCTTTGTAAGCGAACAGTGAGGTGAGTCCTGGATGTTGCCTCAATCGTGCTTTCCAGAACATAAATTGAGTTCAATGGCCTACAGCTCTAAAAAATCAAAACTTGCCTTCTTGGGCTTGATAGTCACTACGGGACAGACCGAAACATGGTCTTTTCCATCCTTTTTTAAAAAGACAGCTTATTTTATTCCTCCTTAGATTAATGATATAATAAGGCTGACAAGGAAATCTTGCTCTCCAGTGATGATAACAATAAGTGGTGGTCTACCCTGAACTCATTAGAAGGCAGAACTTTTGGCTCAAGTCTTTTTAAGCAAACAATTTGGCGAGTCCTGAATGTTGCCTCAGTCGTGCTTTCCAGACTCTGAATTGTGTTCAATGGCCTTCATCTCTACAAAAGTCAAAACTTGGCTTTTTGGGCTTGATAGTTACAACGGCATAGACCGTAACATGATCTTTTCCATTTAAAAAGGCTGCTGGTGTCATTGCTCCTAAGATTACAACTATTTTTCAAAAGTTTGTTGGACTTGCCAATTTTTCTTCTGTTTGGAGAAAGGGAAGCATTGCTGTAGCGCATAAGGGATTAAATCTGCCCTGATAGCCCTCAGAATGTAGGCTGATTGCATTTAACCCTATTTTAGCAATGGTTCTAAGCATCTTTGTAGGTTTTGTTGAAGATAAATGACCTACCACCAGCATCATAGATTGGGTTTTGTAAAGGTACTTTGGTCCTTGTGATGCACTCCTGTTAAATCTACCATCTTGCAAAGTGCTTTTGAGGAGAGTGCAAAGGCATTCATGGTTGGTTTAGATTTTAGTGCAGCCTTTGACCATATGGACCATGAATTACCTATCTACAAGCTAAGATTATCGGGAATGGTGCATCTTTTATTGATACATTAAATTAATTTTAATGCATATAACAGATTGATTGCTTATGCCTATATTACAACTCTTCTAGCTTTGTTCCTCCTCTGTGCCTTAGGTCTGTGGTTGCAGTATATGGAATAAAGATCTGGCATGTATTCTTGGGTGAAGTAGGTTTTGGGGCATGAAGGTTAACCCATCTAAAACCTTAAGTGTGATAGTTAGTCTATCCAGAACACTTTTGGATATGCATCCTTATATACATTCAAATTTTAGTTTTAAATGTCAGTGACTGTTTTAAGATTTTATTTGTAACTTGATAAGAAATTAACATTTTGGAGGTTCGTAAATAATATTGCTTCCTTTATCCACCCCCCCCCCCAAAAAAAAAACGTTTTTAACTTGCAGAAATGTTTTTAATGTTCCATGATGAAACTTTTATATAAGTGTTTTAACTGTCCTCTTCCCTGTTTGGAGTACTGTTCTCTAGAGTAGTCTTCCTGTGCTGACTGTCATCGCAAACTCTTGGGTAGAATTATGTCATCAGTTAAGTTTATTTTGTCAATTCTTAATGTCCACTTATGGCATAGCCACAAAGTGAGCTTATTATGTTTGTCGCATAAAATGTACCACAATGACAAACACCCCGTCCCCTTGCACTCTTGTTTACCTGACCTGGCTGTCTTTGCCTGCAACACTAGGGGAACAGCTACTGCAAATAGTGCATCATTTTCAGGTATCAGGTTTAATACTATTCAGTTTGGCTGCAGGTAAAATATGGAATATTTTAGCTAGTGCAGTTGTGAAATCCTATGATCTCTAAATGTTTAAGCGAGGAGCAGCTTCAATATTGTTTTCTGCTTAAGTCTCCTGAATTCAGTAGTATAGACTTTATTTTCTATTCCCTCATATTCATTTACTACCACCTTTTCCTACAACTTGTCTCTCTCTCTGAAGTCTTAGTTTCTTTTTAGCCCTCTTGGATCTGCAGTTAGTGTGCTTTGTCCGTAGGTTTTCAGCTGAAGATTTTAAGAAAGAGAGGAAGAATTAACAAGCTAAGGGTACAGTTTATGGGGATTTAAGCAAATTATCTACAAGACCATTAAAAGCATTCGGCCTATCTCCTAAGCTGACTTTCACCACTGAATTGTAGTTCAACCATACTTATAAGAAATGTAGTCATGATGAAAACAGGTCAGTGAAAAGAAGGTAATTTGATTTAGAATTTGTGAAATTTAGGCTGTCAAGCTAAGCACTGGGGAACCTTCAGCCATTCAGTGGTTAAAACACTGAAGGGAAGGAGTTGGAGTTGGTGGGTGAAGAGCAAGATAAAGGCTATCTAGAAAATAATGAAGATTTGTTGCAAGGATCTAAAAGTTGAACCAAGAATAAATCTCACTGTTGCACTAAGGAGCGTTGGTCGGATAGGTTGGACAGTAGGATGGAAAAAAGGAAGCTTGAATAGAGGTAAAGTAGAAAGCTAAGAAGTAAGTGCTGCTGGAGGCCTAAGGGACGCTGGGAACACCATTTAACTCCCTACAGGGAGAGAGAGCTTAAAAATGCGAACACAAGTGATAAGGAAAACAACAGCGATAATAATGTATGGCAATTTATTTAATAATTACGCCTGTGACCTATATATATATATATATATATATATATATATATATATATATATATATATATATATATATATATATATATATATACACATTATATATACACTACATAAATATATATAGTCTGTACATGTATATTATATATGTAAATGTATATATATTAACAGGGAGGAGCGTCGCCCCCCCCCCCATTTTCATATTTGGTATGCGTTTAGCCGGAGCATAAGACGAACTGATAACACTCAGCCCCTCCTCTCTCTCTCTCTCTCTCTCTCTCTCTCTCTCTCTCTCTCTCTCTCTCCATTCCATCATGGTCATCAAATCAAAGTCGGAGCTACAAAAATATATATGTTTATTCAAAGCAAAGTACTAGTGGAATAATTCAGGTTCTTACAGGATAATTAATGGAATGACAATAGTTCAAGTCTCACAGACAACCCCCTGGTATTTTAATAGTCTTCATCAGTAATTAGTCAAACAGCAATTATCTCTTCTCCAAAATATTATAGTTCCCTCCACACAGGACACTTAGTCCCCTCACTAGGACACTCGGTCCCCTCACTAGAACCGCCTGTTTAAAAGACAGGAGAACACACTCATGAGCACACATAATTATAAAGACAAAGCCAAAAGATTAAATGAAATAGAACATCTTTACAAGATATCAAAACAAGCCATCCCTTTGGCTAAATCATAACGATTCTTACCCATTGCAGCCTGGAACGTCACACGCAGAAGCAAATATAACTTTCGCAGAGCTATCCCAGCATTCTGCCTTTTCTCCCGTAGCTGTCTCCCTAGTTTTTGGCTAAACCATGTCATTAAGAATGGTCATAGTTCTTGAACAATAGCCTCTCAAACTCACATACCCACAGAACGAACATTGACCTGCTAAGTAAGCATCTTAGTGTCACACCATCCCAGAAAAGAGACATCAGCATTCTCTAGGTTGTCGCCCGGACTCTGTCTCCAGGGAAGTTAAAAATGATAAGTCTGCACATTCCAAAAAAGTCACAGCACATCACATTATAATGGTATATTAAACATATTATTAATTATAGCCCTCTTTTATATAACATATATGTACATTATATATATATACACTACATAAATATATAGTCTGTGCATGTATATTATACAATGACATACTTTTATTTAACATGACATCTGCGTCTGTTTGACAGTTTGTCTCTCTGTTTGGGTCAATACTTGTAACTCAATTTACGAACTGTTCCCTTCATCCGATGGGCTTGAAATTTTGCATGGTTACTCAGTCCCAGTGACAATACAATCTTATATGATCAGTAGGTTAGCAGTGACTTCTAATGACCCTGGAGCGACCTCTCCCAGTACCTCTGGATTTGTATGAAACATTTCAGATTTTTCACAATTTTATTGACTCGGTAGATGTATGTCAATAACTCTATGGATTTTTATACCTTCGTTGACTTGGTAGGATAAGTCTGCAGATTTTTCAAAACTTCTTTGGTTCGGCAGGATATTAATTTCGTTAGCTACAGTCAGAAATCGATTAGAATTTCTGTCAAAATTAAAGAAATATTAAAATGCACTAAATAGTAAAAGAAAAAAAGAAAGATACATTTCTTTTCTTGAAACACTTCCCTCCTTGTTTGGCGCCCACACTATTATTTTTGTAAACATGATTAATTGTAGCAAAATCTTGGTGTTTCTCATAAAACTAATTTTTCACTTTCTAGTACATTTTAATAAAAGCTGTTTAAAATTATATATACGTATATATATATATATATATATATATATATATATATATATATATATATATATATATATAGTGACCAAGTGGCAAGTATCTGGTTACTACACATTGATTGTTACCTCACAACAGCCAGACACCTGAACCTTCATCACAGGTACTAAACAACTGAATAATCTAAAGGCAACAGTGATCCCTTAAACAACTTACCAGTATTGCAGAAAATCAGTCTAATTTGATTAAAACAGGTGTGTGGTAATCTTATATGTAATCAAATTGATTAAAGGGCATCACTCCATCAGCATCTTTAAAAGTTTAAGTATTTCCCTGATTTCAGAAGTCTAAGTACTTCCCTGGTTCTAACTCACTTCAAGTAAATTGAAGGAAAACAGCGCAATTACCACTCTATTTTCCTACCTAAACATATCATATAAAAAGAAAACACTTATAAAAATTTTAAATACAAAAATTTATTATTAAACTCAAAATTATAAGTGAAATTAAAAATATCAGGGAAATGTACTGTTATTGGAAAACAAAGGAAAGTTTAATTAATTCTTGAATTAAGTAAAATTAAATCAAAATTAATTTATCACAAAATTCAAGAAAATTATTTCAATCAAAGTTCAAAAGTGTTAGGCAATAATTAAAATTTGGAAATTAATTCACAAGTGCTAAACAACAATAAAACTTGAAAAGAATTCTAAGTAAATGCAAATTAATTCACAAGTGTTAAATTCAATTAAATGTGCAATGATTAATTAATGAAAAAAATCAGTTAATTAAATTGTAAATGCAAATGAAAATACAGAAAAATGTGGAAAATACCAAAATTGTAAAAAGCACCAATCACACAGAACATAAAATAAAAACACACACTTAAAAAAAATGGATAAATGCACAAAAATCACCTCAAACAAAACAAACACAAAACACAAAAATTTGCAATGTGTAAAAATTCAAAGTTTCACCAAACCATTGTAACTATTAGTTGCAACTAATAAACTTATAGTATCACTTTACTTTGGTACCAATTTTCTTTCTACTGCAGCTTGTTCAAAAATTTCACCAATTCGCATTTCACAAAAGAAAAGGTGCCGTTACACATTTGTACAATGTTTGTTCAGATTCCACAAAAAGCACTAAATAATCCTGCATAATTCTAAGAAATCCGAACTTTAAAAGTTACAAGTGACCATTCAGTAAGTTACGTTAATGTAATGTCAAGTATGCCGAGGGGGAGAGAGAGATGTCTGAACGCCAGGGATTCAAAGTCTGTAATGAATGTTTCTCCTTGTATGGGCATCTTCAAGAGACTGACGGGCTCAAAACGTTTTGGATGCACAAAAGATGGTGCAATCTTTGTAGAAGCTTCTAATATGATGTAACTTTACAGAAAAATCGTGAAATCGTCACGTGCTATTCGGCAAAGACATACGTATATGAAACCAGTCATGACGTTGTATGCTCAACAAAGACACGTATTCGATCGAGACAGAAGTCGAGCGAGTAAGTTTGATTAAGATTAACATGTATCCAAAACACAATGGAGACCTCGAGATCTCTTAATCTGAGGTGATGACAAGTTGGGGAAACAATACGGAGACTTTGGGGTCTCTTATCTCAAGGCGTTGACAGATTATGGAAACAATTCTATCTTGGAACGGGCAAAGTTAATCTCTCTCTCTTTTCACATTCTATGTTATATAATTTTAAATTATGTTATGCGAAATCTGAACATACATTTTTAAACATCCTACAACGTTAAGTTAAATTAGGAATCTGAAAATGTTGCAAAACTCTTTTCTAATGTTTCATACAGTCAAGGAGAAGATATGTGTTATAAAAGTAGCAGCATTAAATATATATATATATATATATATATATATATATATATATATATATATTATATATATAATATTTACTTTCACCATGGTGTGGGCAATATGATAAAACCTCATGGTTCACAACAAGTAGGGATGGGGCTGCCTACCCTACGTATATATCGTTTTAACGTCTCTTAAATCCAAGCTGCCACTCGTACCCTTCACATCTAGGTTAACTGGTGGTGGGATGCCGTTGGCTGACCACGGATTAGGATGACGAGAATTAAAATTCAAAAAATAAGTCCACGTGTGAACGTTTCTTGTACTTAAGGAACGTTCACACGTGGACTTATTTTTTAATATATATATATATATATATATATATATATATATATATATATATATATATATATAAATATATGCATTAAGCTACAAATGTCCTATGGTATCCAATTCGCTCTACCTCGGAATTTATATATTTTCAGATGTGTTAACCGAAAGGGAATTTTTTAGTTGATAATAATAATAATATTATATATATACATATATATATATGATATATGTGTATATAAGACATATATATAGATATATGTGTGTGTGTGAGTCATATCACATTACCGTGATTCATATACGTACATCGAGCTACAAGTGTCCTTATCGATGTTATGTATGTATGTATGTGGGTGTGTGTATGTATATATATATATATATATATATATATATATATATATATATATATATACATACATATATATATGTGATATAATACATACATATATATATATATATATATATATATATATATACACATATCATATATATATATATATATATATATATATATATATATATATATATATACATACATATATATATATATATATATATATATATATATATGTGTGTGTGTGTGTGTGTGTGTGTGTGTGTGTGTGTGTGTGTTACATAAAAGAGGGTTTTGCTAAGATAATATGATTAATAATATATAATGTGATATGGTATGACGTTTCTTAGAATATAGAGAATAAGCAATTTAACTTCCCTGGAGAGTGTCCGAGTGACAGCTTAGGAATGCTAACACATCTTTCTTTGGGTAGTGTGATCAAGACTGCTGTCTTAGCAAATCAGCCTCGTCTTGTCGCTATGAGAACTTGATGCAGAGGTGACTTTGAAACTGGACTTAAGCAGTTTATGGCGTGAACATTAAGTGTGGGTTCGTATATATTTTTTTTCCCCCTACATAATAAAATGTAGGTTTATCATGTGCTGGAGACTATTATAAAGAGAAGGCAGAGCCAGGATGGCTCTGCCAAAGTGTTTTTATTGAGTAACAGTGCAACTGCGCTGAAATGGGTAAGCCTTTTCTTAATTTAGGCCAAAGTGTGGCTGGATTGTATTTGAATATTTATTTCAGAGATATTCTGTTTATATGATCTTTGATTATGATCTTGTGCTTACCAGAGTGTTCTTCTGCCTTCTAACAGGCGTTTCTGGAAGAGGGGAATGGTTCTGGAGAAGAGTGGGATTACTATGGAGAAATGGTGTACTGACTTAATTACTATGTTGACTGTGCCTAGTGTTATGGCTTAACTAATGTTGGTGTTTGATTAATTACTGAGGGTTATTTGGACTCTGAGTTTAACCTTTCATTTAATCATTCTGTTAAGAATCTGAGTTATTCAGTTAATACTTTGCTTTTAAAAAAATGCATATTTTTGTAATTCACGACTCTGATTTGGTGACCTTGGATAATGGAGGGTAGAAGTATCGAGAGAGAGAGAGAGAGAGAGAAGAGAGAGAGAGAGAGAGAGAATGTGTTACCAATTACCAGTTGCCTGCCGCTCTTGGTCCAACGCTACCTTTTTAAAATATGATAACGAGATGATAATTACCATTGTGTTATTTATGATATATTATATATTTATATATATATATATATATATATATATATATATATGTTATATATGTGTGTGTGTGTGTGAGTCATATCACATTACCATGATTCATATACATACATCGAGCTACAAGTGTCCTTATCGACTAGAAAATTCCCCTTCGGTTAACATATATGAAAATATATTTATTCCGAGGTAGAGCGAATTAGATATCAAAGGACATTTGTAGCTCGATGTATGTATGTATGTATGTATATATATACTTTGTTTATGTATATGCGTATGTGTGTCTAACATGTAAAATTTTCGTTAATGTTAGTCTTATGTTTAACAACAAATAAGACAGCAAGGAGACCAGCTAACTTAGCAGCCTACTTACGATCGGGTAATCTGTAACCATTGTCCGAGCTACATGAAACATGAAAATACAATAAAATTAGTGGTTTGTACGGTTATTAAAACGCTCAGCCTAAAGAGCTTGTATATAATAAATGTATATATATATATATATATATATATATATATATATATATATATATATATATATGTATGTATATCATAAGAATATGTGGTTACATGATTTAAAAGACCTTTCTTTATAGTTGAAACAAAATAATCACAGAATTTGCACATAATGTGAAATTTTGTATTGACTTTGATGAACAATGAAGGAAAAAACGTAAGTTGTAAAATGAAAATTAATAAAAATAACCAGTAATTCGCAGATGTTCTTTACATAGTATAAATACAGAATTTTTAAAAAGAGGTAAGCAATAAAGACTGAGTATCGCGTTACTTACTGTTAAAAGGTGGTAGGAGAAAACTAACCAGTTCATCACAGCTTAGAACAATTTGTGTCCAAGTTAATTGGAAGTTTGCACTTAAAACACCTATACACTTGGCAGACTTCTCTGGTCCAAAGACACCCTTCTGAAATTTATGTGGTCTTGGGTTGACTGTAGATACATTCATCTGCAATGGAACTGTGGAAGTTATGCCAGATTCTGGCATGTCTGCATCGATTCCCCTATGGTTGTCAGTTGTCACATAGGTAGCATCAAAAGAATTTTCCGACATAAGAAACCTTACAAATGTTTGTAAAACTAGTATTTTGCACAGTAGTACTTAAATACTATTTCAGATCACCTACTTACACCCTTTCGCTTCTTTTTCGGAATCTCGCGATGTCAAGAAACTGTCTTCCGTAAACCCTCAAAACCGCCTCCTTTTTTTCTTTTCTTTTTCCTCTCTGCCATCGTCTTTGAGTGTTCTTTTCTATCTAAGTTTTGCATCTTTAATTTTCTTTATTCTTATTTTGCAATTTGTAATTTATATCTTTATTTAATGCTTATGGATTTTATAGATTTTATGATTTTTATGTTTTGAGCGATTAAGAACTGACATTTAAATAATGCATCTAAATATCTTTAGAAAAAAGATGTTAATGTTGAGGTTTCTAAGATTGTGCAAATTCTTATTTTATTGTATATTCATGTTTTTGTGTAGTCCTGCTAATGGTAATAAGTTCTCGAAAGTTGCTTTGGAGTGCAAATAAATAAAGGTGATGATTTCCAGTCATCTTGCTGTCCCATATATGTGATATGTGGAAAGAAACACATGGGAACGTGTTTCATAGAAATAAATTCCCATGGAACGTAAGGAACACGTACCTAAGGTTTTTGGCCGGCAAGCGCCTAGTGCCCAATATACCAGCGAATTTTCCCCAATTTTCCGACCCAGAAGCGAACAGATTGCTAACATTTCATTAGACTTACCCCTTCACCATGAGATAAGATGGAAATGAACGCATGGATATGTGATTTACGGAAATATATTTTCTGACTCATATCAGGAGGTCCGAGCCCAGGGTCTGGAAGTTCGGCAAAATTCGCTGGTATGTTGGGCGCCAGGCTCCTGCCCGGAAAAAAAAAACTCAGGTAAGTAGATCTTAGGTTCCAATTTCTTTTATGACTTGTGTTGAGGAATTGCTAACTCCCTGGACTCTCACTTGAAAGACAGACCGGGGTTTGGTTCCGATGTGAGATTATATATATATATATATATATATATATATATATATATATATATATATATATATATATATATATATATATATATATATATATATATATATATATATATATATATATATATAGATATATATATATATTACTATATAAGTGTGAGTGTCTTCTTCTTCCTAGCTTAAACCCATTTTTATATGTTGTCGCCATTGCGAATGAGTCGTCTCCATCGATTTCTGTCCTGTGCCTCGTTCTCATACCTTTCAATTCCATATCTTCCCCTACACAATCACGCCATCTCTTTCTTGGTCTTCTCTTCTTCCTTCTACCCCGCACTTCCATTTCCATCGTATGTCTTCCAACATGACGTTCCTCCCTTCGTAACTGGTGTCCATACCATGGAAGCCTTCCTTCATGTATTTTCTTCGATATTTCAACTACCTTTGTCGATCCTCTTGTATACTCATTTCTAATCCTATCTTTCCTTGTTACTCCCGACATCCATCTCAACATTCTCATTTCTGCTACATCCATCTTCTTCTCCTTTGTTTTCCTCATACTTGCTGTTTCTGTTCCATATAACATTGCTGGTCTGACCACCGTCCTATGGAACTTTCCTTTCAATTTCAAAGGGACCTTCTTGTCACAGAGGACCCCTGATGCAGACCTCCAGTTATTCTATCCTGCCTGAATTCGGTGTCTCACCTCTTGGTCCATGCTTCCACTATCCTCTACCATGGACCCTAAGTACTTGCACTTCTGTACTTTCTTTATTTCTTCCCCACCCAATCTTATGCTACTTCCACCGTCCTCAGTAATACTGGAACACATATATTCGGTTTTTGATCTGCTTATTCTCATTCCTCTCTCCTCAAGTGCTGCTCTTTTCCACCCCCCCCCCCCCCTAAAAAAAACCTGCCAACCAACCTCCCCCTCCAACTCCTCCCTCCCCTCTGAACACAACACAATGTGTGTGTACGTGTGTACAAATGTAGAGAAAACTAGGGAGAACATTCTGTCGGCGTAGGGTAAGATATGGTCACCATCGTGCAAGACGAGGGTTTATGGTCTGAGTGAATTATCTGTGAAGTAAGAGCTTGGCGAGTGTTCCTTGGCGACAGAAGAGAACAGAGCAGGTTCTAGAGAAGACGGTGAGTGTTGTGTGAAATGGATGAACCGCTTTTTGCTTTAGTCCTGCCAAAACAAGTTTGAAATGAATTTGATAGTAAAATGAGGAAATATTTAGGATTCCACAATTATTTTGTCTAACGGAATAGAAGAACTGGATGAGGCAGTAGATAAAGAAATGAGTAGAAATATTGTCATGTACCAAACAACCTTACATTTGTGAATTATCTGTTTAGCAAAGTAAACTCTCGAAGCTGTTCAAAGAACGGAAAGCTGAGTCTTTCTTCATCATCAAGTTGTACGTTAATCAAGGTCAAAGAACCGTAGTAGCCCAAATCAGGAGATCTACACAGGAACTTGACTAGAATCAGGGGCAGGGTTAATAGCGTTATGACCTAGTCATATTTATCAGTTGAAGTATTTCGTCCAACTTTTCTCTTTTCGTAAATGCAGTTGGTTTTAGTTTGCAGCATTGAGTATACAAAGAATTTTTTTCTGTAATATCTCTCGGGTCATTAGAAATTATCGTTAAGGAAATTGCTGAATTTTCTATCAAATTCGTTTCAAACTTGATTTGACAGGACTAAAGGAAAGGCAGTTCATCCATTTTACACATCACTCACGTCTTCTCTAGATCCTGTTCTGTTCTCTTTTGTCGCCAAGGAACACTCGCCAAGCTCTTACTTCAATTCACTGAGACCAGAAACCCTCTTCTTGCACGATTGTGACCGTATCTTACCCTAAGCCGACAGAATGTTCTCCCTAGTTTTCTCTACATTTGTACACGTACACACACACACACTTATATATATATATATTTATATATAGTAAATATATATATATATAATATTATTATAATTATTATAATATATATATAATATATAATATAGATATATATATATATATCTATATATAATATTATATTTTTTATAATTAATATATATTATATTATTAAAAATATAATATATATATATATATATATATATCATATTTACTAGATTTACTATTATAATATATATCTATATATATTTTATATATTATAATATATATATGTATTATTATTATATATATATATATATATATAATATTTTATATATTATATATACTATATATATATATATATAATCTCACATTGGACCAAAACCCCGGTCTGTCTTTCAAGTGAGAGTCCAGGAAGTTAGCAATTCCTAAACACAAGTCATAAAAGAAATTGGAACCTAAGATCTACGTACCTGAGGTTTTTGTTTATAGAAATGGCATATTAACTAGTGTCATGTATGAAGCATAGTTAAATGATTGGTATTATTCTGATGCATATGCTGAGAGGTCCTTCACAGCATTGTATTCAGTATTCTTGTATTTGCATACAATTTGGGTGATAATTATTGTTTCTTGGTTCCATATTAACCGTATGTATGCAATGCCTGAGAACGTTTAATTGCACTTTTTCTTTGCATAGAAAATGTTATTGTACAAAGCGTACATCTTGCATCACAACTGGGTGCTCCCATGAAAGACCGTTGCACGAGTTGGAGTCTGCTTACAGAAAGTGCGAACATGCATCGCGTCTTAGGCACATCATGAAGAGCCTGTAAATCGTGATTCTTCTCCCCTCGTCGAAAAGAGAAAGAAGGAGCGAGACACCGTGGGAAGCAGAGCATTAGAGAAAATCATGTTTCTTGTTATCTCCGCTATTGGTGATAATGGCATCGGATCCTTGGAAAAGAAGAATTTTTCTATCTCTCGGTCTGCGGAGGTGGCATCCTGGGGTGGGTGGGAGGGGGTTAGATCGGAGATGAACGGGGGTGGGGGTTGCGGAGAGGGGGGAGGAGTAGATGGTTGGCCACCATGCGGTAGGTACGTTGGTATGATAGAAGATGTCTGGTCTCGTAATGTGCCATCCATTTTGTTTCCCGTTCCGAGAGTATAAAGAAAAAGGTTTGATTCGGATATCTGATCCTTGGCGGCCGAACGGCATCTTGCCTGGCCTCCCTGGATAATAAACACGTGAACGTATAAAACTCCCGGGATGTTGGGACTCTGAAAAGTAAATAGCACATCGAGATTCTATTAGGAGAGGTTCTTAGCTTTCTGGTTTAAACAACTCTTGTTGTTCTGACGTTGCTTTCAGAACTGGAAGGTATTTTTCTAGTCTCTTGGTTTTTAGTTCTGCCAAAAATACTTTTTCTTCGCTTTCCATGTACTACATTTTAAATAGCTCAATCGTTTCCGTGATCTCTTGATGAATATATATATACTATATATATATATATACATATATATATATTATATATATACATATATATATATATATATATCACACACACACATATATATATATATACATACACACACACACCACTATATATGTGTGTGTGTGTCTGCATGTATGTATGTATGAATGTTAGCTTGTTTGGGTAATATGTGCACGACATGATCATAGTGACAATTTATCTAATATATAAGCTAGAAGTTGGTGTATTTATTTTTCTTTTTTTTATCTTTTGCCGTCGTTAGAGGCAGTTTTTAACCTTTTTAAAGTTTTTCGAATCCTTCCCTACAGTTTGTGGCATCCAAAATAAATAACTTTTGTGTTTATCTCTATGCATTTATGATCTAGCACCATCATCCTACCTTTCCGTAACGGACTGTCAGTGTCATAACAAAAACATTAAATTCGATGAAATATTTCCAATGGTCACCAACCTTCATGGTTTTATTTAAACTATTTCATAGTGCTTGATGGCAAACCTACTACCATTAGTTTGGGAAAAGAAAATCAGAGTTGCAGTCGTATTTTATTTTGTACATATTATTTGAAAAACTTATCAAGTTGGGTACCGATCAATTGTTGGTAGATACTACTCAATTAAATTTACACTTACGTAGAACTTCGATCATTCTGACTTCATTTATATTTAAAATGTATTAACTGATATATGCGAACTTGCCAGAAGGTAAGAGGGGCAAAACGATAAATGTGTCTTGTTCGTTCAGGCTGTTTGTAAAGTTTAGTAAACAGATATCCATCTAAAAGTTGTGTACTTCAAATGTTGCGTAGAGATCTGCTCTGAGATGAGATTCCAGTTTATTAAAAGAAAAGCCGGAACATTAATCTTGCACTAGGAATGATTTTTTTTTTCTTTTTTTTTGTGACAATTTTGTTCAAACTTGCCATTTTCAAGAAGGTCAGTGGTACAAATTTAGTATTAAAAACGTACTAAAATCTAGTAAACGAAGGCAGAAACTCTCTCTCTCTCTCTCTCTCTCTCTCTCTCTCTCTCTCTCTCTCTCTCTCTCTCTCTCACATGCTTTCCGAAGTGTAAGCCATATGTGACGAGATCTCGGAAGACGACGAAAAGGCTTGAGGGCTTTTTTTTTTTTTTTTTTTTTTTCTTTTCCTTTTTTTCAGGTGGGCCATAAACAAGCCATCTATATCCACTGGGATTTGAACCTGAACGGGAGGGGTCATGCTTCCCCTTACCCTCCAACCCACCACTGCGTCCTCTCCCTCTTTTTTCACCGAAGGCCAATACCAAAAAATACGTATATTTTGTTGTAAATCTTTTGGTTATCCGGTGGCGGTGTTGCATTTCTTCCTTGTCCATTATGCGTATTACAGCATTTTACTGTGCACGCCTGGCATGTATCCATTAAAGGCGTATTCATTTATGAAAAGCTCTAGATGCTCATATGCATTGTACTAAATATGTATGTATATGGTTGAAACGAAAATTGATACTGGTAACGCTCAAGAATTATAAGTCCAAAACATTTCTTCGCACTCCGTAGGATGTGTGCCATAGGTTGTAATTGGAAAACTAAGACTGATACTGAAGGATATCCAGTAGAGAGCAGTGTGGGTATATCCAAAGATGATGATGTCTAGGTCAAACACTTAAAATGAAAAAGATGTGTCAAATGTTTGAGAGTAAAAGGCAAAAGATGCATGTCGTGTCAAAAGAACCAAGAAGTCTCTACATATTTTTTATGTATAGTGAAGATAATTTGCAAATCCCATTTAAAAGCATTTATAGAATACCATGTTTGATTTGAATTCAGAGAAGGACGTGCCAGGACTCCAAGGATGTTTAAGATCTTTGAAAATGAGTTGATTAATTAAAGTAAGGACAAGGATGTAAGTGGGAAGTCAAAATATGTCGTGAATGAAGTGTTCATTTTCTGCTTACTTCAGATGTAATCTTGATTGGTGTTAGTGAGTAGAAATCGCAGACTAGTAGATCTTGAAATTGTTCCTAAGAGGAGAATGTTGACAGCCGTCTCAAGTAAAGGTTGCGATATAACTCTGAATGGATATCGGGAATAAAGATGAAAGATTTCTAAAAAAAACAGAAGCAGTTGATTCATGAAGACCTTTGTGTATTAAATATAATTAAATTAGGGAAGGTTAAAACTGCTGGGATGAGGAATGAAAGGGTAAGGAATGCATGAAATTCAAGAAAAGTTGTAAAAAGGACATTGCAATGGAAATATGGATCAAAGAAATCACGAGGTGTTGGACTGTGTGTGGTTAATGGAGGACGGGAAGGTGGTGAAGAGTATAAATTGCAGAAACATGTAATGGATGTAGTAGAATTATACATAGACATTTAGACGTTGAAGTCAAGAAATGGAGAGAGCACATATAACATAAAGGTGAGTGATGCATTGTAGGGTTGTTAATGCAATGATGGTGAACATCAGTGTCCGCAAATGAAGTGAATAATGGGTATTATATATATATATATATATATATATATATATATATATATCATTATATTTATTCATGTATATATATGTTTAAATATAAATGTCTGTATATATATATTATATATATGTGTATATATATATATATAGATATATATATATATATATATATATATATATATATATATATATATAATCTACCAGTCACTTTTTACCAGATACATATTTAATTGTAATAGCCACAATGCCTCTTAACATCTCGAAATATTCGCGCTTTTTTTGGATTCGCGCTTGTTACTACAAAGCCTTGAAAACCAAATATATATAAATGTACATTTATATATATGCATATCAACATATACATTTATGTATATATGTATACATATTGTATATACATACATAATATATATATATAATTCGCCACTTGACTTTCTGGTGCTTTGCCTTCCAAAAATTCTCCTCTTATCTTGAGCCTCCCTTTTTTGTCGTTCCCATCCAAGTATGTCTGTGTCGACACAATCGGATACCATTCCCGCTTGAGTTAAGCATAGGGCATTTCCAAGTCATCTCCATCTCTCGGTCATCATTATCTCTTCTACATATGTAACATTCATATTATGACCTCTGCCTCTTAATATTCTTCTTAAAGCTTTATTTTTACATTTATATAGTCATTTGGATCAAGTTCCATCGTCACACTATGATTTACGTCCGTATAACAGTAAAGGTCGTACTCTTCTTAAGCTTAATCTGTCTCTCTAATGATGTTTCTGTGAATTTGGTCTTCAAATCTTAGTGAGCATTCCAAAAGCTTAATTTGCCCTTTTTTTTTTATCTCTCCCTAAATTCCAGTTCTTTGAGATCCTGTACTGGATGTTATTGTTCCTAAGTAGTTGAAAGATTCAACCTCATTAATCCCTTATACTTTTGATGCTATTTGATGCATTTATGGTTTGATTCTGTAGTATGTCTTAGATTTCTTCCGAGTGCTACAGCTCTAGATATTGACGACGCATTCGGTTGAGCAAGCTTTTTACTGTTAAAACAGCATCATCTGCATATTCTGCATTTTTCATATTTCTGTTGCTATTATCTCATCTCTCCTACTCTCTCTCTCTCGTCCTCTCTCTCTCTCATCTCTCTCTCTCTCTTTCTCTGTGTGTGTGTGTGTGTATATATATATATATAATATATATATATATATATATATATATGTATATATATTATATATATATATATATATATATATATATATATATATATCCATATATTATTATATATATATATATATAACATATATATATTTAATGAAGTCACGTGCATCTACTGTGATTTGTAAGTATATATATATATATATATATATATATATATATATATGATATATATATGATATAGATATATATATACATATATATATATATATATATATATATATATATATATATATGAATATACATACACACACACATATAATTCTGTGTGTGCGTGAGAGAGTAAGGTTTTGTTATTTATACACCAGTTTCTGCACTTTCTTCTAGAATGCCATTCTGCGCTCAGTCTGCAAACACCAACCATTCCACACTTCACTGAAGGCTCATTTTCCATCGATCGACTTCACATCTACATCTGCAGTCCTTTTTATTACATCTTTTATTGCGCCAGCCATAAGGATATTGAACAGCTATGGTGACATAATAGACTGAACAGCTACGGTGACAACAGATCCTTGTCTCATACCCACTTTTTCACCAAACAATTAATCTCCCACCTACTACATATCCTAATACATATTTTACATTTATTGTAAAAGCACTAAATTTCTATCAACACATATCATATCTTGACTTTCAAGCTTTCACGCAATCTTTTCCTTGTCTAAACTAGAGTTCTTCGCCAATGAGTCCCTCTGTCATCTTTTGTAACAAATATTTTCTTCCATAGCAAAAACGTTTGATTACATTCAGTAAGATGTCTTTTAAGTTATACATTCTCAACACCCTCCACAGTGTCTTTAGTAATTCTATCTTAAGTTTTTCTAGGTAAGTGCATGACACGCAGGTTTTTCCATTTCCTTTCAAACTTTTCACACAGCCTCCCCTTAGATAATCGAAGATTTATCCTTATCCTACACCTGTCAGTTTTCTATCATCTCTTTCAGTTTCGCAATCAGAATTTCTTGGTATTTGGTATTACATAATCTTACTATCACCACTTTACAGCATCATGTTCATTATTATTCCATTAGCTCCTTATATCCTCAACAGTCATCTTCACAAGCATTCTCAACTTTAAAATATGCATTATCTACCTCTGTTCTATATTTCACTTCA
Source organism: Macrobrachium nipponense (assembly GCF_015104395.2). NCBI lineage: Eukaryota > Metazoa > Arthropoda > Malacostraca > Decapoda > Palaemonidae > Macrobrachium > Macrobrachium nipponense. The sequence goes on from NC_061108.1 coordinate 73,886,217, forward strand.
ACAAATTTTCAAAATACTCACTGCATCGACCTGGGACAGTATTTACCTTTCTCCTTGCATTCACTTTATCGTATACCAACTTTTTATTCTCTTGAAGGTTCTTATTTGCGTCCTTTCTTCCCTCAACTTCTGTCACTTAGCATCTTTTTCTCTCATTTTATCTTGATAACACAATCCATCCCGTGTTTTCCTGCAACTGTACCTCCAATTTGCTTCATTTTTCCTTCACAAAGCATCCAGGTCGTCATTCATCTATTTACTATTTGTTATTCCCTCCTACCCTCCTATACCCACAAACGCCCCTTGATGACCCATTGACCCCGTCTTTACCTTTGAAATATTCATCATCAAATCCTTCCGCACTCATGAACATATATGAACACAAATACGCAAATAAGATTGGAACGATAGCAACCTCTCTCAATGACACACACATGTTTAAATTGCAAGGTGTTAAAGATTGATAAAGAAATTACCAGAGAAATTATAAAGAAATTACCAGAGAAAATGAAGCGGTCTAGGGCTTTTGTATGGATTGGGACTAATGATATAGCCATAGGTACAGCGTCCAGTCTCATTAAACTCTCAGGAATTGAAGATCGATCAATTTTCAGTAAGAACTGAAGAGCATCTCATCTAACTCTAGATTACAAGGAAAACATCACCACATTGTTCACTGAAAAATGTGATGTGGTTTAGTGTGAATGTATTCAATGTGAATAAACAGTTACAAAATGATTCACGTATATCAACGAAATTGGAAAATGAAAACTACGAACTTTAAAATGTTGAGATACTGAGTTCATTATACAGTTTCTCCAGGGTCACGATTCTTTCTTACTTAAGGCCTTTCCACACTAGGAAACATTGTTTGCAAACAATGTTTCCTGTCCAGACCTCAGGATGCTTGTCGGTGCAGTAGCCTCTGTATTCTACTTGGCTATTTTAATGCACTCGAGGAGGGACGAGAGAAAGAAGAAGAGATGGGTAAGGAAGTTTAGGAATAGGAGCGTGTCATTCTGACTTGCCTCTGGCGGAATTGAAAATAGATACATACACATACACGTATACATGCATACATATATATATATATGTATATATGATATATATATATATATAGATATTATAATTAAAACACATATACAAACATTGTACATGTGTACATATACATATATGCATGTATACATATGTACTATATATAAACATATACATACATTATACATGTGTATATATACATATACACAGAAACACTAAATGTTTTTCATTCTGGATGGGAAACAAATATACGGTAAAAAAGTGTTTGCAAACATTTTTTGCAAACAATGTTTCCTAGTGTGGACAGGCCCTGGAGATATCAGTATCATTGTTTAAATACCCTGTCAAGGGAAGACCTAAGCGCCTCAGTGGCGTGGTCGGTATGGTCTTGGCCTACCACCTCGGTGGCCGCGATTTCGATTCTCGGACATTCCATTGGGGAGTGAGAGATGTGTATTCTTGGTGAATCACTCTTGACGTGGATTGGAAGTCATGTAAAACCGTTGGTCTCGTTGCTGAATAACCATTGGTTCCATGCAACATAAAAACACCATACTAACAAAATAAACAAGGGAAGACCTAAAAACTGCATTTAAAGAACCAAATACAAGCAGCCTTTTGTCCTCAGTTTTTGGATATCATTTTCATCAGATAAGAATTCGTTCTTGGACCCTATTTATATCTCAACATTACTAAAGAAACACGTTATTGCTGAAGAATTCACTTGGTTTTAAAAAGTTAAAATATATTAAGAATTAGCAGTATTTTGATTTCAAACATTTATATGCATTGATCAGGAAGTATTGTGTTTCGTATTACACTTGAATTTTTGTAAGAATAGGACTCCTTGCTCTGTATCATGTATACATATTTTTAGTAGAATTATCAATTAAATAGCTTATAAAGGCTATTTTTGTGGGGTTCAAAGTGGGGATGTCGAATTTTACCAGCTGTCACGAACACTTGTCAGAGTCACCTCTCGTGAAACTACTTTTAGGTAGTCTTTATGGCCTTAAGGTAGTCTTTATGGCTTCGCATTTCGGCATCGTTTTTAGGACTTGCTACCTTGTGATACGTTCGTGACTATAGCAGGAATCACACCAAAAGTTGTCATAATAATGCTAACCAAGCCAGAAAGTGCCTGTACTTTCCGCAGGTGACGCTAATAAAAACAACAAAAACACGATTTAGTGAAGAGTGAACGCAAGCAGTAATCGCAACGGAGCAAGGCCATTCGCAAGTAAAGTATTGACAAAATACCAATTTTAAAAATGCACTGAAAACGACTTAACAAGACAAAATAAGTGTTTCATCAAAACTCCACCGAGAAAACCTGAGTACTGAGTTAAGAATGATTCACGACCATTCACACCAAGATATGATAGGTCTACTATTAAGAGCATTTTTTTTTACTATAAGAGCAGTCGTGAATGTGTAACAAGTAAGCAAGATTCACCAAGAAGTGTGCTGACATACGAAGACAGTAGGAAGACATCCCAAGAGTAGCTTCACGAGTAGAGTGCTGACTGTCTTAGAACTGTAGTTGTGGCAACTCATAAATTTAGTTGCGTAGTCTGATTTGGTCGTAGATCTCTCAAGGTGGTTACGAGTAGTCGCAAATGATGGTGGACGACTCTTGGTACATACTAGGCTTTGTCATGGAATGCTCCCGGACCATCATGAAAAATTCGTTCGAAACTCTGGGAAAAACTCGTGTCTTGTCATGTCTTGTCGTTGGTAAGTCATGTTTCATTTGGCGTTTCTTGTGAGTGGTCCCTTTCACCCTATTGTAAGTCGTGTTTTGTTTGTGTTTATTGCAGTTCATCTCATGCATATGTGAATAACAAAATTTCCCGGTGCTGTGCAAAAAATTTTATATATATTGTGTGCGCATGTATGTGTGTGTAAAATGTAAAGGTGTTCTTTATATATCACTTCTCAAAGCCATCGGAAAGTCGAAATATTTAACAAACGTCTCTTACAGTTAATAATATTCTTGTACTTTAAGTAGGTGAAGTGCTCACGTTTGTTGTTATCCCACCTGCTTGTATGTAGCTTATTCGAAATTAGCTGAGAAAGTATCTGGAAAGCATCCAGACAATACTTTCATCTTTGTCATACCGTTACAAATACGCTTTTCTCATCCCATGCAACCGCACTCACGTCACAGATATAAATGAATTCATCTACTTACCATTCACCCACATCGGCCTTTTTGCATAATACGGGCGGGCACAAATACTCCCACCGTTCATCCAAACCCACCCATTCATCTTGTGCGTCCATTAGACCCACCCATTAACTGGTCACTTTACGAACCATGGAAATTTTGGCAGTTGCTGATTCTTTCCGAGGAAGTTATTCTAGTCAAGAGTTCTGGCGATGACTTAGATAATTTGGGGAAGAAGAAACAATAGGGTTTGAAGAAAGGTTTTGATACTCCATCTCATTTTCTTGTTCGGTGAGATGCTCGCGTTTTATTGTGGCAAAAGTCCTTGTTATGTTCGTTTTTCATGCCAGTCGTAGTTTTCCGTCATAAAAAAATTAGTTTGCATAATCGCGGTAAAATTGAGCAGTCGGAAAGTTCGCGAATTGCTTCAAACAGCACAACGTTCATCTGGCACTTGGCAAATATCCCGCGATTGGCGTGGTCGCCCTGGCGCAGCGTAATCTTTGGAAAATAGGAAAGAAAATAAACGAATGAAATATCCCATCGAAGTTACTAATAGCATTCAGTCGTCCATGGCGAAATGCCCCATCTCGGTATATTTCTATATTCTGTCAACCCGAACCGAGTAAAAGCGTTTAGCTTCCAATGCGTCGTGGTCATTATCCAGTATATTAACTTTTTTCTTTTCTTTTTATATTATTTTTGGGGAGTTGGAGGAGGAGGAGGCGGCGGGTGAGGGAGGGGCAGGGGTAAGGAGGAGGGAAGAACTCCTTTTGATAGCGAGAGAGTTGATGACTTCCCCAGTTGAAATGGTCGCTCGCTCGTGGGTGATGGCTGGGTGGCAATCTGTAAAAGTTAAAGAGGGGAGGAGAAAGAGAGAGAGAAAGCGAAGAATGGCGAAAAGGGGAAATGGGGAGAGAGAGGGAAAATTATTTTTTCTTGCTTGGGAAAGGCAAATTTAATGGGGAAAGGGAGTCAATGAGCACAGCGAATGTTCAGGAAATGAAGAAAGGCCTGATAAGATGAGGACGAGAAGATATCTTTAAGAATAAATGAATATTTATCAGAATAAAGGACATAAAAGAGGTATTAAAAAGCGAGTTTTGTTTGAAAGACACAACAATCTACCAGTGGTAGATTATAAATGAACAAAATATTCCAACGGAAATAAGAAAGACCGACTAAGAAATTATGGCGGAGAACTTTAACGCACTTCTGCGGAAGCTCAGTTTTAGAAATCGTTCATTCCCGTAATGAAAAATAAGTCTCTGTTGACAAGTAATAAGAAACGTGTGCCGGTTGGAAAGTACGATGAAAGGAGAATATAAGTCCGTTATCAGATTTCCTATTTAGTTCTTGGTGCGGAACTGTATTTCTGGCTCTTTCTTGTATGTTGATTTATTTGTTTGGAATATTCTCTCCTCGCTCTCTCCCTTGCATACACACACACACTCACACATACACACACATACACTTATACACTGAAACTCGATGGGGTTCCTGCTTAAAATCTATACTTACGAGTTTTGCATTTTTTCGTTCTTTCTGTCTTTTTATTTGTTTCTTTTGAAGTTCCTTGGTAGTTGGAGAATGTCCGAAGTGGGCGGTGGGGCAGCAGAGTCTGTTGTCTGGGTGGTTGCGCCTTCCCTTAATGCCACTCCATTTGCTCTGGCTCAGAAACCTCGCATTTGTTTTGCTCCTGAAATCAATAGTTATGGTTCCATGATAATTCCAGTACCGAAGATGAGGCCTGGACACGTTCTGGAAATGGCTTTTGTTATTGGAATGGAAGAGTATATTTTTTTCATCCTCGAAGGAGGTGGGGGAAGGAGCAGGGGCTCAACGAGTGAAGGGGAAGAGGTCAGAGGAGGGAGATGAGAGAGAAGGGGAGGAGATCGAGTCGAAGGGAGGGGCAGAAATGGGTTGAGTTATATTTATTGGTCATCAGGGTAATTTGGCCTTTGTTAGTATTTATGTGATGCCATTAACGTTTCCGTGTTCATCGTAACGTAATGGCGAAGGGCAAGTTATTATAATTTTCTTTAGAACATGATGCAATTGGTTTAAAATTCAAATTCCGTTGATGATGTCCAACTTTTGTCCAGGCACCTCATTCATTTTGTCAGAAGTCTTCGTTCGTTGTGGTATTTTTCAGTTGGGCGTTTTTGGGTACGTTCGATGCGCTGCTTGCGATTTGTTTTTTTGCTTTCGCTTTTGGTTTGACTCGTCCGGTGTGGTGATCGATCTGTCATGTGACATTGAATCCTGAACTTATCAAACTGAAGCAAGTTGTTAGGAAATTGGCCGAAACTCTTTGCAATTCAGCGGTCAAGACTTCGGAAATGCAAGACAAGGAATATAAAAAAGCTAAGGTTCCTGGCTCCCATTTGACTTTTCATATTTGTTGTGTGTTGCCATTTGAATACAGAGCAGACCCATGGAGAAATGGGATTATCCCTAAATGTTTCGTTCGATCACGGTTCATTTCTCTCCCTCTTCGTTCAGAGTCCCCACTGACCTGGAGGCTTCAGATGTTAAATATTGAACTAGAAAATACAGTCATACGTCTGCACACGCGTCTCCGTAATAAATACACATCAGCCGCCGGGAAATCCCCGTGGCCTTCCAGCCCCACCGAAAGTAAATGAAAACAAACGCAAGCCATCGGAACGTGTAGTAATTTATGGCCATTCCCCCCCAGCCAATATGTGACCAGTCTTAAGATGCCAAAACTGTCATTGCCATATTTTGTACTGATGCCCTTCGGCATCCCTCCCATCCCTTCCCTTCCCTCTTTCTCCTTCCCCTCCTCGACACCCCTCTACCATTCCCTCCCATTTCTCTCTCTCTCTCTCTCTCTCTCTCTCTCTCTCGGGAAGGGGTAGTCTTCCCCTAGCACTAGCCTGCCTCATGCTCTGATGCCTGCCGTTATGATGATGATGCTGCTGCTGCTGCTGCTGCTCTGGGGAGTGGGTAAGGGTCTGGGAATGGGGAAGGGGGTCTTTTGGGGAAAGAGAAGGGGTGGGAGTGAACGGGAGGATAGCGAGGGTGGAGGATGAATGGGATGATAACGGTAAGGGTAAGGGTTAGTGTGCGATGAAAAAGCAAGAGGTTTCCGAAGAGAAGGAAAGACGTAATAATAATGATAATAAAAAAAGTACTTCCTTTTTAAATTGATATTTAGAACGAATGGTTATTGCTTCCATCACCAAGTGATGGATGGCGCCTAATGAGAAAGATAATGACGACGGTTGACCGTCAAAGGTTACTTTGCAAAGATGACAGGGGCAGAAAATTTGGAAGGGTCGAGATCTTACTGCCATTAAGATCTTAGAGGAAAGTTGATCTTTCTCAATTTGTGTACGTTAAGATTTTGTAGACTTTGAATAATCTTTGCTATTTTCCCCATTTATTTGTAAAGCAATTCCAGTTCAGAGCATTTTGTGCAGTATTTAATCTTGCTTCGGTATGAATAAATAGTTTAATCAAGTGGCAAAGAAACTTTTATGAAGACAGGCGATCAGTAAACTGGAACACAATTTAATACCCATTTGGACATAGAAGCCGATTCAAGGTAATTTGATTGACTTACTGTTACAGAAGCAAACTAGCGCCACGGTCTCAGATGTCAGCTTCGTCGTCATGGGGACGTACGTAACAATTACATGTATACATAATTTTTTTAAATACCATGATTCATTATGCAACTCTGGATATAAATTAATTTTGTCTAATTTACTTTGCCTTATGAGTTAAGAAGGCTAATTACGTGAAATGTATTTTTTCTCAATGTTTATTAATACCGTATAACACCTTGAACGGCGAATGCTTGTAAAAGTAAAACTTTCGATGGATACGTCAGTATTTATATTTATTATATGAGCACCAATTTGAAAGGGAACATTTTGAAAAACATCATTGATGTTTTGTGTCTCCTAAAGTTGGCTTTTGGCTCTGATATGCCTTTAGAAACGCGCCATATGTATTGATATGATATTTGCAGCAGTCTTTTAACATTTACATGTTTATGGAAGGTATTCTTCTTGGCAATTATATGGAATTAGAATTAGACCTAAGAAACTAGATTTGAGGTGCAAGCCTTCTTCATAATTTGGAAATTAGCCTTTGAAACTTCAATCCATTTACAAATTTTAGAGGCAAGTTTTCGGTGTAAGTATAAGACTAGAAATCACCTTTTGTACTTGAGTGTTTTGGTAAACATTTTCGTTGTTAGTATATATTTAGATTTAGAAATATACTTTTATATTAGAAACATTTAAACAAACTGTTGATAATTATAGATCAGAATCAAGAATTGATAACTGAATTTATTGTAGCAGTAGGCTCCTCGCGTGTGTATGACTAAAAAGTAGAATTTCAGAGATGGGGTCTGGTATTGTTTTATGGTTTCATAAGCATGACTCTGAGGTTACTAAAGATGTAGAAGGTGAAAAAACATTTCATCGGTTTAGTCAAAAGTAGTAGTTTTTGCATTTTTATGGACTTAGGAGTAGGCCTAAAGTATTTATGATTTTAGAATTCGTCGTATGTTTTTGGAATAAAGTTTGGAATTAGGCCTTTTCTATGTAAGTCTATGATGTCAGCTTCCACCTGACTTGATTGTGTTATTTTGTGTGATTTTGTTCTCGTTTCTCGTAAAAGGGATTACATATTGCGTAAAATCCGATATGTAGTTTTAGTGTTCCTTTGTATTAAGTTTAAAAATTTGTAGAATTACTCTCTCTCTCTCTCTCTCTCTCTCTCTCTCTCTCTCTCTCTCTCTCTCTCTCAGAATTTTTAAGATGTGTGTCTAATCACTTAAGAGTCACAAACCTCGGCTCTAAACTTCAATACCAAAGAGCCGTTACTGGAACTGAGACAATTTCAAGAGTTCTTAACAAACATATGTGAACCGGTTCGATATTGAAAAATACGAGGCTTCGTTATACTGTGTACCCTGTGAATTTCCTCAGTCAAGAATTTGAGTCCCCTACTTCAGGTAATACTTCTACTAAATTATCCTCCTTTAATCTATTGTTCCTTGGTATTTTGTTTTGTGGTAATCAGCGGGTAAATTATTGGCTTTCGGAGACATTATGTAAATCGGATACAGATTATGAAACATAATAGTAATAAAATTGAATTCGGTTTCAATTTGTTAGTAATGAAATTTAGGGGTTTCCACCAAACCATTACCTTCCAGCTTCAGTCACAAAACGGGTTCATCAGTCCGTTTATCGCACAGCACCACTACCTTCTCAAGATTGGAACAATGAAAAGAACTGCTCAAAAAAACAAGATAATACATGAAGTATTAGCAAGTAAATTGACATTTTCTCGTTACGATGACAAAATGGTATAAATTGCCTATTTATACCTGCATTAGAAATTCAAAAAGGAAATGTTTTCGGTATTAATATACTGATTGAACACTGAATTGAGTCGGTAAGTTAAGTTTTTAGGCCTTTGTTAAAAGTGTCTGTGAGAGAAGGATATATAGAAATTATGTTTCAATTTAAAAAACTATAACTTCAGTTTAAAAGTAACAAAGCTGTTTTTTCTCTTAAATTATCCTACGTTTATAACGTGTATTCGTCGCTGGTTTTGCTTTTGACTAGTGTAAATCGTATATTACACACACACACACACACACACACACACACACACACACACACACACATATATATTATATAATATATTAATAATATATATATATATATATATATATATATATATGTAATAAATACATTATTAAACATATATTTTAAATATATGAAAATACTCCCATGACCCAAAGGGTCACTGGCGAGATAGGACTGTGATATGTATTCAAAACAGGACTTAAGCTAGACGCTGCCGTGCTATGCTTGCAGTGGCCTGGTTTGCATTTGCCTGTGTAATCATTAGCATTATCTGGCAAAACAGGTCACAGCGCCTTCCTATGAGAAGCTGGTGACCTATCACCTGCAGAGGTAACACGTGACTTCCTAGTCACATGTTCGTCTGTCTGTATATTATGTATGCTGAGATAAGCTTTGTTCTACGATCTTTGAAAAAGACTTTGTAACTTTAGATCTCTACTTCTCTTCATCAAGAGCAGTTCTCTGAAACTAACTCTTCCTCTACTCCAGAGATGTAGTTCTTAATAAATTGTTAAGTTTGTTAACTCAGAGTTTGAGTCATCGCCTCTATACTTAAGGAAGATACCAATGGGAACCTAGAAATCTCTCTGCATCGATGTCACTGACAAAATGGGAAGTAGAAACACCATACTTGCGTATGACAGTCGCAAGCTATAACATTCAACGGGTCGCCTTCCTATACTTAGGCGAGACTCGTAGTATGTATATATATATATATATAATATATATATATATATATATATATAATTACGAGAACGGATTATCAGAACCGAGTAATTATACTGACCTGACGTGGTCAGGCGCTTATCCTTATCTCATTCTGGTATTTTGGATGTGTTTCGAATCTGTTTTGGTTCTTTGTTTTTTTGGATCTCTGGCTTCGTATTAATTAGTGTTTCCAAAATGTGAAGAAATCGGCAAGATAGGAGAATGTTGTGGTTATTACAATTTCACATGAATCTGGAATGAAAGTGACTAATAGATTCTAAATAGATATAATATATATTTATAAATCATATAATTATAATAATTAATATATAAATATTCGAATATATATATATTAATTTAAATATATATATCTATATATTAATATATATATATATATATATATATATATATATATATGTATATATATATATATATATATTTTTATGTATGTATGTATGTATGTATGTATATAATATGTGTGTGTGTGTGCGTGTGATTCTGTAAAATAATTCACATCATATCTGTTTCATTCACTTACGCAGAACGCTCATCATTAGTGCTAATGTGACACCCACATCTGTCTAGTTTATATGGATCTTTATAACTTTTTTTTTTTTACCTGTATTCAACAACCACACTTCACCTCGGTATAGGAAAGTTGGCTCAACAACCACCTCGTACATTGCAAGGCTGCCATATACCTAAATGAATTTATGCATATGATACCAAGAAAGTCCTTTTTTTATCCTTCTCCTTCTGTAGATGATATTTTTCTCATTCTTTTTTTAGTACCGAGCCACTGAAGATATATATACACTTGACGTCAGTGAAATCATTGCTGTTATGGGTGCCAGTAATCTCCTTATGAATAATTTAATCTGAATAACCGCGTTTGATTAAACGGGAGGTCACGAAATCTAATAACGCTATGAGTGATGATGTTCCACGAGTAATAGCTACAAAATTGAGCCAAAGTCCTCATCACATTCATCACGGACACACGAACGCGCACCACCGGCTGGCGTTCAAGCTGCAGTTGTTCATTCATCACTTCTGGTGGGTGTTATGCGTGCAGTGGACACCTATTCATCATCATTTAACCCTCCCCTCCCTCCCCTCCCTTCCTCCAGCCCCCTATCTGGTGCTCGCTCTGCCCGGCGTTCTCTGCCTCTCCTTCGCCCATTACTCGATACAACCCTCTCTCTCTCTCTCTCTCTCTCTCTCTCTCTCTCTCTCTCTCTCTCTCTTCCGATGCTGACCCTCGCCTTGTTCTGGAGATGACCGAAGAACAGGAAAGATTTTTTCTTGAAAATCTCTTGTTTTCTTGTTTTCTCTTAAAAATCTGTTTCGTTATTTATGACTTTATTTAAGTGGGCTATTAAATTTTACTGTTTCTCCTAATCAAGGAAACGTAATCTTATTTCTTATTGATAGATATTCCGTAATATACGTCTATGACAACACCAGTTTAATACCATGTACTTCATTTATAATTATTTTTTTCACTTATAATTTATTTTTCTCTCTAAACTAGTCAGTGCTATTGTAAGTTTAATGTAACATTTGTTACGGTTCATCAGCAAATAACACATTTCCAGAATTCGTGTTTTTCATTTGCAATTACGCAGTGTAACATTAAAATTCAAAACAGTTCCAGTCTTTATAAAGATAATGAAATGCGATGAATAGACTCCATAGACTCTCTCTCTCTCTCTCTCTCTCTCTCTCTCTCTCTCTCTCTCTCTCTCTCGCCATCGAGTAAGTAATTTCTCGCCCGGGAGCTGTCGAATCCATATTAATATTTTGGATAACTTTTTACCCTCCCCCACTTTTTTTTATTTTCTCCCTTATTCCCTCTGGACCCTCGTTTTCCCTGGACATTCACCCATGCTACTTTCGCCCCCCAGTTTTATCCCCCTCTCCCTCTCCCACTCCCTCCCCTAATCTTCCCTTCTCCGCTCATTCCCCCTTTTCATACGGACAAGTGCATATTAGTTATTTTCTACAGAGTTCCATATTGGCTTATGACACTCATTTTTCAAATTGTCCTTCACATAATTGCGTCGCGTGTTGTCCGGGTTTCGTTCGCCTCTCTCATTTTTCTTAAGAGTATCTGATTTAATCTTATGTAAATTATCATCACACACACCCATATATATATATATATATATATATATATATATATATATATAATATATATATAGTATATATATATATATATATATATATATATATATATAAGCTTCCAAACTTCCATATTTAATATAAAAATAGACTTCGACCGACTTTATGATCACTTGGGAGGATACAAAAGCTCTCTTGCGTATTTATTCCGTATCACTTAAATAACTTGGTAAGAGTTTAGATAGATTAGTATTCATTGTAGCATATTCATCTTTTGAGAGGTATTTTGAAATGTCTATACAGAGGTTCATGATGAACATAATAATAAATAAATGTGATAGTATTTTGAAGGAATCGCTTGGCAAAAATATACATTCTATTATCATTCAATCGTAATAATAACACTCAAATCAGTATTGCCAGTGTACCAAGTAGTTAGTTAATACAAATGAAAAAAGGAAAACAAAAAACAAGTAATTACAACAAATTACTTTAATGAACACAGAAACCACAGGGTATGAGAATCATGCCATGAGGAATACATTCTGCCAAACATAGTGACCAGCATTATGAAAGTTGGCAAAATTTCCTCTGTGCCTTGTACATTTTATTGAGAACTTCCGTGGTGTGATAGGTATTAATTTCAAGTAAATAGTACATTTACATTATTTTCCACATCCGTCATCTCTGTTGTTTCAACTAGTATTTGGTGGGTAAGCGTTACGTTATGTACGAAACAAGTGTGTGTTGGTGTTTGTGGTGGGGGGGGGGGGGGGGGGGGGGGGGGGGGGGGGGGGGAAGAGTTGGAGTGTTTCTGCATCTCACGGAAAGTATACATAAGTGTGTGTCTTCAAAAGGATTTTATATTGCAACCAATTTATGACACAAATCGCTACTTGCAATCACCAAGCTGGTGGCAGTGATGTTGAAAATGGCATCTTTCCAGTCAGAAAGGACAGTGGTTTGGTTTGAAGCCTTTTTTGTAAACCGTCGGAGCTCAATTCTTCTCACGTATTTGGATAGCGCCTCTTCAGACTATAACTGTTAGTGTTTTTTACTATAATAATTTTTTTTTTAAGGAACGTATCCTACAAACTACCTATTCAGAATTTGTGAAAAGTATTACTTTGTTGATATTGTAAATAATTTTTCCCGTTTCACCAGTCTTTAGAAAAAAAAAGTGCTGTAAACCACTCTCTTGATGCTGTTCTTATGAAAGTGTTATGAAGCGATGTTATACGGAAACTTGTTAACAAATTACTTAGGAATTATAATATTGCCATTTTCAGTGGCACTCCTCCAATTCCAAGCTCTAGAGCAAAAAAAGACACGTAAGTAATTAATGTCTTAATAAGGTTTAGAAAGTAATTATCACATTTTATAATATATATATAAGTATATATACATACATACATAATAATATATATATATATATATATATATATATATATATATATATATATATATATATATATTTGAAATGTCTCTCCTATTTCGGTCACTATAAAATGATGATATAGATGACTTAACAATATTTTGTGTTAAATTGGACGATGGGTTTTCTTTCTTGCAACCTTAAGTTGTCAAAGACTACTTACACTTTGTTTACCTTTTATTAGATAATTTCTAGTGTGGTTGTCAGTGACACGAGGAGAACTATATTGTGCTTGTTATGTGAAAACCTTTTCTCGCCAAAACCACATTAGTATCTATTTAACTGGAAACTTTTTAATATCATCCTCTATACGTTTGGTCTACCGATTGAGTTAGTGCATGCTACTCTTTTGGCAGAGAGCAGCTTCTTTGTTCCGGTTGCATAATTATTCCTGAAAAAAGTTGGTCGCCATATCTTAAAATCAACCATAAAATCTTCGTTAAAAAAATAATCTCTATGTTTCCCACAGCCAGATGACCTGCTTAAATCTTCGTTTAGCTAACCTAACCTAAACTAGGAGCAAGGCCAAAAAATCGGGGCTGATGCAATTCTATGTGGTACACATCTCGGGAATTTGCATCCCGGGTCCGATGTCAGAAGGTCACATCACCCTATACTAGAATGTCATTCTTTTCCTTAGTTCTAAACCAGGTAAAAAGGCTTGCTGTAGTGGAATGGATGCTGACGCTCGTCAACTTCAGCAGAAGCATAATTTTTATGAAGAGCTGTACTTATCTTTGTGCCTAAGCTTAATGACGGCATTATTTCATGGCTGCTTTTCTAAATATTTAATTTCCGTTGTAATTTTCATATCTTTTTACTTAAGCAAATCCCTCTTCGTTCTATTTTGCTCTTTTCCCTTAAATACATGTTAAAGCTGTATAATTTACGGGTTTTCCTGTCTAAATTTTTTATATTTGCGGTCATATCTTTCCTATTCAAAATAGGTCACTTGTTCTTTCTTTTTTTCGATTTCCTTTTTTTATATATTTATACATAAATTTAATTTGGTAAAGAAAGACTCTTGCAAAACAATGAATCTTTGAATCCTGTACTTCACAGTCTATTAATTATGATTCGTTAAATCTGTAATTCGTGATTGCAAATGGGATCTGCTTCTGGAGGTTATTTTATTGAAGGTTAGCAGTAGGATTGTTTATGCTTTTATTTATGCAAGATTAAAGATTGAATTAGAAAGCAAAGATTTGGAGTTTCTTTTCATAGGAACTTCTTAATTTAAAAGAGATGCATGATACATCGTGGCCTACGTTTCTAATGTTATAGGATTGCAGTTTGGGAAGCTGTTTGTGTCTTGTATTTCATTGCATTTTGTCAAGCAGTTGCTTTGTCTTTCGTACTTCATATAGAATTGTGTTTTGGGAGAGTTGATTTTGTTCTTTATCTACTGTAAATTATACACAGCATGCAGTTGAGCTTTATTCTCTCTCTCTCTCTCTCTCTCCCTCCTTGCCGTACGGTGATATTCGTTATTATTGGTGGACTTTTTGTTTTCAAAGGAAAGGTTGTCATCTGCTCTATCAGATCGTTCATTCCCCCTTTCCATGCCTTTACTGCACCTCTCTCAGCTCCCCCACCCCATCGCCTACCCCCACTCGGGGCCTCGTCTCGTGTCCCTCCTGCAGTTATTACCAATTTTACTCAGTCCGACCTTTTTATCTGGGGTCCCATTTTCTCCACGCGTTTTATTAATGTCCCCGAAGCCGTGTGTGCGTGAGTCTGTGTCCACCCTGGCCGCTGGGTCTCCAGTTGCTGTTGCTGTTAATGCTGTTAGGAGGGAAATATTACTGAAGTGCTTTTACTATATATGGGTGGCTGTTGATGGAACCGTATGGTAGCTTTCTTTGTTTATGGAGACACCGAGAGTTTATATTTTATTTATTCGTTAGGGATTATTTTATATGTTTTCGTACAATGGAGATTTTGTTTCTGGTTTCCTAACGTTAGTTACTGTACAGTTATCTGTCTTAGATTCTTACAGATATAATCGCTCTTTCGTAGGGCCTCATCAAACCATTATAGTTTAATAATCATAATAGAAACTGCCTGATAAACTTTGAGGATTGGGAATTAGATGATGATGAGAACATGGTCAGTTGCGAGAATCACTTTGCGTATAAGTAGGTAAACAGGTTTTATACCTGGTTTACTTGCACGCTTAGCGTAATATCTCTCTTAAAGTAATAATTCATAGAAGCCAGATGGTGAGGCATTTCCCAAATATCCAGAGCAAATACAATAAAGGAAAAGGGGAAAAAAGCTAAATTGTTTTGCAGAATAATCCTCTACAAGTTTTTTCCATATATCGTTCATAGATAATACATTTTATCTTGTTTTGAATTTACGAATAATGTATCAGTTTATATGAGTATATATATATATATATATATATATATATATATATATATATATAGATATATATATAATATATATATATATGTGTGTGTGTGTGTGTGTGTGTGTGTGTGTGTATGTATGTATGTATATGTATGTATGTAATTATGAATGTATGTATGTATTATTTAACTTCTTTTCGATTTCTGTATGTATATGTATAAAATTCATATTATATATATATATATATATTATATATATATATATATATATAATATATATGTGTGTGTGTGTGTGTGTGTGTTGGGTGTGTGTGTGTGTGTGTGTGTATTGTGTGCTTATTTTTGAAGCTGTTTCAAATAATCCTATTATTATTCTTAACGTTGAAATAAGCTTTCATCATCACTTACCTTTCATCACTTAATTTTTAATGTATTTCATGATTGTTGCTGTTTTCTATAGTATTCGTATATACTTAGCGAAAGTTAGTCAGCAATCGAAGATGATTTGTAGAAATCGGTAGGATTTTGGAGCGAGGTTCCCTGAAATAACTCATAAAATACATTTCATGATCATTTATCTTGCAGTAATGTAAAGGAGAGACTTTAAATTTTCCAGATTCTAGATGTATGCGTTCACGTGTTAATGAAATAACATCATGTTCTGCTTAGAGCTTTGCTTGTTCTGATATAAAAAATTTTATATCCTGCGTTTTATCGGAATAAAATAGAATGTGTAGAGTAAGAGAGCAATCCATGTTATGATAGCGACGCGGAGTCGCGTGAATATTTTTTATATATCGTGGGAGGTGTCGGGTGGCTGTAGTGAGAGAGATGTTTTAGGCGATATGCCTGGGGGCTGTTTAGGGGCTAAAGGTTTTAGGGGCTAAAAGGAAATAAAGAATAAATCCATCTACGGTTGTCCCCCAGCGTGTACACAAATGTTCAACATATCTAGGTGGCTTTGTCGTGATGTTTTGTGTATTGGTGTGATGGTGTATTAGCCAGGGAGCATTACGATCCTTGATGGCTGGGGAGGGGCGGTGGGAAGGACAGACCTTCCTCTCCCTCTGTTATAAGTCAAAATAATGGCGCCTATCTACCAGGAACAATAATATTAGTCTGACCATAAAAACAGTGCCTGTATGAATTGGCTTCATTTACGATGGAGGGATTGCAGAAAAGGAAAGGCATGGCGTTGCTCTCACCCACGAGCGATCCATTGCTCTCTTTTCCTTTTCGTGCTCGTTATCCGAATTCGTCATTAAGAGATGAATTCGTGAGAGAGAGAGAGAAAGCATCGGGTCCGGATAAACGAGGTCTTGGGTGTCGTCGGTGACCATAAAAAACGGAGTCTTTCTGGATTATCTTTTGTATGCGAGGCGCGTTGGGCTAGGACGGTTCGGTTAGAGGAAGTGATTATTGGCCGTTGTCGCAAATGGCTCCAGATTAGAGTCCAGTGGGCGTTTGTCCAGCTCTTGGAACGCGCCCTGGCAACATCTGTAGGCGAATTTAGATCTTATTGGGTCATGCTGGAAGAGTTGTTATGATCGAGGTCATGAGGTTGGTTCCAACCCTCTTTATATCATGGAAGGGTCTGCTAGGGACACTTCTTCAAGAGACAAAGCGACGCTGGAATCGAGACTCTCTGGGAATCCGCGCCAAGATCCAAATTCCAGGCCTTTGAAATTATCCCGGTTTCAGCTGGAACGTTAGTGGAAGAGGGAGAACTGGCCTGGAAACTGGTGGAAGAAGAAGGCGGTGTACATTAGGGCGTTAATCACTTGAGGCGGACGCTAGAACCCAGTCTCCGAAGGCTGACCGGCCAATCACCATCCCGGCCGCCTGGAAGCTGGAAGAACTCCACCAATCACTAAACCTTGCCGAGCGGCCGCCAGGAATGCTGGAATTTCTTCCCGTCGTAATAATGAGGGGTCTGATGAGTCGCCACTGGATAGCTCACGATCACCCCAACAGAGGAAATGGGTGGAGGAGAAGGAGGAGGAGGAGGCGAAAATGAAATACGCTTTTTCTTCTTTCCTTCCCCACGGTTTTTTCTTTTTTTATCCTTTTTTTATGAGATAAGGGCTTTCATCGGCGGTGAAGCGGGTGTGACCAGTGATGCGAAGGCTGGTGATATGGCTCGGATAAATTCTTTCTTTATTCTTAACTGGAGTTTCTCTTTTTCTCTCTCTTAGAATTATCTGTGTTTTTAGCGTCGGAATTTCCACCATTTCTCTACGGAGCAGTTACAGGGCAGTAAATGATAATGGTTAGAGGGCTGCTTTAACTATCCTTTAATATTGTATCTTATCGTGTAAAATATGATTAGTAATCAAAGTTATTTTTTCTTCGCCTACTTCCTTTACGAAGTGATCACACGACATGCATCTTGACGGGATTCTTCTCGCATGACATACGACCCCTTCTTTGGAAATATTGCCCGCAAATGAAAATGCATTGGATATTTGTGCCACATATTAATTAATGCTTTGATATTCTTTTAGGGTATATGATATAGACAAAAGAGCTCTAAGACGCATTCAGAGGTGAAAGTTCGATTTGCTTCTTAAACTCATAAATACGACTAATATTTTAGTGAATGTGAAAAACACCTCTTTTATTTACGTATAGAAATGGAACTTCAAGGACTTCTGAAATTTTATCTGGCTCTATAGCATGGATTCAGAACTGTGTTTGGTAAACAAAAGTACCGTTGTGGTAAACAAAAATATCTTAAATTAACGATTGTAGAGTTTATTAACTTTTGCAATCATCATTTATTCCGTTTTTTACCAGTTGGAAGATGGATAAGAAGAATTTGGTTTTGTGTTTGTCTACGTTTCCCATATTCATATCATTAAAGCAACAAGCTTTATATCTTTAGTTGTATTTTTCTTAATGAATTCCCATTATATATCTTTAGCGTCTTCGATTACGCCTCATTACATTTCTTTAGATATAAGTAGTCCTTTCAAAGACGAACAGCATTAATTTCTAATAATGTTATAGAATCTCTGAATTTTTCACATGGTACGATGAAATGTGGCTCCTCCGAATTCCTTAAAAAGTCACCAGTGGATGGTCCCGATTAAACGGTAGCATTCGAATAGAAGTGGAATTGTTAGAAGTGATGAAGGAAAAATTTGATGCTTTGAGACTGAAGGAGTTTTTACCTTCATTAGGGGAGTTCCCTCCTTTACGTCATTCCTGATAGCATTGCTTGTTATATTAGTCTTTTTCTGCATTACTTTGTTTTGTGTCTGTTACCGCATGTTGAGAATCAAGCTGACTATGAAATTAATGATTTCGTTGTTTCGTTATTCCCCTTTAGTAAATAGAAGTTTCCAAATGCGGTAAATACAGGAGAAAAAAGTGATTCCTGGTGGTGCTGATGCATCCATGTGAGGCAGCGTAGGGGGAAAAGCCATTAAGCAACGTCCATTATTGAAGTCCGCCTCACGAACGACAATAGTAATGGCAGTTATTCCTTTTTTTACTTCGCACCATTAACGGTAGCCTATTTGGAATTACGCCTTTTGTGAGTTTATGGTGTATAAGTAGAGACGTTAAAGGAACGTGTACAATGGCCTTAATAATTGTGATGCTTACGGGACAAAGAAAGCTTCTCTCGGAGTTTTTGGTGTTTGACGTGAATGTGTCTCTGGCAGTGGCTGAAAGTGATTGCTTGCTGGTTCTTATCAGTAATTGCAAGACTGCGCAAAAAGAATTGGTTTGTATGCATTTAAGCAAGAGGCTGAGGTTGCAGATTTACATTCCTGTAAGCATAAGAAAGCTTATTCAGAGCCTAATATATGATATCAGTGCATTAATAATGTGCCAAATGAAACAACACATAAAATAAGTTCACTAGCTATGCATGTATAAATGGGTGTGTGTGTGTGTGTGTGCGTACCAGCATAACTCTGAAACGCATTGGGCAATTTCAACCAAACTTGATATTCATATGACTTACTATCTGGAAAAGAATGTGTTGGGGTAAACATCACTAGCACCAAATAGGGTAGGGGTGACATGTAAAAATCACCCAAAACGACTGCTGTTAGTTTCCAATCCATAGTTTTCGAGGTCGCTGATATGAATAGTGACACTCCCGATGCCCTTTTAAGCCCAACTTCAGCACTGATAGGAATGGAGGTTGAGAAGGAGTGAAATATAAAATGTCAAAAATGCTGGACAATTTAATTGAACAACTGTCTTAACAGGAGAGAGAGAGAGAGAGAGAGTAGAGCGGGTATTAGGGAGGAGAAAGAGGGAATGAGTGAGGGAGAGTTGGAGAGCAAGAGAAAAAGAGGGAAAGAGTGACTGAGATGTTCTTTTTAAATAATTGGGACCTCTTCTGTATGTATTTTCGTTTATCTCTTCTTATTATTATCTAATGAACACTATATTCTCTGGAAGCTTGAATTTCAAGTCAGTGGCCCCTTTGGGCTTCTTCCATATGAATAGTTTTCATCTTATGAGTAACAGTATTATATATATATATATATATATATATATATATATATATATATATATATATATACACATATTATATATATTATTATATATATATATATGATATATATATATATATAATAATACTGTTACTCATATATATAAAAATCGATATAATACTATATATAATATAACATATATAATATATATATCACACACATTATTTATATATATATATATATATATATATATATATACTATATATATACATATATATCTTATAATACTATATATTATATATATATGTATACATACGTATATATACGCGTGCACACGCACACACACACACATATATAGTATATATCTCTCTCTCTCTCTCTCTCTCTCTCTCTCTATACATACATATATATATATATATATATATATATATATATATATATATATATTTATATATATATATATATATATATATATATATATATATATATATATATATGTAGAATCTACTGGCCATTTTTACCAGATACATATGAAATTGTGATAGCGACAATGCCCTCTTAACTTCTCAAATACTTGCTCTTTTTTTGGATACGCTTGTCACTACAAAGCCTTGAGCGCCAACTTCAAAGAAATTTGAGGAAATCATGATGTCCGGTAGTGGGAAACGAACCCGCGATACCATAATCACGACGAGGTCACCTTGCCGATATGACCACGGGAAGGATAAAAGGGACTTCATCATTTAAATGATAAAGTCCCCTCTTAAATTTTCACTTGAGTAAGAGAAAGATAATTGTTTACCTTGTCTGGACATTTATATTAAAACTGAACCATTTAATTGCAAATTTAGTATTTATAGGAAAAAGACAGAAAATGTGACATATGTACACTATTATTCGGGACATCTTATTGATATAAAAAGGTCAGTTTTTCATCTATGTTTTTTCGAGCCTACGAATAGTTAGTCCTGAGTTTTTAGATCAATAATTCAAAAATATCAGAAAATTAAGGACACTTGTGATATCCTTCACATATCACAGATATTTGTTATAATAAAGCTATTAAGACCTAAGAAATTTCTGAAAGAAAAAAAGGAGTGCACTCAAACACCCTTTATTTGCCTAATTTTATTGGATTTGAGGCTGTAAACCCTTTTATAAAATTGTTTAATATAAATGCATCTTTCACATATAATAAAGTAAAAAACATGCTTACAAAAAAAAGCCCCCGAAAAGACAGCAATATTGCATACAAAACACCATGTTGTATGGATTGTGATTTATTTTACT
>NC_061108.1:73909928-73912428 GCF_015104395.2 Macrobrachium nipponense
TTCATTATTGTTTACCCTCTTTTAATGATTCTCTCTCTCTCTCCTCTCTCTCTCTCTCTCTCTCTCTCTCTCTCTCTCTCTCAATGTAAGTCAAGTAACGAAGACAGTGATGGGATTATCGGATTACTTAGCTCTCAAATCACAAATTATCTTCTCTCTCTTTCTCTCTCTCATTTTTCGATAGCAAGATAAAATTATAAAATTGAAGTGCATTATTGTCGTTAAATGGCTCTCTCTCTCTCTCTCTCTCTCTCTCTCTCTCTCTCTCTCTCTCTCTCTCTCTCTCTTGTGGGTGACTTTCATTTAACGGAACAGGGATCTTGATTGGTTCGTTTCTTTGTCAATTACTTTTCACGGTGATACGAATAATAAAGTATCTTTCTTTTCATTATGTTACTGCAAAGACGCAATTTGTATGTCAGTGCGTTATGGCTACTAATAAATGCTCTTATGATCCTGTGTCTTCCAAAAAAGAGTAGAAAGTAGGAACTTGTCAGTTTCCTTTTTATTATGTCCATTGGCAGGATCGAAATTCGGAAGCAACATTACCGGGCAGTACTTCAACGTTATTTTGTGCACTGGCAGTCCCTATGGATTTAAGTTATTCAAAAAATCTTACGGATATTGATGATAATTTTCATCTTCTATTTTGTCCGAGCTGAAATATTCGCGACTTTCTCCGGGGAAGTTGTACAGAAATTATGTATGAAAAATAGTAAAGTAACTAAGTCTACGGGAGTAACCAGCCTCGTTTCACTGCCAGAAACTGCTCCATTTCAGGGAATCCCTTCTCACCCCCACCCCCTACAAAGGAGGGGGGTAGGTTGGATGAAACCCCATTACAAACCATCTTGGCAGGGTTATGGTGGGGACCCCTAAGATGGTTTGTAATGGGGTTTCATCCAACGTACCCCCCTCCTTTGTAGAGGGTGGGGGTGAGAAGGGATTCCCTGAAACGGAGCTGTTTCTGGCCGTGAAACGAAGCTGGTTATTTCCGTAGACTTAGTTACTTTATGAATTTTCATTGAACATTGAACAAAGACATGTATATGATACGGTAGTAAATGCGGTTTTCAATGGAAACTGTGAGCACAAGATTTTTGCCCTGAGTGCAAGCGGTGGAACTGGGAAGACACCTGATAAATGCCATAATAGATTTTCTTCGCTCGGAGAAGAAAGTCGTACTCGCCACTGCTCTTTCTGGCATTGCAGCTACCTTACTCCACAATGGTCGAATGTTTCACTCTCGCTTCAAGATGCCCATCAACATCACTCCTGAATCCACTTGCCAGGTGTCTGACCAACATGCAAGTGCACAGCTCTTCAGGATGACAGACTTGATCATAAATGATGAAGTCAGCCAAGGTGACAAACTGTTATTCGAATGTTTGGATCGATCATTGCGCAACATTAGGAAGAATCAAGAGTTGCTTGGAGGAATCTGCGTTCTGTTTGTTGGTGATTGGAAGCAAATTCTTCCCGTTCGCAATTCATCCAATGCCACCTTTGCGTCCTATCTCAGAGACATAGGATCAGGGAACTGTTCGTACATTGATCCTCCGAGAAATACGACTGAAGTTCACCCTGAATTTGTGCTAGAATCCTCTTCTGTTTCTGATATTTGCAAGTTTGTCTTTGATGGATCAAGTGAGAGTTATGCGTACCGTTCGTGGCTATGTTCGCGAGCTGTAATAGCTTCAACCAATGAAGTCGTCAATAGTGTCAACGAGCACATGATCAACAACTTCCCCGGAGAAAGTCGCGAATATTCCCCGGAGAAAGTCGCGAATATTTGAGCTCGGACACAATAGAAGATGAAAATTATCATCAATATCCGCAAGATTTTTTGAATAACTTAAATCCATCGGGACTGCCAGTGCACAAAATAACGAAGAAGTACTGTCCGGTAATGTTGCTTCGGAATTTCGATCCTGCCAATGGACATTGCAACGGAACGAGGTACACCGTTATGGAGCTAAACTCCCACGTTATTGAAGCAGTGATAGCAACGGGCCCTCACACCGGCAAACGTCTGTTCATCCCCTGGATTCCTCTGATGCCTTCGGACAACCAGTTTCCGTTCCAGTTACGGCGCAGGCAGTTTCCCATCAACCTGGCCTTCTCTTTCACTGCAAACAAGTCGCAGGGCCAGACTTTGGATCGTGTTGGCGTGTTTCTGCCGTCACCCATGTTCATGCATGGCCAACTTCTGCACCGTATTTTTAATGGGTAAGTTTGCTAGTGTATATAATAATACATATATATACATATATATATCAATATCTATAATATATATAATTATCTATCTATATCTCTCCCTATATATATATATATATATATATATATATATATATATATATATATATAACCGAATACCTTCGGAAAATGATAGGGAGAAATACAAGCGCTTTCATCTTTACTAATACACAGTAAAAATGAATATCATTGAATCTTGTTTCATCAAGTCAAATAATGGAAATGTTTTAAATTTGTCTTGGTT
>NC_061108.1:73917428-74014928 GCF_015104395.2 Macrobrachium nipponense
AGACTAGGAGAGGTCTTGACGATCTGGAAGGTTTGCGAGTAAGTTATCGATGCCGCATGTGCTAAACCACATGGGGCACCTACATCTTACTTGAAGAAAATAAAAGCTGTGCCAGAAAAGCGTCGTTGAAAAGTGGAAAGGTATGGACATCCCGGGAGGACATGGAGGAGCTGCTTCAGATCGAGGAGAGGGAGGCCACAGCTTCCAAGGAGTACTGCTGGAAGTCGTCTCCCGTCCAGATCTGACTGCCACCTTTTTGATGGGGAACATTGTCGCCTTATGGAAACCGAAGAATTTGGGGCCAGCATAGTTTGCAGGTTTGAATTCCGAGGAGGCTGAGAAGCCACTTAATGTTAACTGTGTTGTACTGTTCTCTGTTGCCGCTCTTGTGGTGAGAAGGACTGTCACCTTTGGGTCCATTGTGGATTGCAGCTTTAAATCCACAGATGGCGTGAAAGCCTCTCGAATATGTCCTATGCAGACGCAGAGTAACTGCAGACTTTTCGGCTCATCCTGGAGTCGTTGGTTTCATGCAGAAGCATCCGAGTCTAAAACATTTCCTAAACTTTATTTTCTGAACTGAGAAATTTCTTTTTATATTTTAGCTTGGATTCTGTTTTTCTGTCCTGAAAGCCCTCTGATCTTAAAAACTACTGGGGCTTGATGGCTGAAAATTGGTATGTTGATCATCCACTCTCCGATCATCAAACATACCAATTGCAGCCCTCTAGCCTCAGTAGTTTTGATTTCATTTAAGGTTAAAGTTAGCCATAATCGTGCTTCTGGCAAAGCTATAGGACAGGCCATCACCGGGCCATGGTTAGAGTTTCAGTGGCCTATTTATACGCTGTAGCGGTTGTACAGAAAACTCGATTGCGTCAAAGAAACTTTAGCGCATTTGTCACGTCTTTTATATTGTCACATCTCTTAGCTCTACTCTCCCATGTATGAAAATGTATCCTTGATTTATTTTACTGAGGCCTAGCAGTCCCATTAATCTCTTTTGTGAATGGGTTTTATCTACTGAAATAGTAATAATAATAATAATAATAATAATAATAATAATAATAATAATAAATAATAATAATAATAATAATAATAAAGTACAAGAGAGGGGACTAAACAACACAATAGAAGATGTAAAACAGAGGCTTAAGGCCAAAGCACATAAGATCCAACGGTACATGAACAGGAATAAGGGATACCAACAGAACAAACTATTCGGAACCAACCAGAAAAGACTATACAGCCAACTAGAGGGGAAGACAACCACCCAGAAATTCCTGAAGCCGAACCAAGTAAGAGACTCTGGGAAAACATATGGAGCAATCCGGTATCACACAACAAACATGCAACATGGCTCCAGGAAGTCAAGGAAGAAGAAACAGGGAGAATAAAACAAAGATTCACAGAGATCACGACAGACACAGTCAGACACCAACTAAAGAAAATGCCAAACTGGAAAGCCCCAGGTCCCGATGAAGTCCATGGATACTGGCTCAAAAACTTCAAGGCCCTACACCCACGAATAGCAGAACAACTCCAGCATTGTATCTCAAATCACCATGCACCCAAATGGATGACCACAGGAAGAACATCCTTAGTACAAAAAGACAAGAGTAAGGGAAATATAGCCAGTAACTACAAGCCTATCACCTGCCTACCAATAATGTGGAAGTTACTAACAGGTATCATCAGTGAAAGGCTATACAACTACCTAGAGGAGACAAACACCATCCCCCACCAACAGAAAGGCTGCAGAAGTAAGTGTAGGGGCACAAAAGACCAGCTCCTGATAGACAAAATGGTAATGAAGAACAGTAGGAGAAGGAAAACCAACCTAAGCATGGCATGGATAGACTATAAGAAAGCCTTCGACATGATACCACACACATGGCTAATAGAATGCCTGAAAATATATGGGGCAGAGGAAAACACCATCAGCTTCCTCAAAAATACAATGCGCAACTGGAATACAATACTTACAAGCTCTGGAATAAGACTAGCAGAGGTTAATATCAGGAGAGGGATCTTCCAGGGCGACTCACTGTCCCCACTACTCTTCGTAGTAGCCCTGATTTCCATTACAAAAGTACTACAGAAGATGGATGCCGGGTACCAACTCAAGAAAAGAGGCAACAAAATCAACCATCTGATGTTCATGGACGACATCAAGCTGTATGGTAAGAGCATCAAGGAAATAGATACCCTAATCCAGACTGTAAGGATTGTATCTGGGGACATCAGGATGGAGTTTGGAATAGAAAAATGCGCCTTAGTCAACATACAAAAAGGCAAAGTAACGAGAACTGAAGGGATAAAGCTACCAGATGGGAGCAACATCAAACACATAGATGAGACAGGATACAAATACCTGGGAATAATGGAAGGAGGGGATATAAAACACCAAGAGATGAAGGACACAATCAGGAAAGAATATATGCAGAGACTCAAGGCGATACTCAAGTCAAAACTCAATGGCGGAAATATGATAAAAGCCATAAACACATGGGCAGTGCCAGTAATCAGATACAGTGTAGGAATAGTGGAATGGACGAAGGCAGAACTCCGCAGCATAGATCAGAAAACCAGGAAACATATGGCAATACACAAAGCACTACACCCAAGAGCAAATACGGACAGACTATACATAACACGAAAGGAAGGAGGGAGAGGACTACTAAGTATAGAGGACTGCGTCAACATCGAGAACAGAGCACTGGGGCAATATTGAAAACCAGTGAAGACGAGTGGCTAAAGATTGCATGGGAAGAAGGATTAATAAAAGTAGACGAAGACCCAGAAATATACGGAGACAGGAGAATGACAGACAGAACAGAGGACTGGCACAACAAACCAATGCACGGACAATACATGAGACAGACTAAAGAACTAGCCAGCGATGACACATGGCAATGGCTACAGAGGGGAGAGCTAAAGAAGGAAACTGAAGGAATGATAACAGTGGCACAAGATCAGGCCCTAAGAACCAGATGTTCAAAGAACGATAGATGGAAATAACATCTCTCCCATATGTAGGAAGTGCAATACGAAAAATGAAACCATAAACCACATAGCAAGCGAATGCCCGGCACTTGCACAGAACCAGTACAAAAAGAGGCATGAGTCAGTGGCAAAAGCCCTCCACTGGAGCCTGTGCAAGAAACATCAGCTACCTTGCAGTAATAAGTGGTACGAGCACCAACCTGAGGGAGTGATAGAAAACGATCAGGCAAAGATCCTCTGGGACTATGATATCAGAACGGATAGGGTGTACGTGCAAATAGTGACCAGACGTGACGTTGATTGACAAAGTCAAGAAGAAAGTATCACTCATTGATGTCGCAATACCATGGGACACCAGAGTCGAAGAGAAAGAGAGGGAAAAAATGGATAAGTATCAAGATCTGAAAATAGAAATAAGAAGGATATGGGATATGCCAGTGGAAATCGTACCCATAATCATAGGAGCACTAGGCACGATCCTAAGATCCCTGAAAAGGAATCTAGAAAAACTAGAGGCTGAAGTAGCTCCAGGACTCATGCAGAAGAGTGGGATCCTAGAAACGGCACACATAGTAAGAAAAGTGATGGACTCCTAAGGAGGCAGGATGCAACCCGGAACCCCACACTATAAATACCACCCAGTCGAATTGGAGAACTGTGATAGAGCAAAAAAAAAAAAAATAAATAAAAAATAATAATAATAATAATAATAAACCAAAAGTAACAAGAAAATTTATTGATTTTAAGAATTGTTTATGTCTTATTTGAGTTTCTCAAATTGAAAGTGTATTAGTTGATAAAATCTTATATATATTTATATATATATATATATATATATATATATATATATATATATATATATATTTATATATATATATATATATATACAGATATATATATACATATATATAAATCTTTGTTAAATTGTATGTTTCGTATAGTATATACATATATACTTATAAAAAAAATTAAGTAGGTTATGGAGCTAACGGGTACCGTGCATTAAACATTTTCCAGAAGACCGTTACCAGGTGCGAGTGTGAAATATTCCTAACTATATTCTATTTCATCATCAATATATTCACTATTATATATATAGGTACACTTAATGCTTCTAACATTGACGTAAATACTATTTCTTAACTTTTTTTTTTTTTTTTTTTTTTTGTAATCCTGATAAAAATGATCTTATGCTAAAATACTGGTGTGTTTTGCGCATACTTAGTTGAAACTTACTATTACTTCTGTGAATATGACAGTCCAAGAATAAGCTAAAACATTATTCACATTAATTTTATCGATGGCGCCAATCCCTTTAATCTGGCATTAATGTTTCCATTTTCGTTACACGGCAAATATAAACAAAGGTATCATTGTATCTAAACTCTTCTACATTTCCTGGAATAATGTCGCTGTGACAGATAACATCTAGATTAAATTACGACCTGTGCCTGAAACTGTCATTTAAATTTCTCTTTGCTTCAAGTGCATTGAGTACTTTGGATATTGAATAAGATATAATGACTTTACTTTAACAGTGACGAAATGAATGCATTTACGAGTATTACCCATGCCAATATGAAAGAAAATAAGAAATTCCTAATTACCTTAAAGGATTCTCGGTAACCATGAATGAATTATTAAAATGCAATTAAAACGCTTTACAGAATCCAACCGGGTTTGTGCACCGGTTATCTTAAGTAAAAGTGATTATAAGAATTAATAGATCCAATTAACAGTGTCAATAATCATTTCAACAAATAAAAGCTAAAACACGATTGAATGGAAATGAATTTCTTATTAAAAAGTTTTGTATGAATTCGTCAACTTCACCGTTTGTGTGCAGACTGAAACACATACTCGCACGTGAAATTTTCCTGCAAGGGCAGCAATTAGCTTTTGTTTGTTCCACATCATTATTCTTATCATGATATCTTGACATTCTTCATCAGCTAGATTTAGTAAATTATTCAACAATATACTGGTTAATAGTGGTTTTCGATGCAGTATGCACTCGATTTATATTCGAAACCCGTGATATCATTCTCCAAGAATACCCTCATAAAAATAATTAAGCTATAAAAAATGATATATTTGAATTCAACGTGAAATATAACTCTCCGAAATTGAGTATGGCCAGGGAAAATACCTTATCACTTGCACTGAGCTTTACCTAGAATTTTTTGAGAGAAGCATTTTAAACATTATCCTACAAAATGTGAAATTGTTTTGATAGATATTCTGACGACATAATGTGCTTG
This sequence comes from Macrobrachium nipponense, assembly GCF_015104395.2. Lineage (NCBI taxonomy): Eukaryota > Metazoa > Arthropoda > Malacostraca > Decapoda > Palaemonidae > Macrobrachium > Macrobrachium nipponense. The sequence continues at coordinate 73,922,696 of NC_061108.1, forward strand.
TGTTTGTGGTTTTAGTGACAATAAAAAACCTTCTATATCTCTTCTTGGAAAACTTGACTTATCTTCACTTTCTCTAAATGCAGTAATGCAGGTAACTAACGCCGATTCTTTCACATTTCTAGTGAGAAAACGCTATGCCGTTAGATGCTTTAAAATGCCTCGAACTTCATTTGATTTTTACTATGACAGCGGCCAATTGATAAAAATTTAAGGAATTGTTAATAGAATGTAACGATCGAGTGATTGGCATTTATTCATCAGTGACAAAAATCAACTATCGATTGACAACACCTTAAAATGGAGAAATAAACTTTTCAGAAAATACAGGTTCAGTTGATGAAACATTATCGATCGTTAAAACTCATCTTGGCAGGGTTTTTGAGGCCACTTTTGGGAACATAAAGGCCAATAACCTGACTTATTACACTGGTTTTAAAATTCATTGTTTTAATTTTTCATTCAGCATAACAGCGAAGGGACCTGAGCCATGATTTGGAGTATCCTTTGATAGGCTTCTATGTGGATGTAAGAAGATATATTTAAAAAATGAGGGATTGATTTTTGTCATATTTACTGGATCATAATATTTTTCAGTTCTAACCTTGCTTTTAACAGAATGCCAGTGAAACGTTGTGGTCAGTGTTGGTGTTTTTCATACTTGAGAAAATTTTATGAAAAAAAAAATTATGAAATAAAGGATGTTCTGCCGCAATGGCATTCGTTTTTCGCTTTCAGCAAATAAAATGAACATTTTCTTTCAAGAAATGATCAGAATTCCTGAGTTTTGGCATTGCCCTCTACCTTCCAATTTTGCGTAGCAAATCCTTGCAAAGTTTGGTTCTTGGGAAACCATACTTTCATCGTTATACTTAAGTGTTTAAGTGTATATTAGAATTGGTTTTATTGTTTCATCTTATTTTTATAAATTTCATCTTTCAGGGCTTTGCTTGATTACGTAATGTTTTAGCAAATTAGCTTTCTACATAAATAAAACTTAGCATTAAGAAAAATCCTATAACCTGTGATCCACAAAGGGACGAAGTATTATCTTATCTTTGGAAATCCCGTTTCTCTTATACATACCTGTGATATTAGGTTTCTATACGCACACCTGTTTACACTAATTAACATGTCTCAGTTGTGCAATTCACACTGGCTTTCCTGTTATCGTAGTTTTAACCTCAGATGTTTATAATAAACCGCTGTATACCAATGGGAAAAAAGTTGTCGTAGTGCTTGATGTCAAGGTAGGTTACTTTAACTTGAATATTACCTTTATTGCAGGATGTTTATGTAAGTAACAATACAACCTCTCCAAAATACCGTTATCGTGTATTAGACAGTACAGACCTGCAAGATTGCATGGTAACCTGACTGGATTATAAAATCCTCAAGCCATGTCACTATCTTCTAGTGCTCTGAGATAAACTAATATGAAAAATCATGGATTTTGAAATCCGACTACATTTTGATTTATGTGTTGATATCGTAATTTATATATTACATTACGTCATGCATTTCAACAGGGCTAATGTGCTCCCTTAAAAAAGCAACTCTCGTGTATTCTTGCGATTGTTTTCCTGCGATCAGGCACTAGGAAGTCGAACATACGACTATATTTTTAAAAGCTCATTGAAATTAATGCAATGCGAGGAAACAAAAGTATTTGTTTTATCACAGTGATATAAAAGTATTTGTTTTATCACAGTGATATACTATATTTACAAAATGAGCGTCATTACCACAAAATACGAGCCTCTTTCGTAGAATTCAAAATTTAAAATAACTTTCCCTATTCGTCATAATAAGGAATGATTGTGCTTTCAATACATTTACAGAGTTACATTAGTGGTAAATGATAGTGTTTATGAGGGCTTGTGCTTAATGTTACCATATCTGTGTGTGCGTGTGTTTTTTTTCTTTCTATTTGTTACTAGCTTTCTACAACAGACTTAAAACCCGTAAAAAACCAGCATTCTACCCAAATTACCGTTATTAGGAACCGCAAACAATCGAAGTGAGGACACCGATAACATTTTTAGTAGTCAGAGGTTGTAAGAGCGTCTCAGAACACCCAATGGATTATTTTCCACTGTGTTTGAGGTATATAAATTTTGACGGCGCACTGATCGTTCACGTTTGTTCAATTTTTCTCATCAGCTCCAACTGCGACCCACAACGGATGACTTATTATTGATACTGTCACTTTCAGATATCCCAACACCAGGTGGTCATTACTTTTACAGTAGAGACGACAGTAATTTCACACACGTGACCCTGTCCTCGGCATTCAACTTCACCTGATCCACATGAAATCTGCATTAATAAGGAAACGTTTTCTTACCGTTTCTTCTCCTTTCTTGGTTCGGGGATCGTCGGAGAGAGAGAGAGAGAGAGAGAGAGAGAAACTGAGTCAATGAAGGAAACGTGAAACAAGAATAGGTTTCTACCTAGAGACAATAGATGACTGAAGTTGCTTTACTAGAATGCAGGCACAAGTATTGCAAGTGTGGATCATTTTCTTAGAAATAAAGATGCGATGGTGTACTTTTATATAATAAGACGAACTTTATTAAACGTTATGTGAATATATTAAAACGTTATGTGAATAATTATGCTGACTAAAAATCTTTTATTGACTCCCTTGACTGAGTTTCACAAAGTCTGAATGGTGTAAATGTAATTCAGTTTTCTAAAACAGAACGGAAGTCAAAAGTCCAGATCCTGACTTGTTTGCTCTACTCTGGTTTATCAGTTTGTTTTGCTGGAAGAGTCATTGACAAAAGTTATCAACATTTCTCAATCGCCGTTTAGGTTCAAGGTTAATCTATTAAATGGCGATGGCGATTTCGATCTTAGCAGATAAATCGAAAAATCTGCCTTGCAGATCTGAATATTGATTTTGATTAGAACGAACTCGCTCTCCCAGTGGACCTTATGACCAAACCTTTCATGATTTGATTTTCATGATAATATTTTAAATCTCGCTTTTCACCGCTTCTGTGACTTTAGACGGTGTTTGTTTTTATGTGGGCAAAGCTTTTAGATTAAAAGGGACCACGTGAGCCGTGAGAGATAGCTGGGTCGTGTTAGGTGACATTAAAACCCCAAGTGTGTGATAAATCGGTGGCTCGCAGGTCCGCTGACTAGCGCGCGTGCGCGTACCTGTCCAGGGCCTTGCAGGTAAATCTTATGTCTTCACGAACGGCCCATTGCCCTCCGATCACGGTGGTTTATTTATGCCTCTGTCTCTTTTGGTACCCTTTGGTGAGGCTTTGAATTTTATAGGCATTATAATGTTATTTTCCTCTTTCATCAGTTGTTCCTCTTCAGCTGGATCCCGATGTGTCCAGGTTTGTAGGAGAGGAAACTGAATTCTTAGTAATGCAATAGCTATAACTTATTGATTTATGTAAAGCCGTTCAACTCTCACCAGTTTTCCAAAGACTATAATGTATATGCAGAGTAAATATCCCCTTTTCATTCACCCCAAAATCCTTTCATGGCATCCACTCAGTGTCACACGAGTTACGATTTCACACTTTCGCTGCCACCTGACTCATGGTTGCAATCTTGTTCCATTTGAGTCAAGGTGTTTGCTCAGTTACTCACTGGATTATCGTTTTAATTCTCTATCTGCTGCGTAATTAATAAAGTGCTCTCTCTCTCTCTCTCTCTCTCTCTCTCTCTCTCTCTCTCTCTCTCTTCCTCCCATTCCCTTTCTCTCCTCTCTCCTTCTCTCGTCTCTCTCTCTCTCTTGTATCAAAGTTAGAAGTGTGTTCACTGTTTATCATTTATCATAAGGTTTATCTCTTGGTCCTGAGTCATGTTTTTTTTATGCTTGATACTCGTATTTATTATTTCCATGCTTATAGATCATCGTTTTCACTGTGTCTGCTTATGAGCCATGGTTAGCGCTATCATGTGAATTACTGCCTTTCACTCTCTTCCTGATACTCAATCCTTGCTTTCCACTCTGTCATGAAAGTCATGATTTCAAAGTTCTTTCAACCACTTGAGTCATCATGGCTCTACTCCAAGTGGAGTTTGTTGAGGTATGGTTTTCACACTCTCCGGCATCCAGGTCAAAATTTTCTTTCTCAGTCTGTCATTTGATTCAAGGCTGCCCCCGCCTTTCTGTCACTTGTCCAGGCTCACTCTCTCTCTCTCTCTCTCTCTCTCTCTCTCTCTCTCTCTCTCTCTCTCTCTCTCTCTCTCTCTTATACTTTAGCCTTGTTCTTGGCTGTATTTGCTGCCAGTCTCTTTAACTCCGTTGTTAGTCCCTTGAGTCATGGCTTTCGTTCTGAGACAATCATTCAAATTTGGTCAAATGATTGTCGATGTCATTGCCTCTTAAATCGTTTTTTCTATATATCAAGCTCCCAAATCATTGTTTTCAATCTTTTACTGTCACTTGGCTCATAGTTTTAACAATGCCTGCTACTTTAAGTCTTGATGTTCATTGTATCCTGACGGTTTTCTTCTTTTTTGTCACTAAAGTAATTGTTTTCATGTCTTTCTACTGTATAAGAAATGCTTTTCTGGCACCCAGGTTACAAAGGTGAGTCTCTCTCTCTCTCTCTCTCTCTCTCTCTCTCTCTCTCTCTCTCTCTCTCTCTCTCTCTCTCTCTCTCTGCCACTTTTCATGATTTTGCCCTATCCTTATCATGTCAAAAATGGTTTTCACTCTTGATCTAGAACCGGAGTCATAGTTCGTATTCTCTTACTGTCACTTCATTCATGGTGTTCCCCTCTGTCTTATATTTTTTAGGTCATGGTTTCTATTTTATCTGTTGCATGAATCTGTTTCCCATTTTCTGTGTGCTACTGAGGTCCAGATACACTGTCTCTCACTTGAGGGATGGTCGTCTACCTCTTGCGTCAATGTTTTGACTTTTCGTGTCTCTTGAATCTTGGTTCTCAGTTTCGTTTTGCCACTTGAGTCTTGCAGTGTTCTCAGCCACATGAATCATGGATTTTTGCTGTGCCTGCCACTTCGGAGCATGCTTATCTGTCTTTCTGCACTGGCCCCGAGTACAAACCCTGAGCCTCTAACACCCGAACTTGCCATTGCTTGGTTCACCAAGGTCTTAATGTGAGTCGACAGAGGCTTTGGTACTGATCATTGGTGTGTGTTAGGTCCTTATGATAATTTCAACAGTAAAGTGACATGTCCCCTGCTTCTGTTGCTTATTAGTGACCTTAAACTTCATGCACTTAATACTGGGTCATACCAAATCTTTCGTAGGTTCTGATATCCCGTTCTTGTCATCTTGTCATGTACCAGTGTTCTTTTATATATTTGTTTTCAGATGTAACTTCAGAAAGAAAATTTTACAGACGACCAACTCCAAGGTTTTCAGTTTCTGACAAATGGAGGTCGGGAATAGCTGTATTAGTTGATATTTTTCCTATCTACGCCAAAGATGGAATTCTTCCCTGGTTTTATTGTGAAGAATTTTTATGTAACATTTTTTTTTTTGTAGATGAAGATCTATAGCTTTCTTCAAGAAAGGACCTGCTGCTTTTCTTCCTTGGTCTCTGTGTTTAGGTTTGGGCCACATGAGGAGAATTAAATTTCCCGGCATGTCGGCATTCGCACAAAGAACTGTAAATAGTCTTACACCGAAAGCCCGATCTGCTTTGCACGGGAGGATATTATATGAATGTTTTGGTGCCTTCTCCTGCTCGGTACAATAGGTTTTGCGGGTTTTCACGTCAGTGTTTTAGACATGCACTCGGACTGTTGTTACTCTCCAAATACAGCATTGTGTCATCGACGTATCTTGCAAAATACAAGTAGATTAGGTATTTTATTCTTTTTATTATACATTATTCATGGTCTTAAACCTACAAGTTTTTATCATTTGTAAAGATTGCTTTGATTTTGGCAATCATTTCCATAAAAAGACAGGGGGAATCCCGAAACAAAAAACTTTGTAACCTGAAACTAATCTCCCGTTGTTTAAATACATTACAGGATTTCAAGGTGTACTTTTTTTTTTTCTTTTCTTTTCTTTTCTTTTCTTTTCTTTTTTTTTCTTAGATCAGCAATTGTGCGCGCGTTCGAAATTTCCGAATGCTTTGCGTCGTAAATTATGGTAAATGCAGCCACGTCGTCATCAGATCATCAATCAGCGTCGCAGGAATAATTGAGGCGTGGTTTGCAGTCGTGTTTGTTGCTTACTGTTGCAGGAAACTATCGTAATTGGACCATAATAGAAGATTTTCCTCGCGCTTTGCCAGACCATGAATAATTCTACGGGGAAACCTACCGACGTTTCATATGCAAATTAGTCTGTCATTATTCTACTTCGGGGGAACAGGTTGATCATCAAAACAAAGAGAGTGAAGTTGAAGTTTGAATCACAACCGTTCAAGGCTATATAACTTTCTGATCTTATTCCACCTTTCATTTATGTATTGTTAATAGTCCTACAAAATAGATTCCAATGTAAATAGTACTTACAGTTTGTTTTATAATACATGTTATTTTGATACTTCCAGTCTGCTTTACATTTAGTATTATTGTTTATAATTTATTAATAGCATTTTTTATAATTCATTAAGGCAGGTGTTTTAACGATATAAATACACATAATTCTTAGCAAATAACCGTTATATTTCTTCCGTTACCCATCAGGAACTAAACAGGTATATTTATTCTTATGCAGTAACTGGTAGTAATATGAAATTATTGTTTGTCTGGCCCTTTTGGCTCATGATCCTTCATTCGCTTGTTCATCCAGCTAAGGATGGATATACAAAACAGTCATTACTTTTCCATTGGGCATTACCAAGCGTTTCTGTGGATTAACTTTTATTGTCGTGTCTTTCATAATATAGTTGATTTATAGGCCTTTCATTCTATCACTAACAAATTCTTTCAAGCTGGATCTGGTTGAGAAAGTTAGGAAATCTTATTTAGCTTTTCCGCTCTTACGATTATGAACGCTGCTCTTTTTTTTCGTAGATTTTGCACCCAAAGTAAACCGAATAAATATTGTTCCATGTCACCTCTTGGAATTCGATAACTCTAAACCCACTCACTTCTTCTTCTTCTTCTTCTTCTTCCTCGTCTTCTTCTTCTTCTTCTTCTTCTTCTTTAGGAGGTTCATGAAAACTCGCCCTGTTATCGAAGGAATCAGACCAGAAAGAATCCATGAAAATAACATTGACGAGTTCCTTATTTTTCTTCCATCAGCATAAAGTATAATTTTTACAGAAGTGATACCTCCCCTCCCCAATCCTATCTTGCAGTTTCCTTATATCTATGAGTATACTTATGAAGGGCGATCTATTTTAATGTAAAATTTTTGTATTTTACTCTCTAATTGTATTATTGTTCTGGGGCAAAGATGGCCGTCATTGAGAAAGGAACGACATTCTGTTATCATCATTATTTTGCTTTCGTTTTCTTACAGTAACCTTGATTACTATGCATTAATTGTGGAAAGACATATTCTGATAAGTTTCGCCAAATTTAATTGGCATAATTGCGTTCATTTATCTGAAGTTTTGTAAAAATATGTTATAGAAGTAGTAAGCGTTACAGGAATGAAATGCTTTTATTTCATCTAATTTTAATTGTTAATGCTTTTTGTTACTTGTTTTGACATCCCTACCCCATTAAGTAAAGTATTTTTTCCTTAAAAACAGTGTGACCTCAAAAGAAACCAAAACAATGTTCAGTTGTGCACCCTTCCGCTATCAGCTGAAACTGAAGATAAAAATTGGTTTTTAAGATTATGATTTTCGTGTGCATGTCTACAAATGTAATTTGATACTTTCTACATATTTTGCAGTCTTCTAAAATACTGAAATTTGTCCCTGAGCTTCCGTTACCAAGATTGCTGAAAACCCCCATAAGTTATAATACACAAATAGAATTATCATGTAAGTCTGTTGAGGCGGGTACCCAATGCATTATATCTAACCTAGGTCCATTGATAAATTAAAATAAGCAATTCAATGTCATTAAAAGATGAGATAAATTAATAATAATGATGAAAAGTACTTGAAACAACGTAAATGCCAATTATTTCGCTGCTAAATCTGAACTACTTTCACGTTTTTTTTCTTTTCGCCCACTCGCCCACTGTTAGGCCATTTTGCGATTAACTAAATAACTGGGCAAAACGAAATTAGGCAGTAACTAGAAATTGTATGTTGTAGGTGGATTACACGTATATTGTAGGACATTTGATCGGGGCTTGGAATGTTACAGATCTCGCTGCTTTTACTGATTACTACCTGCTAATCGTCGTAACGCAGAGTGCGGTTGGAATCAGTTAATTAGTCCCTGACTTTTCAAGGTATGAGTGGTTACGGTGATTGCAGTCAGGTCACATTGCCATTTTCAAATCGTTATTTTAGACGCTTTCCTTTCTAAGAGTAGAATCGTTTTCATTTACTTTTGGTAAAATCATCCAAAAGGAGTGAACATTTGTAATTTTGATTGCGAATTTTAATTGGTATTAATTTGAGCCCAAAATCTTGATGTGCTTTCCATTTCGCAGTGGGCTATAAGAAATCAGTCCCTGATCATTCACTTTGAAATCAAATGAAAAAATGACAGTGAATGTGTTTCTTTTGTTTTAGTAGAATTAGATGAACCAGTATCTTTTAGTTGTATGTAGCGGCCAATTTTGTGGACATTTTTTGCACAAAGGATGGGATAAAAGATTTTTTTACAATCGCTTGTACTCAAAATATGTATTTTGTCTAAATGTATGGGGATAGTTTTGGGGAGCGGAAATTTTTGAAATTAAAGACGGTTTTTTACAAAAGTTGCAACCAACTTTTATAAACTGACGCAAAATTCATAATTTCGACCAAATAAAACGAAGTCTGCAACATCTCCAGACATCACTGCACTGGATAAGATAAGAGGAATCCGAGGCTGAGTGAGTCTTAGCCCATGTGTGGGAGTGCGAAATTAGAGTTGTAATATCAAGATTGAGAAGTACAGAGTTTTCTATCAGGCAGACCATAAACCCAGTTCGGCTGGCGCTTCGGATATTCCTTCTAGCTCCATATTATCCGTTCTAACGGTGGATTTCTTGCGCTGCTTGCGCCTGTCTGACACGGATTGCGGACGCATGAATACTTATCGCGTTTGAGATTGTGTCTTGTATGCCTCGGCGATCTTAAGAGATGCATGTCAATAAAGCGGGGTTGGACCGGCCGGGCTTGGGATCGCTATTCCCGTCTTCTCGTAAATCGCGCCACCATCGCCTCGCTCCCTTGTTTCTTTTCATATCATCTGTAAAATATATGCAGTAAACAAACAAAACGTCGCTCGTTATAGTTAGGTTTGAGCAGGGAATGGCTTCTATAAGGGCTCCCAGCCACATTGAGAAGGTCTATAAAGATGCCAGTCTTTTTCTATCAAGCATCTCTCTCTCTCTCTCTCTCTCTCTCTCTCTCTCTCTCTCTCTCTCTTGCGTGTCTGTCGTTGCGTCTTAGTTGCAGGGGCCTTCACGGGTGTACGACTACGGGATCTATTTAGGCTATCACTGTTATTACAGTCTCTCTCTCTCTCTCTCTCTCTCTCTCTCTCTCTCTCTCTCTCTCTCTGTACTATATACGTAATGCGTGTTCTTTCAGTGATGGTATATTTAATTGGTAATTTCAAGATATATTTATGTCATGTTTCCCTGGTGATCCGTAATTTATTTTTTTATTTTATTTTTTTATTTCTTAATTATTTTTTATTTTAATTATTTCCCTGTAAAGGACATAGAAATTAAAGACGAGGACTGGCAAAGGATGGAAGTCGTATAAAATTATGGCTATTTGTGGATATATATATATATATATATATATATATATACATATATACATATATATATATATATATATATTATTATATATATATATATATATATATATAAATGCAAGAGGATCTGATTTTGTTTGTCCTCCCGGGTGACAGTAGGGAAGACATGACATAGCCACACACACACCCTGCAAACTGGTTTGTCCTCCCCCTCCCCCCGGGCGGGGGCGGGGTAAGTAGATGAACGGGACTGTAGGGGAGATATCCACCACCCTCCTGCAAACCTGTTTGTCCGCCTCGGGTGGGAGCCGGGTAGTATCGTGAGGGTAAGGGAGACAGCAGCCCCCGGTTCCAGTGCGCTTTGCACGCTTCAACAAGCTTGTGTGTGTGTGTGTGTGTGTGTATAATATATATATATATATATATATATATATATATATATATATATATATATATATATATTATGCAACTGTGAACCTTATAAACATTATAGAAAAACATTATAGTGCTCTGCTTTTGACAAATGATAGGAGCTATTGATTAAAGGATCTGATGGTGCGTGTTTCTTGCTTGGAATGTTAAAGCCATCTTCAGAGTAGAAGAATTATAATAGAACTTTTGTCTGATTGGGACAATTTCAAACTAGGAATATCCTAGTTCGATTAAGTGATAAGTTATAAGAACTTTAATTTCATGTTTCAGATATGTGTGTTTTCCTAATTTGTACCATTTCTGAATCTTAAATATATTAACTATATCAGCATGTCAACTTTTTGGACATGGAGTTACCGAAGAATTTTCCATAATGTTTAATGGTTTATCACTTGTTTGTGGTCCTTTCTGGAATGAATGAAATTAAAAGCAACATTGAGGTAACCCTCCCAGTCCCTTTCACATAACAAGAAATGTGTTTGGTTTTCCTCTAATGAAAAAATTAAAGGAAATATTAAACACACTACTCCGAATTCTTCTGTTTCACAGGTAGTTTTTAGGGATCTTGCCTAGATAAGGTCGGCAAAATCTTCTGCAGGGATTTGTCATCATAAACCCTCTAATCTAGTCATTTTAAAATATCAGTAGAAATTGCAACCACACGGACGATTAAGTGTTTAACTGGACTGACGTAGGAGTTAGCGATGGTTCTGATTCAAAAGTACTATTGTTATTTCGTTTACTACATGTTCTCTATTCCTCGAAAGTGTACTGTAAGCTGCACTTTTAGTTAACTAGAGATTTGGATCTTATAAACTCTCTAATAAAGATGTGATCGTAAATTTGGGAATTTGGAAATGTCTAGAAAGCACGCTTGTAGCAACGCTGCAGCGGACCCCATTCCCACTCTTCTAGTGACGACAGACTTCAAACGTGTAGCAGGTGTGGTCTTGTTTAGAAGGCCGGACACTGGCTAGATCTTGCTTGAAATAATTGGTATTCGTTTCATCATTTTACCAAATTATTCGAGGCCGATCGTTGCCGTCCATCGACTTGTACCATGTCCAGTAGTTATGCTACATTCGCAGGCTCGATTAAATTGCGATGTTAGTGAATTGTGTCAGAATTTAGGCAATATTTGAAACTTGATGGCCGGCCCGCATGTGGTCCAGAATTCGATTGTCTCTTGATTAAGGTTAACGTAAATTTAAATACCTTTGAGATTAACGTAAATTCAGATAGCTTAGTATGTTGTTTGTGTGATTTAGGGCATTTTTGTACTAAAATTCATAAAATGTACCTGTGTTTGTGTAGCCACCACATGTTTATGCTGGTTCTTCAGAGTCGGTGTCTCTTTTAGAATGTATAAAAAGCCAAGGGTTTTCGGGGATTGTTATCTAGGACTAATATTTCTTGGGCGTCATTATCATTTTTATATTTACAGTCTTTTGTTTATGTTTTGACGGTCATCCTCAACAGGATTGCACTAAACACGCCGCAAAGGTTGGTAAATACCTGGTTAAAACATTTGGGGGTCACTCTAGGAAAGATCTGTTTTCAGAATTGAAAGCTTCGAAATTAAATGTAGAGCACTTGGATGTAGTTTAAAAATGAAAACCTAAGCAGATATACTTGCCTAAGGACGAAAAAGAAGTTTGAATAGAAATTTTTCAGAAAGAAGAAATTTAGGAGTTTGAAAAAGTGCTTTACGAAAATTGAAAGGATGGTCATGTCAGTAGAATATTCGTTTATTAAGCGGGTTTATTATTAATCGTTACACAAGTGAAACATCAAATGATTTCATTTCCTTATTTCGTTTAACATGATTTCATGTATGAAATATATGTAAACATTTCTGAATTCGATGGGCATAGGCTTATAAGGGCTGGAAACGGAATTGTATTAATACTGGTTTTATCGCAAAATAAGTGAAGTATCATGTGCTTTCAAGTTAAAATGTCTTGTACGATGTGGACAAATACTTAGGTTTATCCTGATATTAAGTGCTCTTCTTCACAGAAAACGAGATCTGGCGCCTTTGTTTGACGAGGGGTAACTATGATGGCAATTGTCGAACTTTAGCCAGTGGTGTTCTAACAGTTTGCATGAGCGACAGTCTACCTGTGACATTTTTCGTGAAATTTTAACTTTGTAAAATTTTATTCATATTTCAGCAATGCTCTTTTTATATCATTGCATGATAATGCATCGAATAACCCTGACAGAGAAATTTTACTTTTGAACAGCGACGAAGATCAATATTCGACATCATCGGTGATAATCTAGGATCTCGGTAGTACTCCATATATTCGTTTCATCCTTGTTATGTAGTAATTGTCGAATCATAATTATGCAGTGTAAAAGTATAGCAAAGTGAATGTGTTAAAAGGCAATTATTATGGTTATGGAACTTTTCCATTCTTGTAATCCACATACCAATTGAGCTGAAGTGTTTTCATCTATTTCTCTCCCCCTCTCTTCCTTTCACACATACAATATATATATATATATAATATATATATATATATATATATATATATATATATATATATATATAATATATATCTCTCTTTCTCTCTCTCTCTCTCTCTCTCGCTCTCTCTCTCATCTCTTTCTTCCTCATCCTCTCTCTCACTCCTCTCCTCTCTCTCTATCTCTCTCTCTCTCTCTCTTTTGTAACTTGCGAACAACTAATCGCTACTATTTCCTTCGAGAACAAAGACTTTGACGTGAAGTAGAAAGCGGTCAGATACTTAATTCTTTTTCACTGGTTCCTCAACTTTGATCGGACTCCCCTTTCTTCCGATTACCTGTTTCCTTTTCCTCTGCTGGTAAGATACTCTGGTTAGATAAGACCGCGTAATGCTCTTTACTTGTAGCCAAGTGATTTCCCGAACACCTAAGAATATGAGGTAAACTTTTTCATTGCATTTGTATTTTCTCTGCCAAGCGTCTTATTCAATCTTTATTTTTTTTTATTTTCTTATTCTTGTGACATTTGCGCGGATATCCTACTTTTCTCCATTTTATTTTTATTTTTACATAACTTAACGAATCTAATGCGTCGTCTGTGCAGATTTCCCTTTGTCTGATTTTAACAGATCTCAGTTGCCTGCGTCTTTCCAGTTGTTTTCTAGCCGTCTGTCTACCAGTCCGTTTGACTAAAGCCGTTACAGCCATTGCCGTGGAATGCCCCCACTTTCTTTCCTTTAGCTCAGTAATTTAATGTCAACTGTTGGGTAAAATGCAATCAAAACCCTTGTCTTAGCTTCGTCCTACTGCGGACTTCTCGTAGCCAGTCCAAGCGAACTAATCGCCTCTGCTTTAATCTAATAGCATGCAGGTATCACGTGGCAGAGGCGACAGAGACAAATCAGAGGGTAAATCCTTTTCAGGCCAAGTCCTCACCTGTTTGTCTTAAAAACTATAGTAGATTCACATCACCGTGCATCTGATGTCTAGGCCCGTCCTTTACGACCCTCCTGATTTGCTGTTGATAAACCAGTCACAGGGCTGGAAATTCTCAGTCTCTCTCAAGAGTTCATATAGGTAAGATGTATGCTCCACGTCTCCTGAGGGATATATACGCCTTTGAGGAGAGGTGGAACATACACCTTGCCTATGTGAACTCTCAAGAGAGACTGAGAGTTTCCAGCCCTGTGATTGGCTTATCAACAGGCAATCAGGAGCGTCGTAGGAGACTGGCCTAGACGTCAAATGCACGGCTACTATAGTAACCTTTCCTTTTTGTGACCCTGGCTTAGCAGTATATGTATTGCAATAAGTCAACTTTCTCTCTCATTACTCCTTATGTCAGATTCTCCGAAAAATCATCAATGTCACTGTAAGTCTTGATGCCTTTTTTAATTACTTTTAAGCTAGAATTTAGTGTTTTAAATTCTAATGTGTAATCAAGAGCAGTAGTTAAGAAGCGAACTAGACTTCACGGGCTTACTTATGTGCTGCTCACCCACTGCTAGGTCTTGTCTTGACATACCTACTCTGTATTCAGTATAGAATATAGAGTCTGAGTAAAAGTTTGTGTGAAATGATAGTGTTTCGTTGTCTGTGTTGTATCATTTGCCATTTACAGGTTCTTTTCCATTGTTGGTTTTTCTTAAGGTGTGAATAACAGATAGACAGCTAAGTTATTATTGTTCCATATCGAAGTTTACTGTGTCTACTTGTTTGTTTCTGAAAAGCTCTGATATTGCCAATGTTACCAACAGGAAAAACTTGAGAATCCATTTTTAAACGTCATTGATTTTTCCTGATGTATTAGAAAATTATATGTAGTTTTGAGAACATCTATTGAACATTAAGCCAAAGCCACAAAAATGAACCATTGGAAATTTTTAGAATATGTATAAATGCCAGGGATACAGAAAAGGATAGGATGAGGAAACGAACTGAAGTTATGTATAAATGCCAGGGATACAGAAAAGGATAGGATGAGGAAACGAACTGAAGTTTTCAGTATGAAAGGTTTTTGTTTTACTTTATTTTCCCGAAGGTAACAGCTGCTAATTAGTGTGCAGTTGGCTCCCTACAATATATTATTATTATTATTATTATTTTTATTATTATTATTATTATTGCTCTATCACAGTCCTCCAATTCGACTGGGTGGTATTTATAGTGTGGGGTTCCGGGTTGCATCCTGCCTCCTTAGGAGTCCATCACTTTTCTTACTATGTGTGCCGTTTCTAGGATCACACTCTTCTGCATGAGTCCTGGAGCTACTTCAGCCTCTAGTTTTTCTAGATTCCTTTTCAGGGATCTTGGGATCGTGCCTAGTGCTCCTATGATTATGGGTACGATTTCCACTGGCATATCCCATATCCTTCTTATTTCTATTTTCAGATCTTGATAACTTATCATTTTTCCCTCTCTTTCTCTTCAACTCTGGTGTCCCATGGTATTGCGACATCAATGAGTGATACTTTCTTCTTGACTTTGTCAATCAACGTCACGTCTGGTCTGTTTGCACGTATCACCCTATCCGTTCTGATACCATAGTCCCAGAGGATCTTTGCCTGATCGTTTTCTATCACTCCCTCAGGTTGGTGCTCGTACCACTTATTACTGCAAGGTAGCTGATGTTTCTTGCACAGGCTCCAGTGGAGGGCTTTTGCCACTGAATCATGCCTCTTTTTGTACTGGTTCTGTGCAAGTGGCGGGCATTCGCTTGCTATTATTATTATTATTATTATTATTATTATTATTATTATTATTATTATTATTATTATTATTATTATTATTATTATTATTATTATTATTATTATTATTATTATTATTATTATTTTGATAAAAATGGTTGCTGCTTCAGCACTATTAATCTTGTAAAGAGTTTTCTCTAATTTTCTGATGACAGATATCTCCCTGATGCTTAGACTGGCGAGCAACGTGCCAAAGGGCATGGTAAAATCTGGTTGTTGAGTCCTTTTTTTGGTGTTTATAGCTCTATTTTGCTTATACAATGCTCTCTCTCTCTCTCTCTCTCTCTCTCTCTCTCTCTCTCTCTCTCTCTCTCTCTCTCTCTCTAACGCGAAGTTTCGTCCAGGCCTACAGGACATTATCCAGCGATGACTGCTGGAGGATTGAATTCCAGTGGTAGTTGTTGTTGTTGTTGTTGATTAAGCTGGCTTTATGCCAGCACGAGCTCTTGCTCATAGAGCAGCCCGTAGGTCATTTTGCAGATGGAAAGATAAGTTTTAAGGATATGATGTGAGCCTTTATTATGATATCAATGCAATATGCAGGTGAAATTATATTATTTTTAAAAGTGAAATGAAAGGTGAACAGGCAAGGTTACAAACCCCTTTAAACCTTAGGCACGCATCAGTAGGAGAAAAAGATAGATAGTAGTGAGTTCTAGCGAGTCAGAGATACCCAGTAAGGAAAATAAAAAAACTATCGTCGTAGAAAAACGGAAAACGCATAATTCCAAGGAGTTAAAGTATCATTTTTCATTATTCGAGAAAGATAAAAAAAGAAAAAATAATCACCGATCGTTAGTGGTAGAGATCGATGATGGAAAAACGAAAAATTTTTCATTTTTAGAAAAATCAAAACAGAGGCTAGTCACAGCTTAAGCGGTAGTTTGAGTGACATTTGAAAAATTCGGTCGTTAGACGTGAGGCGGCCGAAAACGGAGGGGAAAGGAAGGTTGTTAAGTAGTAGTAAAAGTAGTTAATTGCCAACCAAAATAGTTAACAACTAATTACAAGTGACTCTGGTTCTGTAGGGGTATCTCGGTGCGAGGATATCGTCTGGGGTACTAATCTCCATCTTGGACTTCATGGATGAGTGCAGCTAATGTTTGCTCTTACTTTCCAAAAGGAAAGTAAGCAGCTCTATATATATATGCATAGAACTCTTCGTAGGTGAGCAGGAACTTTCTTATCTCGAACTCTCCCACAAGAATGGTGTTGCGGGCTCTCAAGTGCGGCTGGGGAACCCCTGGCATCGTTGCCAATTTAGTGGAGCTTCACACATACGCCGATGCATTTACAACTCTTTCCATGAATTCTAGTTGACTTAGTAATGCAATAATGATAAAATTGCTCTTATATGTATGCCCCGCCCAAGGATACCCTGGGATTTACATTGGTATGACGACGATGCGCCTGTCGGAGAGGATCACCTGCCATGCCCAGGAGGGTGCCATTAGGCAGCCCGCCCTTGCACCAACAGAATATCAAAAGAGACGACATCAGCAGGAATATAAAAATAATCGGAAGAGCCCCCGACCCACAACGTCTGCGCCTCCTAGAAGCGCTTTTTTATCCTTGAACACTACACAAGAAGCGTTCCTGATACCAACATGTGTGAGGAAGATCACGCCCCTCCCACCCAACGAGAGTACCACCGCGCAAGAGATACCAGATGAGATGACCAACACCGGACGTGGCACATAAACAATTAAAATAATACCAGGGGTGGCGCCAACCAGTAGTCTCCTAGTGATATCACCCACCTGAGGAGGTCTGTAAGTCTCGAGAGCACTCGCCGTATGAGTCACCTTCCCAGGAACCAATGAAAATTCGACCTGCCCCTGGGGTTCTCCAGCCGCACTTGAGAGGCTGCAACACGAAGTTACAAGGACTCGCAACTGGAATGCTACGGGCTGCTCTAATCTCAAACAACAACTGGAATACCCGGCCATCTCCCAGGTAAAAAAGGGGAATTACACGGTAAAATCCACAAGGACACATGGGAATCTCCTGTTGCCCTGCACACCCCACAGGAAAAAGAATTCTCTCATGGTTTTTAAACCATGGAAACACATGGGACTCTGCTGATGTTCCACCACCTCCCCAAAAGAAAGAAATCTCTCCTAGTTAAAACTGAAAGGGAACCACCGAAAGCTGCACATTGCTACACACAAACCCTCTATTTCACTGTTTGCAAATGGGAGTTATATATATCTTTAGGAACATATGTATAAGTGTAGTAGGTGTGTACATGTAAATTTACTATTATACTTTCTTAATGCCTGTTTGATATACATTACATAAATTCAGATACTACACACATTATTATAGTGAATTCCCTTTCTACTTTTTTTTTTTTTTTTTTTTTTTTTTTTTTTTTTTTTTTTTTTTTTTTTTTTTTTTTTTTTTTTTTTTTTTTTTTTTGAGACCACCTTTCCCTCAGACAAAAACTCGCTTCCATTTCCTACTATTCAACTAGGCTGAGTCTCACTGCTATAAAGCTTTCTCTCCTACTGATGGGTACCATAAGGTTCAAAGGGGTTGCAATCCTGCCTGTCACCCTCTTTCATTTCAATAACTAACCGACGAAACCACTTATTTTTTTTATTTTTTACAAATAATCCAGCTATGGGTTGCTCCAGGAGCAAGAGCCCGTGCCAGCACAAGGCTGGCTTAATCTTAAACATCAACAACCACTGGAATACTATGGGCTGCTGTATAGAGCCAGTGCTGGCATAAGGCCAACTTAATCTCCAACAACAACAGCCACTGGAATTCAGTCCCTCAGCATTCATCGCTGGAAAATGTCCTGTAGGTCTGGACGAAACGTCTCGGAGAGGGAGAGAGAAATCTTGTATAAGCAAAATATAACAGTAAACACCAAAAAATGACTCAACAACCGGATTTTACCATGCCCTTTGGTGCGTTGCTCGCCAGTCTAAGCAACAGAAAGAAATCAGTCATAAAAAAATAGGGAAGACTCTTTACAAGATTAATAGTGCTGAAGCAGCAACCATTTTTAACAAAACATGCTTAAGTTATTATTTTACACAGTTTTTCAAATAGATTTAATCGTACTACTTTCATCAGAACCAATGGAAATGGAGGAGAATCCCTTGGACTTCAAAGGTAGATAAAACAGGATATTGTTTTTCCTCCCTGAAGGGAACAATTTTGTAAGATCCGCGACGATCTTTTAAAGATGGCGTCGAAAACAAATTTCCTTTCATTGATTTGTGTTTTTATTTGTTTATTTAGGATATCACATGTTTTTGTATGTATCCGGGTTACTTTTTTAGGGTTCTATTTTGTGTTCTTTAATAGCGTCAAAATAAAGCCTGGAGTTTTGAAAAATTTTAATAAAGTATATACATGAACGTTTTCTGGTGTACTTCCAGCCATCTTGTATATATAATATATGTATACGTATGTGTGTGTGTGTGTGTGTATATATATATATATATATATATATATATATATATATATACATATATATATATATATATATATATATATATATTATATATATATGAATAACTTGATCACTAAGAATATAAAACGTGATGCTATGTATAAACAAAGGTGATGCCACAGAGGAAAATTGAAAGGCGAGAAAGCCAAGAACTTTCGGTCTAACACGACCCTTTACTTAGGCGAATACTTGTCATGTATATTGGCTATTTTATTAAAATGAACGACCATTCATTTGCAACAATTCAAAGCTATCAATGATTTTCAAAGCAACTTCCTCCTACTAGAATATTCATTATAACAGAAGGAAAAACATATTCCATGTAGTGAAATATAGTAGATTGCGGAAACATAATGGTCATTATGCTGACAATGTTCCTTTCATTTAATGCTAATTTCATTCATGTTGAATGAAAATATACTTGACACTTTTAAGATTCCCATCAGTTATAGTTATGTATAATAGCACTTCACGTCATCTGTAAGTTTCATGTTAGTATCTCTTGTCTGTTGCGCATCTTTGGAGATGGTGTTCAAAATAGGTACTTGCAACTTGTTTCGTCTCCTTTTATCGCTATAACTTGCACCAGTATCTCTGCCATTGTCTAACTTTTCCCACCCATCGTCATCGTTACCTCTATTGTCAACGTCCGAATCTCTTTCCTTTCTGTCAGTGTCATTTTGTAAGCTCCAAAGGAAAAAGTTCTTTTGTATGTAGAATTAGCAGTAGGTTCCCCTCTGTTCCGTGCATTACAGACGATCTATAAACATAGTAAGCAGCCGAGGTATAGGTGCAGATAAGAATGGATTTTTATAATAACATGCAAGCAGGAATACAATAACAGAAATTCATATGAATTATTACTAACAATCGCTGTAAACAGAAATAAAGTCCTTGCTACTTGAAATTCAAACATGCTAGTTAGTTTTGCATGTAAAACTGATAATTTTGTATGGAATATTAGTTTGTTTGTCTGATTAACATCGTTGTTATATGTCCTTTATCATTTTTAAGAAAATGGTCACTATATCAGTTAAAATTGCCTAATTTTAGGTTTGTGTCAAATTGAAATCACTTTTTCTCCCTTCCGTAAACCTATGAGCCCTTACAAATTTCCCAGTTCTTCTTTTATGGCTCCTAGGTGTCACACGTGGCAGTGGCAGGACCACCATACCATGGCAAAGAGTGTTTGCTGGCGTGTGACTCTTGAAGTGTCTTTGCATTGAAATCCAACATGAAAGGGTATCTCACATTTGATCATCCTTTCGGAATTCTGGACTCTCGAGTGATGAAACAAATGTGAATATCCAGCCAGCCAGATGAGTCTCAAATAAGTGAATATATACACTACCAAGGTTTGGTGCTTTGAAATTCAAAACTGAGTTCATTGCTGCCTGAAGGAAGGTTAGCATCCCCAAAGCTATGTAATGTACTTTGGAAAGATTGGACTGCCGTACTAAATAAATTCAACGTGTCCGGGCCTCGGAGAGCTAAGCATATGATAGCAGTAATTTTAGTTTTCTGTAAAAGAACACCATTGAGATGGCATTTTGTCTGTCAGATCTTGAAAACTACTGAGGCTAGAGGGCTGCAAACTGGTATGTTGATCGTCCATCCTCCAATCATCGAACATATTATATTGCAGCCCTCTAGCTGCAGTGTTTATTTTATTTAAGGTTAAACTTTAACCATGATCGCGCTTCTGACACCGCAATAGGTGCCAACAACACAGGACACTACCTGTGCGTGGCTGAGAGTTTCATACAGAAATAGACACTGTACAGAAAACGCGTTAGCACCCGAAGAAACTTCTGTGCAATTTTTACATGTTTAGTTTTCTATATGGTACACAGACCTCACTGGATTTTAATGGCAATGAGTGAACGATTTGGCTGTCTAGAGCTCAACCATAAATCTGTGGCCTATTATATCACTTATGTATGAGAAAAATAAGAAAGGGATCAGTCCTCAGCCCAAAACCAAGCATGGTCTGCGAATTTGCCGCAGAGCTCATCCACAGACTAAGAACTGATACGGAAACTCTTGCCTCTGTCAGTGGAATACACAGAAAAATCCCATCTAACCAAAATTGCTCTCCAAAGATTACAAATGTCTTCGATATGCACAATTTAGAAAGATACACAAATAATTTACTGTTCTGAAACATGCAAACTACTATGAGATTCAGGGTCTCTGTAACACGGTTTTTTGGACTTTGCTCCTTGTCAAAGCATCGGATGTAGCTGAAAGTTGACATATGTATATTTTACAACCACACACAAATTTTGTCAGCATTATCAATAGCCTAAACCCGATAGTTTTGATTTTTATAGAGTAAAAATGATCTAGCCGACGCCATGGCCAATGATTACGAGCCAAGAGTCGAAAAACATTCATTACGTAAGCAAGGTAAACAAACACTTTTTGACTAAATGTTGCCCCGCCCATCCTCCAGACAGAAATGCCATCGGCTCTGAAACCCAAAGACTTTATGAATGGCGGAACGATACATAGATGTGGGTTGGGTATCAGTGCTAGCGTAGTAATACTACTGTAGCAGTAGTGCCGCAACAGTATAGCAGTAATATACATGAATTAAACGTTTAGGCCAACTGCTGGGATCCTTGAGGATCATATAGCACTTCTTACAACTACTCGAGAAATTAGTTTTTATAGCCAGAAGTTAAATTTTCTAATCCAACAATGCCCATGGTAGCCTTCAGTGTTATCCTGAATTATAACGAGGCGAAAGTGGGTGGAGCCTCATGAAGTCACCATTCTGACGATAATTATTGGTGAAGGTTTAAAGCCAATATACGGTACCGGCCAATAAATAAAAAATGCATGACATTCTATATAGCAGTTATCAAATCAAGCTTGTCTACTATGTTTTTGGTAATTACCAACTATTCCCTACATCTTGTCAATCTGATTGTGACCTATAAAGTAGACTGTAATTTCTTTGGAAACTTATTTTGGGAGTTAGACTAATAATCGAAGTGTTTTTTTATTTATTAACATATTTTGTTGGTTTGTTCATTATGACAATTATCAGTGGGGAGGTTCCAGAGTTCATAAAGGTGTACTGCTTTGCTTGTATTTAAATTTGTATGTCATTGTTGCCAGAGGTTTAGCCTTCGTTACGTATAGCCAATCATCCATCGAGAAAGAGGGAAGAAATGATGTCATAAGTTACGTAACGAGTGCGTTCGAAACCTTTTCTCCGAATAAGTTGGCCCGTCTTCAAAAAAGGTCACTTTTACATTATAAGTACCAAATTTATTCAACCTACGTAGTGCATTGCAGAATACACTCAAAATTTATGTGTTGATATATGTATTCTGAATAAGTGTTATATTTATGAAATGCATAGATAAAAAGTTATTGCGAAAAAACCGTGTTACAGAGGCCCTGAATCTCATAGTAGATGAAGGTATAATTGTTAAAAAAAACACTGAAAAGCAAATTATCATGAAAGCTGTAAATTTGTTTAACAGCGCCAAATTTGTAAAAGATATACAAAAAAGCATCTTCCGTCTACGTCGGACAACCAAGAAAGCATTAACGTTCGCAAGCATATTGCTCTGTTTGTGAAAGACATGGTTTTTTTTTTTCATAATATGGACTCTTACATCTAGTTTATCTATATAGCCAAATATAATGGTAATATGCTACACTGCACAATGTCTTGAATAAAGAGCAATCGAAATATTATGAATCTTATATTATGTATATATATGATATATTATATATATATATATTTATATTATATGATATATATATATATATATATATATATAATATATATATATAATATATTATATATATAAAATAAGGGCATACAGCAGGGGGTCCATAAAAAAACACATCAAAACAAGGCCATAGTTTATTCAAACGAAACGTTTCGCACATGTTCTATGTGCATTTTCAATCTGTAAATAGAACATGTGCGAAACGTTTCGTTTGAATAAACTATGGCCTTGTGATGTGTTTTATGGACCCTGCTGTATGCCTTTTCATATCTTCACCTGGAATCCGTATATATATATATATATATATATATATATATATATATATATATATATATATATATTATATTATATTATATTATATATTATATTATATAAGGCAATTCATTTTTAGCTTTGAATGGAATAAAAACTATATATGGCTTTAACACTATTTTGGGAATTTTTTTTACTGAAGAGTATGGATTTTTTTTATTTTGGGTTAAATTTCAGTTGTCATTTAGACAATTTACTATAGTTATTGTGATTTTTTCAGCATAATGTTACGACTCCGTAGCGCGATAGTTCCGTCAGTGCGCCTCACGTATTGCACTGTAGACTTAACTAAAAAGTATTCATAGCGTCCCTTCGGCTGCTGGCTGTACCCAGTTTTGAGCATTTTCCTCGACTTCCATTCGAGCTCCTTCCCTACAACCTTGGTGTCTAACCTCCCTGACTATTGCTTATGTGTGCAGCTGTGCGTTTCCTCCCAGTTCCATCTTTTGATCCCAGTACTTCAACTCCTTTAGTTTCTCGATCTCTTCATCTTGGTGTCCAACCACTGTAGCTCCCTCTTTTCATTGTCTTAAGCGGTGAAGGCCAAAAGTACCCAGTGCTTGGCTTGGCAGCCTTAATTTCATATAACCTAACGTACTTCTGTGCATTTAGGGTTAACCAGCTTTCTAATGACACCAAAATCAGTATCCCTGTATATGGGAGCAGTAGTTGTTGCGTTACACACGGAACAAATGTATATTGGGTAATTTTTGTTTACATGTAAACGTTTATCCTACCCCTTCCGCTGCTGCTATTTCTGCGACTAGTATCAAAGAACCAGGGTCTAGAAGAGTGTGTCATTGAGTCAGTTCCTGACTTTAAAAAAAAAAGTTTTTCATCTTTCACCCATTCATTAACTTTATTTCTTTACAGGTAAGAAAGCGGCCTTTCGTGTTCATGCCTCATTCATTCTAAAGTAATGGACTCTTGAGAAACAGCAAGTAAGTAGCCAATTACTTTATCAGTATTATTATTGTCATATATATTATATATATATATATATATATATATATATATATATATATATATATATATATATCTATATGTAATCTGCATATATATTGTGCATATAAATTTGAGCACCAAAGGGAGTTACGAAAGAAATTACAGTCCCAGAGAAAAGGTTAAAGCAAAGACAAATGTAAGTCAGAACAGTGTATGCAAAATCGCGTGCACGCACTCACATATTGTGTATATATCTATGTATATACATTTGTGTGCATATATTTATATATTTACATACATATGTGTGAGTGCCTGCGTGCTTGCATAAAATTGCACAATAACAGAAAGAACCGACGATACATTAAAAGAAAATCAATATCTTTATGCCGGATTTTTTTCCCTGCGAGCAGAGTCGGTTGTACATTAGAGAAGCGGCGTCGTGTGCCGCAGTAACGAAAGCCTTCCTCCACCTAAGTAAATAGAACCGTTTCTCTTAACTATATGTATTCTTGGCAGTGCTAAGTAGGCAAACACATTGTCACCGAGGCTCTCCATCTCCCCTCTTAAAAAGGTGTCGTATAAAAAAGGAGGAGCGAGGGGTGGGTGGCCCCGGGGGTTATGGAGAAATTTTATCTTCACGCGCATTCTCGTGTTTCTTGTGTTTTGTCCCCAGTTCCTCTTTTATGTGGCGTCTCCTCCTCGCTTGGTTTGAGTTTGTCAGGATACGTTTAGTAGGCGATGAGAGAACTGTTTTTGTGTTCGGTTGTTCCTTATTTGTTTTGTTGGTTACTCCCTATGCTTGAATATAGTATGTAGCAGGCATGCCATACTCTTGTGTATTTATATTTACGTAATATATATATATATATATATATATATATATATATATATATATATATATATATATATATATATATATATATATATATATATGTATATATATATATATATATATATATATATATATATATATATAATCTTAGATTTATAGGTACCTTGCGTATTCTGTTTGTTTGAATGACTGCACATCTTGACATGATATTTACTTTATGTAGTTTGCTTTATTTGCAAAGTTTTGATTTTATATTTCTCACCAGAATCGTTTGTACACAAGTTATTTTCTTAAGGGTAGTGGCATTACAATATTGGCCAAATAAAAATGCCAGTCGTAAGGATTAGTGTACGCTTGTAACATCGAACCAAGCGTGGATGGATGTACAACAACCAAACACGATTGGGGGTCTTGTTGTAGTGTCATGTTATCTTTTATGTTATTTATGGGCTCCATATATAAAGAAGGGCGTGGATTTAGTGATGGGAGGCTGTCGTGACGGGGAGGGGTGAGTTGGTCGAGTGGAGGAGTTGTTGTGGGGGGGGGGGGGGAGTGAGGGTGCAAATAGGCATTATGCATTATCCTCGTCCTCTCATCCCAGTGGTGTCCACACACACATCCTAATTTATGGCCTAAATTGGCTTATGCTTCAGACGCTCTGTTGTATCACGCGATTGACTTCGGACGAAGCTGGATACCGACTGGTACGTACACCAAGAAAATAAAGAAAATCTCAACATTCAGGTTGTTGTCTAAATGAAACAAAGTTAGGAGAATCAATTTTGCTCATTTATATTGTCAAATCATTTATTCTCTTACGGAAAACGGAAGGAAATGTTAAGTAATAGAGTATCTACTAATTTTGGGAACTACCAGACACAACAGAAATAGTGAGTGGTTGAGTATCGTCTCCCGAATTTTTCTTTATGTTGGGCTGTTTTCCATCTTTTGCACTTAATTTTTTTATATATTTTGCTTTGGGTGTTACGTATGGGTCGTCAATTTATGACTTATACTTGGTTTTGCCTTATTTGCATTGAGTATATTCATAATTTCTTTTATTTGTTAAATGTAATTCAAAATAGCCGTCATCTTTTTTCTCGTTCTTTTTATCGTTATCTGCATTCTAATGTATTTCAGATCCATAATTCTTGTCCTTCCCCAGTTCATGTGGCACTGCTGGAATACTTTCTTTTTGCATGGTGTAAGTGGGCCCCCTCGTCGACATAGGGATTGACAGCCATTAACAGTACTGAAAAGACTGTGTGGTTGATCGCATGCGCTGTGAGACAATGGAATATCTTTGCATCTCTGGAAAGATATCATGAAATAATTGTCTGACTGCTGATCAGCGTAGTCTAACAGATGAAATTAAATCGTTCCAGTTTAAATATCAGAACCTTAAACATTTGCAGAGAGAAATTATAATAATGATTTGTTGACGAGACCGAAATAAATGGTAGAGCCTCTTCAATAGTGGATCTTATTAAAATCTTCTAACTTTAGAACATTTGTCTTTAGGTCCTGTACATCTAGTATTCTAACCTTGTTACCAAAGAATGGGACCCCAGCCTTAGGGTTTAGTTGAGCTACTTAATGTCTTCGAATCCTTCCATTCTTCGGTTGGTGTCTTTCTATTTTAATATCCGTTATCCTTAGTCACTTTTAGTTGATTTGCCGTTATTTTGAAGAGACATTAATAAAGATCTGCTATAAACCTATGGAGTTGTGATGGTGACGATCCAGATGGTGTTTTTCCATTATGTTTTGGTTCAAGATATCTAAAGACCATCCTCCTTACTACTTTATTTCTCTAATCATAATTTTTCTTAATGAAAGAAAACTGTGGCCAGTAGCATCCAGTAATCTTTGGTTTAGATAAGACTTTTTGCCAAATTTTTACTCACATTTATGCAAATATATTTACTATTATATATATATATACTATATATATATATATATATATATATAATAATATTGCCAATATGTATTGTATATATATATATATATATATATATATATATATATATATATATATATATATATATGTACATCGGGCTTCACTGTGCGTCCTGGATTTGTTGGTTTCGATGGTTCGCGCCCGTGAGCCGACAAATCACTTATCGACTAAAAAAATTCCCCTTCCGTTATACATAATGAAAATATATTAATTCCGAAGTAGAGCGAATTAGATATTAAAGGATATTTGTAGCTCGATGTATGTATATGAATCACGGTAATGTGATATGACTCATATTATATATATACTATACACAAATCTACAGCCGTTTCTCCTAACAAGTAATGGCCCAGAGAAAAATCAACGTAGCTCCCTGCTATATTCAAGTTCTAGCTGCCGAATCGTGAATAAACATTTGGTCATTAAGAATTCCCTGTCATTAGCCGTTTCATATATCTCCCTCAGACGCTGATAAGCATCCAATCGACATTGCCAACACACCCTGCGACATTCACCTGTCTCGTGCGCCTTCTCGTCCTTCCTGGATATGAAGACCCTTCTTTTCCAGTGTCTCATTTCTCCCAGTCTCTCCTATTATTTAGGTCTCCCTCTGCATGTGCATACATATATGTACATGAATTTTTGTTACATACAACGGGATATATGTTATTCAAGTATAAATTTAATTTAATATCCAATTCACTATACCTCGGAAATAACTGACCCCCAGGGGGAATTATATGAGATAAGTGCTTCGTCACCATTGGGATTCGACCTGCCGCCTGGTTTGGAAACATCGAAATTATGGTGAATATGACAATTGAACCATCAGATTTGGACTCGTCAGTACACATGCCAGTCGAATTTACCGTTTTGTACTTAGAATCAGTATCAACCCAACACCACCATGATAGTTAATACCTTTCTTATGGTAGCTCAGTAATCATATCACTGTGTTTTCGTTGCTTCCCAACCAGGCGGCAGGTCGAATCTCACTGGTGACGAAGCACTTACCCCCTATAATTTCCCTAGCTGTCAGTTATTCCCGCGGTATAGTGAATTGGCTATTAAGCGAAATTAATGGCTTTATATTTGTGAAAATATACATACACACACGCATATAGATCCAGACATTCATACGGCCCCCACACACTAAACAAACGCGATTAAATACGATGTTGAGTTGTTAAACATACTACAGCCTGCTGCTAACCTTCGTACACTTGGCAGAAAAAGTGTTATGCAAATCAATAGGAAATTGATAAAGAAATAACAGATAAGTATTTTTGGACGTTGTCTTTTATTTTTGGTAGATCTGGGGCCAAACTTTAGTGGGGCGCTCAAAAGCTTAATGAATTTCCTATGAATGTTTTCACCTTTGTGAGGCGAGATGACATCCTGAGACCCTCTTTGATTTTCTTCTCTTTTTCAACCCCATTTGATATCCATAGCAGCCTAACTGTCAAGTAACCAATTCACTGCTTAGATCAACAAAGAGGCATACTGAATTTTAGGGAAAGCGCCATGTCATTATATCCTCGGCCAGATCAGGTTTCGAATGATGATCATCTCTCGGACCAGTGCAGTGTCCTACTGATCTACCACAAACTTCTGTCTATCTATAGATCTATCATCTATCTGTTTGCCTATGTTTTATATATGTTGATGTGTATGTGTGTGTTGTGCTTTAAATAATTAGTGCGATTTTTGTATATGTCTGCCTTTAGAGGTAACCCTATTGGAAGATTTAGACCAGATTTAATTTTAGACTAATTTCATTTACATTTGAGATTTAAAGAATTCCACTTTTGGATCTGTATGTATGTATGTTATTATATATATATATATATATATATATATATATATATATATATATATAGATAATATATATATATATATATATAGAGTTAAGTGGGGTAAAGGCCCCTGTGAGGTAAAAGGTCTCCTCCTATTTTCTTGCTTACTACATATCATAGTAACTTAGTCAGCTGATCAGTGCAGCAACACCGTCTGCCTGAAGCTTTCTGTACCAAGCAGCCAGGGAGAACTAGAATGGGACACAGCCAGCAGGCATTTTTCTGCTTTGGATACATTTCATGTAAGTATGCGTGCTGTATCAGTGATATCCCGTACGGACATCTTGTCAGTAAAGTCAGTACTTTAACTACAGACACATTAAATGAGAACTAAGCAATATCTTGCACTCCAATCCAGACTTGAAAACTTAATTGGGGTACAGATGGAGTTTGTTTCTTAGAAAATCGTCATGTGGGGTAAAAGACCCACCACACTTTGGGGCAAGAAGCCCAGGTGGGGGCTTTTTACCCCATCTGATCAGTTGGATGTGTAACTTGTGGTGAAAAGGACAGACTGCAGCTTATTTGTGCAATGAATGCAGCTGGAGTTTTATCTTCCTCTTATGTTTATATTTGCCCGTAAGAAGATGACTCCACTACTTTTGATCGGCAGCCCACCTGGATCAATTGCTAGATGCACAGCAAGTGGATGGTCTAATGCTGATTGTTTCGTAGACTGGCTTACACCGCTTTGTTAAAAACTAAGCCAAGTCAAGCAGAAAAGCACATTATAATTCTAGAAGGCCACCACAGTCACAGGACTTTAGCCAGACAGAATGGAGTAATGTAAAGAAAATTAGTCTACCTTTTTTACTCGTGTAACTCTTGTTCTTATGTAAAATTTATCATTTATTTCTTTCACTTGTGTTATTCTTGGTGCTATATAAAGAAGGCCATTATATTCTAATTGTGCTATTACAGCTATCATGTAGAGGAAGTGTCACTTTATTTTATACTTTTGCTAATTTCAGTTCCTGTGAATACCAAAATGTTCCTAGGTTTTACAAGACACTAAGAATTCTAAGATTAATTACTATATATTTTTCAACATTATTCTTGAATATCTTTGTGTGGAAGGTTGAATTTTTATACTTAGCATTAATATACGCCTATTTTTCAATAAAAATTATTGTTTTCTTGAAGTACCACAATATCTTAGGTATGGGGCAAAACGCCCCCCACCCTGGGCCTCTTACCCTACCCATGGGGTAAAAGGCCCCTTTTTTTCTATTTTTTCAAGTCATGTTTTTACAATCTTTAATTGCTAACAGCTTCTCACGATTATGATCGTTGATACACCAATATCAAAACTTTCGAGAAATAACTCCATTAGGTCAATGGCTGCAATGCTGTAGAGTGTAGACAATAGAAGCATTTCTCCTTAAGGGGGCTTCTTACCACACTCTCCCTTGTGTGTATATATATATATATATATATATATATATATATATATATATATATATATATATATATATAGAATATATATATATATATATATATATATATATGTATATATATATATATATATATATATATATATATATATATATATATATATATATATTATATATATATATTATATATATATATATATATATATATATATGTATATATATATGTATATATATATATATATATATATATATATATATATATATATATAGGTAAAAAAAATTGAGAGACTCGTGGAATCTTCAAGGGACATTAAAAGAGAAGTGGATGAAAGCCTAATGCTGATTTCCGGAAAATATGAGAATCTCGGCCAAACGCATTCCTGAAAGCAGATTTCATTTCAGTGGTGGTTCTCTCAGTTTCATTCATGAATTCATTCATGATAAGGGGCCTTGGATTTTTCTCTTTCCAACTCCTCATGTAACTAGTAAGTGGAACCTTATCGTAGTACGGAGATGTTTGATCCAATGAAATCATTATGGTTACCTACTTTTAACTGCTAGCCGGAATAGGAACCCAGTAAATTGCAATTCTGGTTCCACTCACCCCGCCTACAGTATCCCGCACCACTACAAACGCCACAGCCACAATCACCACCACTGCCACGGGCGTAGCAATACCTTGAGAATGAAGTGTGGCGAGACAGAGACAATAACTGGAGAGGCCAGGGTAAACTGTAACATTATACCACAGACGTGATCTGCAAGTTGGCGCTCTTATTGCTTCTTCGCTCTCACCCGAGACACCGAGGAAAGGGAACTAAGGGAACACAACTGCTATTTGGCATGAGAGAGAGAGAGAGAGAGAGAGAGAGAGAGAAGCTGACTGAATGTCATATGGGTAGACGCAACCTTATCCCGAAGGACGCAGAACTCCACCAAGTACTTAAATACTGAAAAGAATATAAAATACTAGTGCCGAGGGGGGGGGGGGGGGGGATGGGGGGGAGCCGGATCCCCAGGCATGGTGTCGAAGTGGATGGGTGTGAGGAAGTGACAGAATTTTAGGCCGTGATCGTTATCATTTCCCGGCAGGATTAACCGGGGTGTCCGTTTTCATGTGCTTTGTTTTCATTTTTTCAACAAAACTTGTATTATTTTGTAATGTTTGGACGTCAGTTTAATTTACGGGTGAGATATGTAAAAAATCGTAATTGTTTATATTGCCTCCCTTTAACATGACTGACTGCCATGAAATTATGTACGACCTGAATTATTATCAAGGTGGCCTAAAACTTAAGTACTATTTAAGTAATGACAAGGATTTAAGAATTGAGTGGCAATTAACCAATGGTCAGGATGGACAAAATTAAGTATTGCACAAATACTAATAACGAAAAATGATATATATAGTAGCAGTTTGTTTCAAAATAACTGTCCACTTTATGTAATAAACGTAGACTTCAGAATTAAATGCTACTGAAGTTGCAACTGCAGTTACAGAATCTTTGCAACAAGAACCAAGACATGAAACCATTTGATTATTTCGTTTCGTCACTAAAGTAAACAAACCTAAGTTCTCAGGCATTATGGGTATTCCAATACCATCAGTATCCTACCCCTAACACGAATATCGTTGGTCCAGGGCCTATGTAATTTAACAAAAACATATTATTGTAGTTTTTTTAAGCTGAATTTTGTTCAGTAATAATAGTAATAGCGAAAATGAAAATGCTTTAGTAGTAGTAGGTCGTTTGTTAATTTCTACCATAATGTAACTAACAGAATCTTACTTTTAGTATTTTGAATATGCAAAATTTCGACCTCTTCCCTGTAGCTGAAGTGTTTATTTCATGGACTCTCTTAATAACGAGTGATATTCTATTGGGCTTCGCCCGTCTGCAATTTTCACTGTTGCTTTGGGGTATTTTTTTCGTTTTTGTCTGTAATGAAGAGACATGTCCGTTTTTGTTTGGATGTATGTGATTTCACAGAGAATGAATAAATATTGAATTTCGTGACATTATTTCCTGATTTTTCCGAAATCCTTTAGA
This sequence comes from Macrobrachium nipponense, assembly GCF_015104395.2. Lineage (NCBI taxonomy): Eukaryota > Metazoa > Arthropoda > Malacostraca > Decapoda > Palaemonidae > Macrobrachium > Macrobrachium nipponense. The sequence goes on from NC_061108.1 coordinate 73,954,699, forward strand.
ATTCCAAGGAATGTCTTTGGAGGAATCCGCTGTAACATAAGGAGACAGAGTGAGGACGTATGGATATCAATTCCAAGATTATTAGCACATCGTTTATGAAAGGTCCTGTGAATCCGTTTCTTACCATACTAATGGTACGTAGTTTGTTTGAGGGTCCGTTTCCTACATAGTAAATATCTGTTGAGAGAGAGAGAGGAGAGAGAGAGAGAGAGAGAGAGAGAGAGAGAGAGAGAGAAGGAACTTCACCGAAAATTGGTCCTTTCATTTCCCTTTCCAGATTGTAGTGTATATGCAAATTGGCGAATGGATGCATGATTGGTACAGTACTGTGTATGTTGATATATTCAAGGTTTTTATATTCCATGCATTCGGGTCCTCTCATGTATCTTGTATATCTATATATATATATATATATATATATATATATATATATATATATATATATATATATATATATATATACGCACACCTGCACGAAGTCATAAAATTAACGTCATTTTTTCATCTCTCATCTCTCCTTATGGACACGAAATCGGTCCTGTCCATTTTTCAATATAAAGGAAAAGCTGAATGTTGATACAGTGAGGTGATTCGTATGCATAGACGAATATTCTTGGACCCCGTTTATCCTTTTATTAGTTACAACAAAACTCACTTTCAGTTATGCACCGACAAAAGCTCACTTCCGGGAATGCACTGACCAAAGCTCACTTCCAGGAATGCACTGACCAAAGCTCACTTCCAGGAATGCACTGACCAAGCTCACTTTGTTATGCATTAACTCTGGTTCCAGTGGCATGTGTGGTGCCATTACTTTGAAATCTTACGATTCAGTGTTTATCTGGTGAAATTGGTATTTTTAAACGAAACCACTTAGGATAAGAAGTTGTAGGTATAAAAGATGATTCACAGGAATGAACATGGATAAATGCCATCACTAGTACCGCCCGAGGAATGCTGTCGAAGCAGAAAATTATAATTATTCTTTGATATTATAATTTGCTGTTTGTTATATTTTCCATATTTCATAGGTAAAAGTAGATTTCTGGACCATAATTTTAACTTCCATGATTTGGTACAAACTTGCTAAAGGAAACTCTTGCATCGATTGCAATAATCCTCGAACATAATTTCAGTTTCCGTAAATATGTAGTTATTTTACTAATGGCTACAGTGAGTGCAAGAAAGAAGGCTTGGAATGAAGGCGATTATTTTCATAACGTAGGAATAATAGCTTATTCATAACACGCACGCATGCACAATGTGCCGTTCTCCTCCCTGCCCCAGCGAACTCGTGCTTTTTCAGTCTTTCAGTGGACGCTTCTTCTCAGGTCCTCATTCTTATCGAATATTCTGCCCGAGAAAATCTGTCCCTATCGTAATGGTCAAGTGCATCGGAATCTTTGTCTTTGCCTTTGCCTCCACTCTCTTAACCCCTCTCAACCCCTCTTCCTTCCCAATCATCTTTACTCCTCCTCCATATCCCATCCTCGTAAATATCTTCTCCCTCTTCCCACTCCTCCCACCCAGTCCCTTATTTCCCCCAGTCCCCGATGCCTCCTATACCGACCGCTATACCCGACGCCACTCTTCCCACCAGGGCTTTCCCTCATAATGCTGAGTTGGCCGCTAATGTAAAAAAGTGTGCGGCCTAATATCGTTATGAGCATAACTAGGAGGGCTGGACACACTGCTACTCGATGTCCAAATGTGGCAACCCTACGCCAAGCGCTGTTTTGTTTTTAGTTAAACTTCCGCTCGTCTTGGCTAAGCAATTTAACACTTTGTAATGGTTCTTGGGTATTTTTAGTATCTTGGAGAAATCATATGTGCAGCAATTACGAAAACCATTTTTGAGGTCTGGAAATGATCAAAGTTATTGTAATAAATTTCATATGTAAGCCTTGACGTTTGATAGAAGGAAGTATTAGTTGATTAACAAGTCCTTGCACAATGGAAGCTCCATCACATTCATTTCCAGTTTTTTTTTTTTTTTTTTTTTTTAGCGCCCTTCGTTACACGTTTACGCTCGAATTTTCATCGGTCAAAGTAAAAAAGTACGTTGCTGTCAAAACTAAAGTGTTTTGTTTTGTTGCCTGATTACTTATCATGTATGAACCGCGTATGGAGTGTAATTTTTTATTATTATTTACGTTGCGGATACTCGTCGGATCAATGTCAGAATCCTCTATAATCATGAACAGTTCGAAATAGAACTTAATATGGAGGAGTTTTGTATTTCCTGCGTACGTATTCTGGTCATTACCTATGATGATAATTTTTTCTAGGATACCAAATAATGTTCGAACGTATTTAACACATTACATACAAATCTCCTCTTTTTGTTGATTCATCTGCATAACTCAAATAAGCGGGTCAAACTGCATTGTGTTGTGTTTAGCAACATGGGTATGCGTGAGGATCGTATATATGTATGTGTGTAAATTATATTACCTTTTATTTATAATAATAAAATAAATATATCTTAATATATATATATATATATATATATATATATATATATACTATTACATTAATATATATATATAGCCTATATCTATATATATATAAATATATATATATATATATATATACTATATATATACATATATATATATACTATATATATATATATATATATATATATAATATATAAGTTTTCGTGGCATTTATACTTGTCCCAATAGTATGAACGATAAATTTGAGAAGGCATCCTAGGTAGTATCCAGTGTGACGGATTGAGTTTTTCCTTTGATTTTGAAATCTGATGTTTTCCCATTCTCCATATTTTATATTCATCTCTCCCAGATGCGGGATCTCAGGAAACAGGATATAGAGTGATGTTGAATAAGATTTGAATTACTGTAAATCAGGTTAAATAAAAAGAATAGGGTAAGACATGATCGAAATTGCCACCCGAAGGATCATTCACGTAACCAAAGGAAATTGTTTATGCATATGCTGGGAGTGTTGGTATGCATTTGGTGTCTTGTCCGTTTGACTTGTGTTTCAATATTGGCACCGCAAACAGATCACCTCGGATGTCAACATAGTTCATGTGAAGTGTACGTGATCGCTTTTGTTATTTAGGGGCTGTGTTAGTGTCCTCTCCCTCTCTCTTCCCAGTAGAGTGAAGCATCTTTCTTAGCTTCTGGTTTTTATTCATACCTCTGAATGTATTTTCATACCCAGGAATTAAAAGGCTGACTTAGAAATCTTGTATGGGACACTCAGGATTACCATATAAATATTTATATATATTTATACATACATACATATATATATATATGTATATATATATATATATATATATATATATATATAAAATTTACACAAATACGGTACATATCTATCAATATCATATATGTATGCGCGCATAGTATGTACACAGTAGTAGTTGTTATTATTTTTTATACTGTTGTAGTTATTGTTGTTGAAATAATTGTTAAATAAGAAAATAATGATTTATTGAAAGAAACAAAATTACATTAAAATCCATTGTGGATTGGGAGGCATGTGAGCAAGTAATCCCCTTTAAATCCGCCACTGCTATATTATATATATATATAGATATATATATATATATATATATATATATATGTGTGTGTGTGTGTGTGTGTGTGTGTGTGTGTGTGTGTGTGTTGTGTGTGTGAGTATGTGTGTGTATATAATCGTATATCGCTGACTCTAAATCCAAAGGCCTAGGTGTGGTTAATGGCCTGGACATATATGCTTTTCAATTAACTTACACCCTTTGGTGTAAGTTATGCCCAAGGTATAGAAAATTGGATATGGAACAGTATTCGTGGCTGTTATATACCTGACATAAATTCTACAATAGATATATATATATATATATATATATATAATATATATATATATATATATATATATATATAAAGGTTTTTTGCCATGAAGGAGAAAATGAAAAAGCGAGATAGCCAAGTACTTTCGGTCCGAACAGGACCGAAAGTACTTGGCTATCTCGCTTTTTCATTTTTTCCTTCGTGGCAAAAAACCTTTATTTATACATAGCATCACGTTTTATATACTTCGTGATCAAGTTATTATTCATATATATATATATATATATATATATATATATAATATATATATATATATAAACGTATAACAGAGATAGATGTATGAAAATAGAAGGTATATAAAATGATATTTATCAAATGTGAAGGTTCTTTACAAAGATGTCTGCTAATTTTTGCGACTACAGTTTTGTACATCTTCATAAAAAATATTTCACTTTTTAAAAATACCCTCTATTTGTAGTATCAAAAGCACGACATAACACACACACATACATATACGTGTATGTGTATATATATATATATATATATATATATATATATATATATATGTATGTATATATATATATATATATATATATATATATATATATATATATATATATATAGGTGTGTGTAATTTTTACTGTAAACTTTGAAAATATTATAGAATTAGCTTATTTTCTTAATGTTACTGATTCCTGATTTGTCGTAACAAAATGCATAACAAAGTCTCCTATTGCGGTCTGAAAAGAAGTATGTGTACTGTCCAGTAGTCTTACTCAGATAATAACACCTTGAATATACTGAATTAATGCGTTCACGTCAAGTCTATTTATACGTACAAATACTTTAGGTAAGAGGCCTATGAAAGATTTTTTGGCAAAGAACTCAAAAAAGGTCCACAGAGCGTCTTCGGTGTTCGAAATGCTTCCGTGAGATCCTTGAAATGAAAGACGAAGAAAAAGCATATGAAAAGAAAGAATGACAACCTGCTAAAGAAAATGAGGTGGCGGAGGAGGAGGAGTAGGAGAGAGGAGGAGTGAGGAAGTGAAGAAGAGGAGGAAGATGATGAAAAGAAAGGCGGCATCTCGGAGTGACAAGAAGGGCAGCTGATTCAATAATGCCTTTTCCTTGGCTGCACATAACGAGTTCTACTCAGATTATACGATGCGTCTTGGCACGTATATCGCCTCTTCCCTGGAGGGCCATATCAAGGCCTCCTCCCCCCTCCCCCTCTTCCTCCTCCTCCCTTATGCCCTTTACCCTTCTCCCTTCTACAGCGCTGTCACATTCAGTATTTCCTATAGTATCTTTATGCATGGGTATACATATATGGTAAATAAATATGCAGAGTGCACAGTACACACAAAACAAGGAGTTTGTACATTTTCTTTTAGCATAAAGCTGCCTTAAAAAAAAAAAACAACTCTCAGTGTCACGTGCATACATTAACTGCTGAAAAGTGGGTGAACCTGATTAACAAAAATCTTTCACATTAGTCGATTCGTACACCTAAACAGACGGGATATCAGCATTGCATCAGACGCTCTAAACACACTGTACCGTGCATATTATATGGCACGCACTCTTGCGTCTATTAGATGTGAAGGCCCTTCCTTTCAAATAACTCTTTCATTCCATCTGTCTAGTGCTTTCCAGGAAATTCTAACTCTCCTCTTCCCCCCTTTCATATCTTAGGCGACATTCACTATGCAAACGGTTTACAGCAACAACCTCAGCCCTTTGTGCTTAATTCGCAATTATTATCCACAATTCACTCCTATAAAGGAAAATTGGTTCAACAGTTCCTCAGTACCTTTAAACCTCGGTTTCAGTAGGCACTTGCTTACTTCATCAGTTCTTGGACTTACCTCTTCTCTCATCATCCCATCATCCGTTATATTTATTCATAAATACCTATGTGAATCAATAAATTTCCATCCTTACTTGCTGACATTTATTGCTCTGGTTGTCTGGTACTTTCAACTTTCTCCTCTTGCAAACACTTCCGATTATTCTCAACTAGTTTCACTGTCCAAACTCAGTACTATTTCTTCCTTACAAGTACTACATCGTTTTTACACCCTAAGAAGTCTCTTCTAGGATCATTTTGAAATGTAAGTCAGCCTCTTCTACTCTGACGTGATTCAACTTTCTCTCTCTTCACATTTCCACATTCAACCGATCTTTAAAATTCTGATTGCGTTTATCTGGGATTGTACTCACTTTACACTGCAATTTCCTATTTGCATTTCTAATTATGACACCCATTTGATCACTAGCCTTTTTTTCTGCATTCATTTCTTTAAAGAACTATGTTGTTTATGTCCTTTTCTCTCTCACTTTATGATTTGGTATCCGCCCATTCTCATGTGTGTGTGTGTGTATATATATATATATATATATATATATATATATATATATATATAATATATATATATATATTTACATACATACATATTGTGTGTATGTATGCATTTTTCATAGATGCCGGGATGTTTTTTTATATTCATAAATATCAGACAACAAATTTCGTTTAATATCCAATTCACTATACCTCAGGAAAGGATCACATCTGAAAGAAATTATAACTGATAAGTGCTTCGTCACCAGTAGGATTGGAACTCCCGCCCGATTGGGAAATAACGAAATTACAGTTACCATTACCACTGAACCATCAGTGGTCATAGTCACTGTATTTTCGGTGTTTCCCAACCAAGCGGCAGTTAAATCCTGTTGGTGACGAAGCACCTATCACTTATAATACCCCTTGGGTGTTATTTCAGGGGTATTGTGAATTTGGTATTAAACGAAACTTGTGGTTTAATATCAATATGTATGTATATATGTATATTGTAATCTATATACAATATATATATATATATATACATATATATATATGTATATATATATATATATATATATATATATATATATATATATATACATATACAGGGTGGGCCAAAAGTAGCCTCACAGTTAAAACAGAATAAAAAATAATTTATTAAACGCATAAAATTTTTCAGACATGAATAAGTGGCATATTTAAGAATGAGTGACATGAAAAGGATAAAAATAAGTAGCATGTATTAATGGCATAGTATTAATTTTCTATTGAAGAGTACTTTGAATGGGAAACAGTTCATGAAGTAACTGTGAGGCTACTTTTGGCCCACCCTGTATATATATATATATATATATATATATATATATATATATATATATATAATATATATATATGTGTGTGTGTGTGTGTGTGTATGTGTTGTGTGTGTGGTGTGTGTGTGTGTGGTTTACTAGTCTCTACTGAAACATGCTTCATGACAAATCCTCTTCTCAGTTGACCTAAGCTGTAAACTAGGTATATTGTGATTAACGTAACATGAAATATATCCAGTATGGAAAAAACTTGAGGCTATCAACTTCATTCTGGTTTTTTGCAAGTCGTTTGGGTTGAATTTCTTTGTCCCATGCCGCATTTCACCCTGGTTGCAACCAACCAAGTTCACTATCACCATGTTCATAATGCTCTAACTAGATCATTAATAACGCAAGGGATATTTCTGAGAGAGAAAGAGAAGTGGGGTGGGGGGGGGGGCATCAGGAACTCTGCAAAAAATTCTGAAGAGCTGGCCGAGTTTTCTCTTTTGAAAAGGAAGTATTGATGTCACAGGTAGTTTGTAACCTCGAATTTTAGTATAAGGTGCAAAGGACCAATCGGAAGGACAACATAATGCTCTTTTTATAGCTCCGACCAAATGAACACGAGAAAAATCGAGTATGGAAGATGATGGTTTGGCTTAACCATGAAGGAAGCATTAATGTACCTTTGAAATCAAGAAAGGTCATAGAGTGGAAATACCGGAGTCAGAAGAGAATTCCAAAGCTGGACAGAAGAGAACATGAAACTATTGCAAAACTGAGCAATCCGATGCGTAATGATTTCTGCTCAGTTCATTTGGAAAGACTTGGCCTGACGCTTTAGAGTTAACCTGATAGGAAGTGGAACTCTCCCCTTAAGTTCAGTAGAACCACACCTGGAAAGAAACCAAAAAAGAAATAGAGACGCTACATTGTAGATGAGAGGAAGGGGACCAGAAGTCAAGTTAAGAGTAGGGTCGAGGTCATTGATCAAGTGACTCGCTATAGATCCAGTCCAGTCTAGAAGGGGAACAAAAGTTGAAGCACCCCAATTAGGACAGCAGCACTCAGTCAGAACAGGGACAAATAACCCCATCACAAGGTTTTAGCAATTGGGATTGCGATAAGAATAGATCCTGTGATTTAGGGTTGTATTCAATCAATTTTCACAATGGAATCTAAGACAACTTGGAGGAATTAATGTTATTTGTTTTTTGCATTTACATATTTTTTTTTACATTGTAGGTGCTTGCCTCTCAATAACTGCTATTATGCTATCCTACATTTTTATACTCATATTTACACAATACAGGAACATGATACAGCGGTGAGTGCTGAAGTGAGGTTGTTTTATTTCGTTTTAATATCTTTTTTTTCTGATCCCCAAATTAATGTACTTTCTCTCATGATAACCAAATTAAAGAAGTTTCGAAAGACACCGCAGACATTTCTATTAACCTCAATAACCTTTTTGGTAAGTTGTTGGTTAAATATTCAGAGAAGAAGAATTGTCCAGTTTTTCTTCTGTATAGTACTATATGATGAAATAGATATTACCATAGTAATGATATAAGTGTGTCGTTGCTCTTGCTTCAGTTTTATCCCCATGGTAGTTTTCCAAGGGGTTATAAGTGCAATTTGAGCATCTTTTACCAGGGGATCTCCTGCGAGATACCGCCTACAATTTACACTTGAAATGTAAAGGTTTCAGCTATATTCATTGTGTAAGACTTCACTAAACATCCCATTGAAGTGGAGTGATGCCAAGGGGGCGGAAGGGTAAAGGTAGGAGGATGAAGTGCCCACAGAAATAAGAGTGGGCGTAGGCTAGTGTGTTGCGTAAGTAATTGTAAATATTAGTGCTCATTTGTAGTATAGAATAAAACAAGGTTAAGTTGACTAATCAGTTTTTGGTTAAAGATGATGCACAATATAGCCAAGTTGACCCTTGTGAATTTGTTATCGTCTACAATATCTATCCCGCCAATCCAACATATAATAACCTTATCCACTTCTGCCGTCTACATTATGAAAGGTTATATGCCTTACGATTGTATTGTGTATATTTTAGTTAATTTGCTTTCATGTTGTGAAATATCTTATAAGACAAAAATAAAAAACATTGTAGCCTGGGCATAATGACAAGTGTTCCACACGAGCGCTAAAGGTCAAATAGCCCACTCGCTCTCGACCCAGGAGTGATGAAGTAAGTTTGTTATGCCCTGCCACATAAATTACTTTATTACCGGAGAAATATCTTCGATTGGCTTCAGAAAGAAAAAATTTGACTGTAGGTGTATGCTGTTAACTTCATTTGCTGTTATTAGTTTAATGTATTTCAAGTTTATAATACATTAATTCTTATATAACCTCACTGTCAATCCGGCTTCCCAAACATATTTCTCAGTGTTTCGGTATAAAATTTTTAGTGGCATGACTGACTAATCCTATAAAATCCATCCATTGTTGTTTTTCATCAATGGTGATCCCATGTTAGCTGGCAAGTTAAGTAGAGTTTCGTCATGTAAGGTATCTGGACATTGCTTCCCCTGTAAGGTGTGCCCAAGTTGTCAAGAAGGAATTTCGGACCCCTACTTGTTTTAGTATTAATGTGAAGAAAAATGATTTTTCTTTGCCTGATTACCGAGGAAATGAAAGGTACTATATTTCAGATTATTGTCATTGGGAACTAGAAAAGTGCGGCCTCTGAATTCTGTATGTATTTTGAAGGTCATTAGAACGATGAGTACATAAGTATATTATTTTATTGGCAATAAAAATGAGCAATAATAATGTTTATTATGGTTACTCCAAATTTAGGATTTTTAAACAATGACCTATGTCATGAAAGAGAGGAACTTTGGATTTCACATTATTATCCTCATTGTGGCCGGACAGGAGCCATCAATTAAATATTCAATGTAAATACAAGGTGTAGAAGTCAGCAGCAAAATTTATTGAAGGAAATTCATTACGAGAGTTAAACTTGACTGACCCCAACAGCAACATACATGCTACTTCGATCTCTATCACCACCAGTAACAACAGGAGCAACAGCGTCAGTAATGATAGTGATAAGAATAAATGAAGTTCATCTCTTTTGCTTAAATCTTGATATACTGGTAAAAGTCCACTTAAATCCTTTATAAGTATTTCACGGACAGTAGTCTTTGCAAAACATAATTGTTTAAGCGCATTTTTCTTGTATATCAAGATTGATTACACGAAAAAATGATTGCATTCTTCATCACTCGAAGAAAGTAATTGGTCATCAAATGCTAAATTGATAATAATGATATAGATACAGAACACATAACCTAAATACACCTTTTCCTTTTTTTATTTTTTTTTATTATTTTTTTTTTTTTTGCAACCACATTTAGGAACTGTACTTAATGGGTCCCAGACACTTCCCCTTCGCAGGGTGTCTATCGTAAGGCAAGTGGAAGGTGTCCGTCGAGGGACCATCTGGCTTTACAATAATGATATGGGAATGGGGACTCCATTCAGTCTGCGGCTGCTGCTTTGCTCTCTCTCTCTCTCTCTCTCTCTCTCTCTCTCTCTCTCTCTCTCTCTCTCTCTCTCTCTCTCTCTCTCTCTCTCTCAGTTTTTGGCTGAATTTTTTCAAAGATTAAAGTTTATTGGTCATAGTGTTAATACACAACGTATGCGAGATATATATATATTTTGATTTATACGCAAAGCAAGAGCGTGGTGTGTATATATATATATATATATATATATTATATATATATATATATATATATATATATATATATATATAGATATAATTACCTGAACGTGACTGATATGAAACTGATGTACTCCATACCAAACTAAAGGTCCAAATACACCTGTCTTTATTGTTTGCCGTAATTTAACCTTCTAGATGTTAAAATTTAGCGTATTATGTAGTTGGATTAAATATAGGGTGTTTTTTTTTATTTAGCTCTGATTCTCTTATGACTGAGCTGTCTAAGACTTCAGTTTTAGCTACTCATTTAACAGTTGCAAACTTACTAAATTAACTTCCAGTGGTGTTGACTGCATGTCACGTTATCTAAGTCGGACTGGTTTTATTTATTTATTTATTTATTTTATTTTTTTTTTTTATTTTTTTTTTTTTTTTTTGTAGCAAATTTCAGTGAAGAGCCGCACGTAAACATTGGAATACATCTGATGGGGCAGTGGAATCATGTTTTCCTCAGTTTTAATGGCTGTAATGGCTGATCTGTCAACCTTCAAAAGGCGATTTTTTTTAAATCGCCTTTCTCAACTCATTTGCCTACAGCGATCAAGCTACATAACTGAGCTGGTTGTGAGCTTTAATCACTGCATGAAATGTGTTTTATTCTCGCCTCTCTGCTGTGTTCGGTGTCTTAGTTATCGTCGAATGACACTTATTTCCTAACGAAAAATATTTCTGGTTTCCTAAAAGAATAAACTAGGCTTATAGAGCTCTCGGTGCTTTATTATCAGTAGTTTTGAGTGAAATTTAGTTAGGCGCTGCAACCAGTCACGGAACGAGTGATTCATCTTACTGATTTGTTATGTTCAGAGAATCTTGTGTTACTTCGATTCCTTTAATTCTGACAGAGTCCAAGTTTAATTTGAACGTTTTTAAATAAAATTATCAAAAACTTTCAAAGAATTTTAGGAAAATTCAAATATTGTGTGCTTATGATATGTGTACATACATCTTGAATACTAACTAAAATTCATAATCATATTTTGTTTTTTGAAATCAAAGACAGAAAATCAACTATGTATTCTTGGGTTTCATTCCTCAGCATAAGATTATAAAAAGAAGTTAGAGTGTGACGTAGCCTTCTCTGCAGTGCTGAAGTGAAATGAGCATAATTAATGTTGTGATGTGTTTCCATTGTGTCCTTTGTGTCTTGCAGTGACAATTGTCCTTCGAAGGAACAAAAGCAGCTGTAAAAGGATCCCCTTTGTATAGAAGCATATTGTTGTGACGGCCTTGATGACATCAGACCCATTCCCCCATCGGATGAGAACTGCGTGCGCGCGCGCGCGTTTTGTGTGCGTATGTGTGTTGGAGACCCTTTTTTTATTAGTCTTTGTCCGGGGGTCGCCGCCCTACTGCAGTTAATGCGTTACGCATCGCCATAACCGGGGGAATTTTTCCTCTACGGGTTTTTTGTCCTCCAGTTGATGTGTTTTGTATTGTTCGTTTTCCGTAGATAATGATTTTCCCCTCGCTTTTGCACAGCTGATCGGGCTGTTGGAAGATGCCTGTCGGTTGTCAGTGTTAGGGATTTCGGTTTCTATCTGAAAAACTTTTCTTTGATTGTGCAGTTTTTATCTTTCCAAGTGCCTGTGTCTGTCTTATATTTGGTATGGTTACTGCCTTTCCCTGACAATCTTAATCATATTGTCCCTAAGATTCACGTAAAACTCAGTATTTTTAACCCATCCGAACTTTTATTATGTACCTTCACACCACGTCAACTAACTGAGCTGTTGATGAGTTCATTTTATCATAACTTTTTGTAGTCAGTTCTCAAATTTGTCCCCAAACATAAAGTAGTAGTCATCCATCTGCTCCCGACTGCTACAAAGGACGAATTTCCCCCCTTTGCCCGTTTCGGGTTATAGCCGTAACAAGCGGCTGTATGGGAGACGTTCATCCTTTCTGGTGCGATTATATTGCTACCAAAGCTGTCATTCCGGCCTAACACTACTTACGAAAGACCAGCGCTGATCTTAATATTTTTAAGAGACAAAAAGAATGCTACATACGAACATGTCGTTCAACTCTTGTTTACCTGATTTTCAGAGTTCTGAATTCCAAGTTTTTTAACAGCAAGTTAGTTAGTGATTTGCCACTTTCTTTGCATTAGTTTTGTACGTAGAGTGTGACTCTCACGTGTTAGAGAGGGACGGGCTTCAATATGAATGGGTCGAATTGTCAGTTGAAAATTTAAGGAATATGGATGGAATGAAGGTCTTACAGGTCGATTCTTCTTAATATGCATTTCTGCATATTATATATATATATATATATATATATATATGTTATATATATATATATATATATATATATATATATATATATATTATATATAATATTAATTCATGCAAACACGTTCATTAAACGTTAAAACTGAAGCTCTGTCCTATTTAAAAACTGATGACATTGAAAAGTCGATTCTAAATGACAAAATTACATGTATCAAAAATGTCAACTCTTATTGTGCCTCGTTGCAGTTCATTAATTGTTGGCAAAAGGTCTGACTCAACTCCACGTGATTGATCAATATATTTTTTTTCTTCACTTTCGCGCTCTAAACTTGTGTAATACTGTCTGCTGAACTATTTACGTTCACAGAAGTTTCTTCTCCGGCAAAACACATATGTGTGTGTGTATGTATATACATACATATATATATATATATAGTATATATATATATATATATATATATATATATATATATATATATATATATATAATCCTCGAGTATACATTTGGTCTGTTGATAAATACGAAGACGGAAATTGCTTCAAGTCTCATCATTTGCTTGGAATTTTTGCGAGAGACGAAAATGAGGAGGTCCTGTAGAAATCTCTCGTGCTTCAGTGTCAACAAATTTTTTGAGAATGTCAATTCTAGGGTGGCCATAAATAATTGATCGACTATTAGTGTCTTCGAAAACTCCGAAATTGTGCCTCTCATCAATGATTTTACACGACGTAGGGGATTATTTTATTCTAAGTACAGAGTAGCCATGCTACTTTCAAGGTATAATAACTGAATATCAACTGCGGGCAGCAGATGTTCTAAAGCTCGTTCAATCATAGTTGTGACTGAAGATAGTTCAGTGATGAAGAGAATGTCTGTCAGATAGCCAGAAAGAAAGAATACTTTCCATTAAAAAGAACAAATAGCATTTAACCTTCCAATTTAAAGCACAAATTCTATTTCATTTTATGAAATCCGTACTGTGATCTAATGATTTGTATTTATCCCGTTGAGGCCTGTACTGTCCATTGAGCTTATATATCCTTATTGTATTTCCTGAACGAAATTTTAATAGAATATGAATTCTCTCTCTCTCTCTCTCTCTCTCTCTCTCTCTCTCTCTCTCTCTCTCTCCACATCCCCAAAATTGTATGCAAAGAGAGCCGGGCCGCTCCGTACAATTACCCTTAGTGTCCGGCGAGCGAGTTAGGGCCACCGATCTTCTTCCTCGATTGAATTCACTTCTAATTTCATTGTGTCCATCTTTATGGGGATTCTCATTTACAAGTGACAATCGTGAATTTGGTGCCAACGTAATTCTGTTTCTGGAGGCCCCTAGTAGAGAATTATTCTCTCTCCCCTCTCTGAAAAAAGAAAAAAAGAAAAAATCCTCATTCCTCTCTCTCTCTTCTCTCATCTCTATCGTCTCTCTCTCTCTCTCTCTCTCTCTCTCTCTCTCTCTCTCTGTTGCTTTCAATAAGTTCGTAATAAATGATTCAGTATTGATATATCTGTGGTTTTTATTGATAAACTAGCTATTGCCTTTGCATGCACGTAAAGAAAATTGCGACTTGTAGTCATAGGTTGCATTTGTATCAGGGTTTTCGTACACGAGTTTCTCTTTTCCGGTTTCCAAATGTTTGAAGCCCTGACATTCGTGAAGGAACTTCACCTCACATGTGGGCGTAATTTTAGCCGTAGTTATATTAACAAAAAGTCATATATGAGGGCAGTCATGAGGAAGCTTTGGTCATTGGCCCTCATGACAGATGCAACTGAAAAAATGAATGTTTGAAGATAGTTTGGAAGACTGACCTATTTTGTGATTTCTTGAGTCATCTCCCTCTTTCTTAACTGTTGAATGACGTTCATTTAGAGTTTGCTTCTGTATGCATGACCTATATATTAGCCTCCTCATAACATCGCGACAAAAGTAAAATTTTATCATTCCGTTGTTTAGTAGGTAACATTAATATTTAGGGAGTGTATAATATATTTTGCTGACACAATTTAATCTATTCTCTATCTCTTTAATCAAGATGGTTGGATGTTTTTCTTTTCAACATAAAAACATATTTTTGTTTTCAAAAACTCCATATTCAAATGGAGTTGTATTCTGAATGGGTTGAATTTTATACATTCCTCATCTCCTCATTCTTCTCATGAAAATTAAGTATTTTATTCATATTAATAATATCTCAAAACTTACTTCTTATCTAACTTTTAATATGCATTAAGCATTCAAGTTGCTCACGTTTGGTTATACAGGAGAATCATTCAATCTTCAGCAAGTGAAGAAAGAGTTCAGTACATAATCACTCTTTTTGGTGTGATCAGAACGTAAAACTTTGAGAAACAGCTCAAAAAAAATTTTTAGTTTTATAAAAGAAAACATGCAAAGTTCATGCTGTGATGTTTGCTTCTCCAGAAATGGTTTCTTTTATCTCCAGGATGACGTAAAACTTTCATTATAACCTTATGTTTGGAGTATCTTTAAAACCTCAAGATATTTATTGTGTGTGTGTGTGTGCAAACTGACTGGCCACGTTGCACTCGCTGGAAATTTCCTATGAATGAACCAGAATTGTTCTTACTGGAGTCATTTTCGGCTTAAATAAACACAAGTGTAAACTAGTAAAAAGTTATCCGTGATGCCAGAAATGAAATGGTTTTCCACAACGCTTATAGCAGTCGAGTTTATAATGTTTTGGACTATATAGATACATTCATGATAAGCAGTATAATCATTAATGCATTTGTATGAACTGCTCATGCCTTCCGCATGCATATTAAAGAACACGTGATCAAGTGAAAATTTATTTCCTTATTAATTATTTTTAGACATATGTCTTTTATCTTTGAAGAGATCTTAAGATTTTGCTGATGCCTAATCACTGCCCAAACTGTCAGTGGTAATTTACGAAAAGCTGTCTGATGCCTTACTTCTTCCAAGTTCGAATATTGGTTTCGCAAATAGCAAGAGGGACGAGAGAGAAAAAGAAAAAAAAAAACGTACGTGGTATTTTAGGGTCTGTCTCTCTGTACGGATAGTACATGAAGAAGCGTAAGTTTTGGTCCTCGCAATTTCACGGATGCTATTCCGAATGTGAGGGAGGAGCAGCCATATGGGAGGAGACAATGATCATGTACATCCATCCGAAAGCACAAAATATCCCCAATGTGTGTGTATATATATGTATGTGTATACATATACACACATACATACATACACAAACATGAATATATATTTTTTTTTTTTTTTTTTATATATTTAATATATTTATATATATATATTATATATGGATTTATATATTATTTATATATCTATATATATATATATATATATATTCATATATATAATATATTATATATTATATATATATATTAATATATATATCATATATTAGATGTGTTGTGTGGGTGTTATGTGTGTGTTGTGTCGTGTTTGTCTATATCTCTATATATAGATATATAATATATATTATTATATTTCAATATATATATAATATTTATATAGAGAATATATATATAGATATAATTATATATATATGTATGTTGTGTGTGTGTGTGTGTGTGTGTTTGTCTATCTCTATATATAATATATATATTAATATAATATATATATATATATATATAATATATGATACATATATTATAATATATATGTATAATATATAATTATATATATACATATATATTATATATGTATATATGATATATATATATATATTAATTCATTATATATATATATATATAGATCTAATATCTCTATATATATATATATATATATATATAGTATATATATATATATAGATATAACATCCATATATATATATATGTATATATATATATATATATATGTGTGTGTGTGTGTGTATGCATGTATGTGTATATACATATATATGCGTGTGTTTGTGTGTATATACATACATACATACATAATCCTTTTTATACGTTTCATGGATGACCACTACCATTCCTAAAAGCTCGTAGAAAACGTCATCTTTGAGAAGCGCATATTTTGGAATCTACAGAACAGAACAGAACAAGGTTGCTGACGTGAATATTTCACTTTCTCATGAACATTTTATGAAGAGTTCCACGTTAGCAGTTCTATGAACTCTTATATTAGAGCATATGTGATACGAGGCGGAACTGGTGCAGTATATATTTTCCAATAAATAGTGTCAGTGGACAGTGTGAATCAACGCCGGACCCCTGTAGTTACTAGCAGTGAATTGCTTTTCTCGTGTTAGTGTTGTGGAATATGAAAATTTTGTGCGTCCATCCGCAAAATGTGTTGCTGATGCTCCATTTATTGTCGTTTTAAAGAAATGAATATTTTTGTTAAGAGTTCCTTGGATATTCTAAACTTACGCAATATCACTCTGCTTTTCTTCGTTTTTTCGATATTGGACATCACCTCTAGGTCTTGTAAAAGAAAAGTAGAGCATTTAATTTTCCTCATAAAAAATTAACGAAGATATTTGTAAAACCTTCATTATTTATGCTTTTAAAATATATGCAATAATACCACGAGTACATGTCAAAAGGAAAACATATTTTTCGCGAATTCGGTTTGTGCATCGCATTTCATGGTTGCAGAATTTCAGAGACGTGTAATGAATCCGAGCGTGGGCAGCGTTCTCCAGATCCAGCAGGCTTTAATGATAATGCAGGCGTCTCAGGGTAAAAGCGTCTTGCCTATTAAGCTAATGGGGAGGCGCTATTGCATCTTCTTGGAGAAGGGGATTATTTTAAAATGGCATTGAAGAGCTCTCTCTCTCTCTCTCTCTCTTTTATTCTTTCTGTGTGAGGCCAGTAATGAAAAGGAGTCTCACTAAGAACATGAATTGCCATAGAAGGACATAATTCAATTACCCTCTCTCTCTCTCTCTCTCTCTCTCTCTCTCTCTCTCTCTCTCTCTCTCTCTCTCTCTGTCGTTGTTGTATAAAGGAATTTAATAACCTAGGAAGGACATGATGAACCAAGGCATTCTTCGACCAGTAGTCTCTCTCTCTCTCTCTCTCTCTCTCTCTCTCTCTAAACCATCTTCATCAGCCCCACCACACATTCATGTAACCTCTTTGTTACTTTGTGGTTTAGGAGAGTTATTGTGTCGCCTATCTCGTACATCCTCACGGTGTGCATTCGACAGTTAGTTCCCGGGTATCTGCTCTGCTTTCTTAGTAATTGTTTGTTTGTTTGGTGTTTTTACGGGTATTTCAGCAACGGGACCAACGGCTTTACGTGACTTCCGAACCACGTCGAGAGTGAACTTCTATCGGCAGAAATACATATATCGCATTCCTCAATGGAATGCCCGAGAATCGAACTCGCGGCCACCGAGGTGGCAGGCCAAGACCATACCGATCACGCCAGTGAGGCGCTTGCTTTCTTAGTAATGTCTCTCGTAGAGGTTGTAGTCATTTTTCCTTATGACCTTTTGATTTAAAGATCACGAATATATGCGTCCGCCATGAAATAACATATGTAATCTCATTTATTATCAGTAGAATTGACATATTATTATTAAGGAAATCCAGTTTCATGCTATCCAGTAAGAATTTTGGTAACTAATAACGAAAGCTCGAATGGCCTCTCAGAAATAAGCTACACCAGCGCCCTGCTGCCGCCGAGTGTTTGTGCCCAACTTCTTTACTTAAGGTTTCTGGTTGCCCTGTCCTCCTCCTTCCTGCAAAGGCTTCTAAGATGTAAGAATTTTGGGACAGCCCTTTCTCTTCTTTCCTTCCATGTTGATAAGCCACTAGAAACTATTCATTTTCTTGCTCACTTGGGCCAACTTTTTTTGCCCTATCATCTTACAATCTTTACATTTCTCACCGTTTCAGTATTCGCTCTATACATAAACTGCAGAGACATCATCGTAGCCAAATATTTCTCTAGTAGCTGCTTGTTGAAACTGAAAGAAAGTCATTCGTTTTCAACGGCCAGAGTTCATTTCCACTGAAAAGTGAAGGCTCTACAATCCCTTATACATTGCAACTTTTACCTCCCTGTACGCTGCTCAATTTTTCCAGACCCCCGACTTTCTTGTATTGCATATTTAATGATTCAGCTCTTCTCTCGTTATTCCATTACCCATGATGTGTATTCTTATCTGTTTATTAAACAACTCCATTTCTCCAACATTCAAACGTTCATGCATTTCCCCATTATTCGTCGTCAGTATTCCCTCGTGTTTTTCAGGGGCAACCAGACATTCCTGGAACCGCATAAAAGCAGTCAGTCGTGGAACAGTTGACGAATTGACGAACCTTACTTTCACTAGCATACACTGTCGACTTCTTCCACTATGATACTTTCCGTTTCCGTCGCCAGTCTCTGCAGTTTTTTGTAATAATCTTTATAATCTGGGAACGTCAGTACAACACGTATCATTCATAACGGCTCTTCTAAGAATATCCAACAAACTCACGCCTACATCCTTTTGTACTTTTCTTGACTTATGAGATAACTCCAGTTTAGGTAAAGTTAGAAAAAAACAACCTCGTTTGAATCTCACTTTTACACAAAGTCAGTAGCTATACTATACATAGTGAAACATGCTTTTCAATGGTCTCATGAACTCGTAATCGTTCTTTTCAAGCTGCCTTGAATATCATATGTATCATATGTACTCGGCATCTTCCACATTGTATATCTTATTAGTTCAGTCCTGTGCTAGTGTTCTCTAGACATTTGTACACCTCTTAATTTTCTGTTTACTTTCAAACTTCGTAAACAGCTGATCCACAAAAGTAAGTGATCGTTTTCCAAGACTTTACTGTTATTACCTTATCCACATTTCAGTTTTCTACACTGCTTTTTAATCATCACCTCTCCATATACTTTCCCAAGTGTATAAACCTTTAATTTATAACATCTACTATATCACATTTTCATTTATTCCTAATGCAAATGAGCAAAAATGCTTTTCATTCATTCTTTTAGAACTTTTATGTTAGCATTTACGCAACCTGGTCAGTAACATAGTAGTTACACCCACCCTCGGCGCTATATGTACTTAGATCTCGGCCGTTAATCCCCGTCCACACGGTCGAACTTTGCACGACAGACTTTGTTCGATGTGACGTCAGAACGGGAAAAGTCAGAACCTTATCCACAGTTTCTCCGCTGCTGACATCACATCGAACAAAGTCTGTCGGGCAAAGTTCTACCGTGTGGACGGGGCTTAGACTCTAACACCCTGACTCTGGAATTAACCTCTGTACCTTCAGTCACCTTAACACCATTTTTTTATTTTTTTTTTATTTACATGAACCCGGTCTCATTTTTTCGACTGACTGTAGGTGTTTCAGACAAGTTTTCTACTTAAGCATACTTTGGTATAAGGTCTGTTCGATCATTAGCGTTCATCCTGCCTTGTTTATAGGTCATGCATTGTGTGTCGTTGTTGTGAAGTAAAGACAAAATCTTGTGTAGTCGGTTATTTCGTAGTTAAATTCTTACTAGATATTTATGGTATGGCAATCATTCATTTTATGTACGGTATACATGGTATGTGGTTCTTACACGCAGTTGAATCATGATCCTCTCTGGGAAAGGAAAACTCATTCTCTTAAGAATTTTATGTTGATCTCTTTGTGTCTTCTCTAAACTCATTATTTCGGGTCGGAATTCCTCTCGTATTTCAGGAGATTTTTTCCTTAACCTTTGTCACTCCTCATTTTCCTTTTCCTCTTCTGCCCTTTTTTACTATTGCCCCCATCTCCCCCCTTTCCCTCTCACCCTACCAGCATCTCTGCTCTCCCCCTCCATCCATTTTCTCCTCCCTCCCTCTCCGTCCCTCCCTCCCTTCCTCCTCCGGCCCCTTTATTCACCCACTCCCATTTCTGGCCCCTTCGAATCCTTGGCACCTCGTCCAAAGCTCTAAAATATTACAAGTCCGCGACTCTTGATTGAACCCTGGACTCTGCATACCAAAATGGGCTTAAACGTTATCCTGGAGATTCCAGCTAAATGAGCTCTTGCGCCCGATGTTCCTAAGGGCGTCTACTGCTAAAATAAAGTTGATTTACATGCGCCCCATTTCCCCTTGGCCCGACGAAAGCAGCCGTCCATCCTAGGCGAAGAATTTTCATTTCATTTTCATTCCGCTTTTTCATTTCATTTTCTCGACATCTTAAACACGCACAGGTTATTGAAAACTTGATGTCGCAAAGTGTTCTGGGTTAGCGTTGCTTCTAGGAAAGGAAGAGCAGGGGGAGGAGGCGGTTTTCGTCTGCTCCTCTTCCCTTCTGCAGCGCCACCAGCAGGAGGACGAACGGAGAAAGGTATCTCGTCCTTAAAAATTTCCTCGCAACCATTTAACTTATTAACTAAGGAAGGCGCAGTTCTTAGGTCTGCTTTTATTCTGCTATCGGTGAGATGAGCGTACCAGCGAAGTAAGAGGCACAATGGATGATGCCTTCTTGTCCTTGGAATTTCCTCCACTGACTTGTTTACATGAGAAGAATGCTACGTTGATATGGTCATTTGCAAATTGATATTTACGTTTCTGGTCGAACCTTTCCTTTGCCAACATGTTCGTTCCTTCGTATCCCTGTATTTTCAATTTTTTTTTTTATGTTGTGAGTAAATGTTGACTATGTATAGGAAATAATGTATCGCGCTGAAATCTTGATAAAGAATTAAATTTAAATTTCTATTACATCCACCTCATTTCCAGTACTTGTCTTCAAGGTATTCGTTACTTAGCAAACAATTACAGATCGTGTTGGCTATCTAGTCTTGTATCCAGATGTACTTTTAATTCACCCTTAGTTATTTTTCATTATCATAAAACTATACATTACTTCGAAACTAATTTCATTCTTAGGTAATTTTAGTGCTCTATATATTGATGCTAGAAATTGCTCACTCTCTGTAACTGGTATGCATTCTTTGAGATATGCTTTATTCACCATAAATATATCAATTGTATGGGGTTTGTGTTTATAAATGGAGAGTTTGTTATTATGGAATGCAACACAACAGTCTCTTCCGTGCTACTGTTTGTTTGGCCCTTGCAGAGCCGTTGAGATTAGTGCATGAAACACTGAAACAATTAATTTCATGAAGATAAGACTGGTACGAGAACGTTTCATGTTTACTAGTACATCTTTAATTAGTCTTTCCTTTTTCTGACCGTAATAAATAAGCATTGAACATGTTTCGGCAGCGGCAGGATGCATTTATCCATCGCTTTTCCTGCCTATGTATTTTGGCCCTCGGGAACTTCACCTCTCTTATGACAACAGTGACCACAGCTATTGATTTGACATCGGCCACTGACCACATTCTTCTCCTTCCTTTTTTCTCCGATAATTGAAAGGACTGTCTCTACCTGTAGTCAATGGTTTTAAAGGAGAAGGGAAGGACACGAGAGAGAGAGAGAGAGAGAGAGAGAGAGAGAGAGAGAGAGAGAGAGAGTCTTGAATACAAAAAGCCACAGAAGACTTTCTTTCATTCTTAAATATTTAACCATTTAGCAAAACTTAACGCATATACCCTTTCTAAATACTGCAACGAAATGATAACCACCTGGAAGGCAGATGGTTCTCATGTTGCATTTTTAATGTTTATCTTACCTTTCGTCACCGTGCCTTGTTTTAGTTTAATGACGAGAAACATGACGGCTGATTTTATCTTAATCAGTTATGCCGGATAATTTAATAATTTGCATATACATATACATGCATGTATGTATATAGTGTTAACAAAATCATCTAGCTTTTTCCCACAACATGGATGGTCCCAGAAAATAACAACCCGGCAGTCACTACCATTGTCGTACTTTAGCTGACAGTTTGTGGATGAAAACCCACGACAACAGCAGTTTCGTACACCTACTGAGAAGAGTCATCAGTGACACATCGATCCCCATACACACTGCGCCATTCACCTTTAACTTTGAGGCACTCGCGTACTTCATGGAGATATACTTTTTGGCCTTCCCTAGCCCCCTGAAACCTATGGTTTACGGCCTGGCATCTTAAAATCTTTCCATGTGACCAAACCATCTCAAATCACTTGTAGCGCTTAAATATCTCAGCATTCCGATCTTTCTTATGCCACATATGAGACGCAGAGTTCTTATGAAAATTTCAAGCTTACTTCTTTTTTCCTGTTTAGCACCCATATTTCACTTCCGTAAAGGAAAGTTGGCTTTCACATTCTTCTTGCAAGGGCAGTTCAAATCACTTGACAGTCTTGTAGTTCTCAACACCCACAAGAGGAAAACATCATGTCTTCCCAACATATATATAAAGTAAAAGCTTATATCAGCTAGGCATCGTCGTACGAAACCAAAGTTCGTTCAGAAATAATACTAACAAAAAAAACAAAGCAAAACAATAAGCGACGTTTCCAGACAACACCTACTTACATCATTTAATCTCTAGCCCTTTCCGGTAGAGGGCACATCTGAGGAAATAACCGAGCGGGAGTATCTATATTTTATTTATATATATATATATATATATATATATATATATATATATATATATATATATATATTATATACATACATACATACATACATACATACATACATAAAGTTTCATTACAATTTATAAGATATATTACAAAAGCAAATGGACAGACAAATATGTGGAAATTATTACAAAATGAGGAAAGGAGGAGTAGATATTAAAGTTTTTTTGTCTGATTTAACACTTCTCTATATGGACACCATTATTTTCTTAAAGGACATCATGTTAAAAAGATTAAAAGAACCCTTAGGCGCTGATTCACACTTACTCAAAAACACTTTCACTTTCTTTTTCGTTCCTGGCCTTATGCTTTCACAATGACAACTTTTCATCTTTCCAGACGTAGTGTTACCCATACGGCCCTACAACTAACATCTTTGTAATCTTGCACCCAACCCTAGAGTAATTCTGGCATCACAAGCAACACCACTTCCCCGGCTCTTCCTTCCTTGCAGCTACTGAATACTCAGACACATCCCTTATTTACTGGCATGTCTCTGAGGATATACCATATCATTCATATTCTCCTCTTAAATAGACACTTCTGCGGAAATCAAAATCCCAAGGCTTAGTTTTTATTCTTGCTAAGCTTTTCGATTTTTCTATTCTTTTCAATATGAGAATGACGTATGGGGCTATTAAACCATGGCCCTAAACTTTTACCACACCGAGTCGCGAGAATGAGATATTTTTTCCTTTGCCGGTATCCCCCGCAGGTTTTTAGAATTTAGTTACCATCAGCTTCATAAAGTAGGCTGCTTCCATTTGGGGGCATTCCCTCCCACCAAGGGACTTTAGATTAGGTCACAAATAACAAATTAATTTCGAATTTTCTTTACCTAGGGAATAGCATAGGTCTAAAGGGAATTCGGTGTAATAAGTGCATCTATCCTAAGTAGGATTCGTACTTGATTATACATGTTGCTAACAACAAGAGTATAGATTCGAATCCTGGTCAGAGTATGTGCGCAAATGCTACTAGTAACTTTGCTTATTAGTTATTCCTGAGGTAATTTACATAATTCCTTGTCAGGTGTTAGTAATCCTTAAGGTAAAATGAATTGGATTTTAATGATATATATATATATATATATATATATATATATATATATATATATATATATATATATATATATATATATAATATATATATATAATATATATGTGTATGTATATGATTGTATAACTGAATAATGAAAATATGGAATGTGATGAATATATAAAGGCAATTTCCCCGAATGAAAGAGAAATGAGGGACTCTACAAGGCCTTTCGACTGCTAAGTTAAGGACAAGAAATCGAAAGGCCCTGCAGAACGCCATCGTTTCTCTTTCCTTCGTGGAATTTGTCTATATATATATATTATATATATATATATATATATATATATATATATATATATATATATTATATATATACACCGTAAACTGGGGAAAGTGCGCCTCGAAACTTAGGGTTTTTCTACTTCACCTGGTGATAGAAAAACAATTATCTGCATTTACAAGTTTTTTATTGTACCAAAAGCAAAAGTAACAATGTGAGATTCTCTGGTATTATTTTGACCAAAATTAAAAATATAGTTTTTTGTACAAAAAATGCTTAAGAGTCTGGCGCACTTACCCCACACTTTGGGGAAAGTGCGCCGTACAGTGAAAACTTAGCGAATAGTGAGGTCCATAAAGCACTGCTTGTGGAACAATGTTAAGTTCTAAGAATAAAAGGTTGGGGCAGCTTTTTCAATACATCTTCCACACTTACAGCATGTTTGTCTGGTGCATTTGGTTTGCCAAAGACATATTTCTCGCCTAGGTCATCGTCATACCGCTGACGTAGATAATCCACCACATATTCCTCCTCTCCGACCTCCCCCTCAACTTCCTCAACTACCTTCCCTACATAATGGACAATTTGTTTCTTGGTATGGAACTTTACCAAAATAAAATCCCCAACACTAATTTTCTCTGGCTGTGCTGCATCACCCTCTACTGGTACCAATCTGCCTCTACCTATGGCAGTTCAGCGTCTGGTGAATCTGGATCAGATAGTTCAGAAACTACACTGATTTCACTGTCAGAGGGAGATACTTGCCGAGCGCGTACCGGTACTTTCTTCTTCTTGGCTCCTGATGGCCCAGCTGAAGCGAGGTCATGAGCACTTATACTTTTGCCTGGTGAAACACAGTCTCCAACGTCGAGCAGCAGCTCCTGGTTTTTTGCCTGCACCTTCCCTCAAGGACTGCAAGTGTTAAATAACAGTTGGACTAACTAAGTGAGCTGCAGATGGAAGAATGTCAGCATGCTGGAGTTTATCAATCACTCGAGTCCTATTGATATTTTGGCACATGCGCTTGGTAAGTTAGTCTTCGTGCCACTTAAGAAACGCATACGCCCACTCTACACCTGGTGTGTTGTCTTTAAATTGAGGTACCGTGCGGCCTGCTTTTTCCAAAAATTATTTTACAAAGAAACGTAACTCTAGTTCATCGAATGCATAACCATAATCGCTTAATGCAGCCATGTGTTGGGCAATGGAGAGTTTCTCCTGTGGCAGCAAAGCAGTTGGCTGCCCTCCAGTTGACCAGGTTCTCCCTCTACTACCTGTGACATGATCCCAGAGGGTTCGGCGGGGAATCTTCGTCTCACGCACCACCTTGGTCAACGATTCTCCAGCCTGCACACGCTGCCCACTCTCCTCAAGTAATCCTGACTGTAGGTCCTGGCTCGGGGTTTCCCATCCACAGATTTATAGGTGCCACCATTGTGACATATGTCAAAGAAAAGAACAAATAGTTCAGTTCAGACAGTTCAGTAACAGGCAAGGCGCACTTGCCCCAGAGGATCCTTAGCTTTCCCTAATTGTTGTATTATTTTACCAATCTAACATATTCATCAAGATCATATTTCTAGTTCAGAAGCAAAAAATTGTGTATATATGACAATATTTTCTTGCTCAACCAACTAATTACATTTCTTGTATCGGAAAAGATGCAAAAAATAAAAGAGGTACAAATAATGAATAAATATATGCCTTGACAATGGAGAGGGCTGAAATTCACAGGGTAAATAGCTACAACACTCCTCTAAGTACGGTAATTATCTGAAAAATAAAAATTCAATATAGTACATTTTTCAAAATAAATTTCAAAATGTGGCGCACTTTCCCCGCTGTTGGCGCACTTTCCCCAGTGTACGGTGTAATACTATATATATATATATATATATAATACTTATATATATATATATATTATATATATATAGATATATATAATATATGATGATAATTATACACATCACCGTGATTCATATAAATCATTCGAGCTACAAATGTCCTTTAATATCTAATTCGCTCTACCTCGGAATTGATATATTTTCATATATGTACCGAAGGAATTTTTAATTGATAATAATTTCCTCCCCTCATGGGATCGAACCACCGTCCAACGGACAGGAACGAAATCAGGACCGACAGTGACGTTAGCTCGAATGATTTATATCAATCACGGTGATGTGATAATTATTCATAATATGGCGTCGTGCATCAAACGTTCGAATTGGCTAACACGGTAGAGGGGGTTTCATATCGATTCTAATTACGAAAAAACCGAGTTCGACGGTGATTTGTAAGGTCAGAATCGATATAAACTTATAACCTCACTTGTTAGCCGAATCGCTAACGTCACTGTCGGTCCTGATTTCGTTCCTGTCCGTTGGATGGTGGTTCGATCCCATGAGGGGACGAAATTATTATCAACTAAAAATTCCCCTTCGGTACATATATGAAAATATATCAATTCCAAGGTAGAGGGAATTAGATATCAAAGGACATTTGTAGCTCGAATATATATATATATATATATATATACATATATATATATGTGTGTGTGTGTGTGTGTGTATGTATGTATGTATGTATGTATGTGTAAGTGTAGTGCAACGATATTCAATGGGTAATGAACTCCATGCTTGTGTTTGCCAGTGTCTAGCTCGACGACAACCTCTTTCAACAACCGGCCCTTGCGTAAATATACAGAATGAAGGTACCTTGCGCCTATGTCTGGGACGTTGCTCAACGTTTATAGGGTCTTGACTTGTTGTCTTCTCCTTCTTCTATAGTATATTGATTGTTTTGTATTTTTGTTGATATGGTACATGCATATTATATATTTAATATATATATATATATTATATATATATATATATATATATATATATATATATATATGTATATATATATATAGTATATATATATATATATATAATATTATATATATATTTTATATATAATATATATATATATATATATATGTATGTAGTATGTATGTATGTATGTATGTATGTATGTATGTATATCTTGAAAACTGTGGGGTGGGGCATGACCCAGCAACCTCATCTTTAATACTAGTTGCTCGAGTATAAAAAGGCATATTTGATTTTAAAGATTGTAAGTCTTTCCCAACATTGGGTCGCTAACAAATAAAAGACAAGACCGCTATCACTGCACATTCATTTTTCATCTACTGAATCGATGCGGAACTCCTTTGTTCAGAAAACTTCCACTACATAAGCCGCTTCAGATGAATATATCGAAGTTTCATCAGTAGCTTGTCAGACCTCTTTGAACACTGCACCATCCATCACTGTTGTGTACTGTTCTCATGCCTGGAGATGTTAAAGCCCTTCTTTTCAATCTATTCAGCCCTTTCTAGGTCTTCCTTACCTCCGCCCACCCAGAACTTCTAAATTGGGGCACTCCCTTCACCAGCCTGTCATCCTAATGCCTTCACTACAACTACAATATCTTGATTCGTATTTTCTTTTACTCTAACATTTTACTTCATCCATATAACTCCAGAGTCCTCCCCCTTTCAGTTCTTCATGTAGCTTATTGTCTGCGGATACAATTCATCTCTATTGCTTCAACTTTTTTTTTTCATTTACACTACATCCATACCTCATTTCCATTAAGGGAGGTCACCCAACAATCAGTAAATTCCAGCTTTTTCTTTAGATGTTCAAAACTTCTTGCTAATATAGTCCTGATCATCAGCTGCCTTCCTTATATTGTCTGTTATGTGGCTCTCGCCTTCTCTTATCTTATCATAATACAGTATATTTTCCCTCAAACCCATACTGGAAAACGCTGCTTCAAATTTTCTACCATCTATACTAATAAGCCTTGCTCCAACTTCCTTGTTTGTACTTACTCATAACTTCATTCTTGCTCACATTTCCTCTCAGCTTTCTCCTCTTACAAACAATTGCCACTAGAAATCTCCTCCAATATATCCCATTAGCATGCTGTGTGGTCTGCAAACTTCAGCCATTCCACAGTTCATTCACAACCCATACTCTTATCCCACACTTATCCCACAGTATCTGCCAAATCCGTTTTTTTCTTTTCTTTTCACATAATTGTCTCATAACAAACATTTCATCCCCATACAAACTTACTAGTCTTATTCCCTCAAACTATATGTCCCTTACATAGTATTGTAAGTCGTGTTATACCCTGATAATTCTTGGACTAGTCTTGTGTGATAAAGTCTCTCTCTCTCTCTCTCTCTCTTTCCTGTTAAGATTGTTGCTTCAGTTACATTGCCCAACATTTTTGACATTTTATATTTACCACTTCTCACCCCTATCACTATTGGGGCCAAACTTGACCCTTGAAGAGTGACAGTAGAGTGTCTGTTCATCCCAACGATCTCAAAAATTACAGATTAGACACTGATATCTATCACTTTTTACATTTTATTTTTTACCTCTTCTCACCCCCGTTCCTATCGGGGATGAACTTGGACTTCAAGGTCATGGGGAGTGTCACTATTCATCTCAGCGATCTCAAAAGCTATGGGTTAGACATTGATACCTGTAGTTTTCAGTCATTTTTAGATATCCTGACTTTCCCACCCCATTCTCATCCCCCTTTCTATTGAGGCTAAACTTGGACTTGAAGGGCATCAGGAGTGTCACTATTCATCTCAGCAACCTCGAAAACTATAGATTAGAAACTAATATCTGTCATTTTCAGTTACTTTACATGTCACCTCCCCATCCCATTTCAACCCCCTCCTTATTGGAGCTGAACTTGGACTTGAAGGCAGCAGGAGTGTCACTATTCATATCATCAACCTGGAAAACTATAGATGAGACACTAATATCTGTCCTTTTCGGTTATTTTTATATGTCGCCCCATTCCCGCCCCCTTTTCACCCTCTCCCTTTTGGGGCTGAACTTGAACTTGAAGGGCATCAAGAGTGTCACTATTCATCTCAGCAACCTTGAAAATTATTGATTAGAGATTAATATCTGTTGTTTTTGGTTATTTTTACATGTCACCCCTTTCCCACCCTTATTTTACCCCCCTCCACATCCTACTGGGGCTGAACTTGGACTTCAAGGGCATCAGAAATGTTACTATTCACCTCAGTGCCCTCAAAAACTATTGGTTTGACGCTAATGTCTGTCGTTTTTGTTTATTTTTACATCACCCCTTCCTACCCCTTTTCACCACTCTCCCCATTGGGGCTATCAGGAGTGTCATTATTAATCTCAGCAACCTCAAAAACTATGGATTAGACACTAATATCTGTTATTTTCAATTATTTTTATTTTCACCCCTTTCCGATCTCCTTCCCCAAAACCATCCCCCCCCCACCCCACACCCTTTGGTGCAAGTGATGTCTTACCCCACGGTATTCTTTTCCCAATGTTAAACTGTATGCATACCAAGTTTGGTTGAAATGCTTAATGCTTGTAAAAGTGTATGTGGCACAAACACACACATACATTCATTATATATAGATATATATATATATATATATATATATATATATATATATATATATATACTAGCTGACCAACCCAGTGTTGCCTAGGAAATCTCTGAATGATGACAACTGACAAAATCTCTCTCTCTCTCTCTCTCTCTCTCTCTCTCTCTCTCTCTCTCTCTCTCTCTCTCTCCTATTAAGTTACATTGGCCAGCATTTTTTACATTTTATTTTTTACCCCTTCTCACCCACCTTCCTATTAGGGCTGAACTTAGACTTAAAGTGTATTGGTAGCGTCATTATTCATCTTAGCAACCTCCCTCAAAAGCTATGACTTAAAGGACATTGGAAGTGTCACTATTCATCTAAGCAACCTTGAAAGCTCTAAATTAGACACTAATATATGACGATGGTGGTTTTTTTTTCATGTCATCCCCTTCCCACCTCTTCTCACCCGTCCCCCTTCCTGTTGGGGGTGAACTTACACTTAAAGGAAATCAGGGGTGTCACTATTCATCTCAGTGACCTCAAAAGCTCTGGATTAGACAGTAATATATGTTCATGTCACCCCTTCCCACCCCACCTTTCTATCGAGGCTGAACTTGGACTTAATGGCATTGGGAGTGTCACTATTCATCTCAGCAAACTCAAAAACTATGGATTAGACACTAATATCTGTTGTTTTAGGTTATTTTTACATGTCGCCCCATTCCCACCTGTTTCCACCCCCTCCCTATCAGGGCTGACCTTGGACTTGAAGGTTATTAGAAGCATTACTATTCATCTCAGCAACCTCCAAAACTATGGATTTGACACTAATAGCTGCTGTTTTTGGTTATATTTAGGTCATCTCCCTTCCCACCCCATTCCCTATTGAGACTGGACTTGGACTTGAAGGGCATCAGGATTGTCACTATTTCATCTCAGCGACCTTGAAGACTATTGGTTTGACACTAATATATCTGTTGTTGTTGGTTATTTTTATGTCCCCCCTTCTCACCCTCCCCCTTCCCTCTTGGGGCTGATCTTGAACTTGTAGGCCATCGGGAGTGTCATTATTAATCTCAGCAACCTCAAAAACTATTGATTAGACACTAATATCTGTATACATATCAAGTCATCGTGATTCATATTCATGCATTAAGCTACTAATGTCCTTTAATATCCAATTTGCTCTACCTCGGAAGTAATATATTTTCATCTATGTTAACCGAAGGGGAACTTTTTAGTTGATAATAATTTCGTCCTCTCGTGGATTCGAACCAGCGCCCAAAGGAGAAATCAGGACTTCAGTGATGTCTTACCGACTTGGCCAACAAGTGAGGTATAAGTTGATATCAATTACGACCTTACAAACCACTGTCGAACTCAGGGATTTGTAATTAGAATCGATCCACCCACCTCTGCCATGTTAACCAAGTCATACGTTTGCCACACATAGCCATATGATGAATTTTTATCCCTTTACTATTGAGTTCTGTATCTTGCATACAATTAGTAAAATGCATTGGTTCCAGTCGCGGTCGTGGTGGGTACTCCTATCATATAGAGTTCCCTAAAAGTTATTCCCAAACTACTGAGAATTTGATAATAATGTTTGATATAAGCAAGTTGCGGGCAGTGCGAAGGAATATTGTGCACCAGAAAGGTGACACTTTCCGAAGAGAACGCGGAGGCGCGCGCGCACACACACACACACACACACACACATATATATATATATATAATATATATATATATGCGACTGGAGCCAATGTATTTTACTAATTGTATGCAAGATACAGAACTCAATAGTAAAGGGATAAAAATTCATCATATGGCTATGTGTGGCAAACGTATGACTTGGTTAACATGGCAGAGGTGGGTGGATCGATTCTAATTACAAATACCTGAGTTCGACAGTGGTTTGTAAGGTCGTAATTGATATCAACTTATACCTCACTTGTTGGCCAAGTCGGTAAGACATCACTGAAGTCCTGATTTCTCCTTTGGGCGCTGGTTCGAATCCACGAGAGGACGAAATAATTATCAACTAAAAAGTTCCCCTTCGGTTAACATAGACGAAAATATATTACTTCCGAGGTAAAGCGAATTGGATATTAAAGGACATTAGTAGCTTAATGCATGTAAATGAATCACGATGATTCATATACATACATATATAATAATACAAGAAAAAAAAAATATACAATATATAGACTATATTATATTATATATTATATCTATATATATATATATATATATGTGTGTGTGTGTGTGTGTGTGTGTGCGTGCATGTATGTGCGCGTGCATGAACGTACACATTGTATATAAGAGTGATTTTATTACTTGACTTATCTCTGGTCTCTCCTGGTGGCTATATGGCGGCATCTAAAAGATTTCAATAAACAGCCCCTGCAAGGCTTCCAACGTGTCTCGTAGCTTATATTTTCATTTCACATCGCTGAGGCTTTCAGCCAGAATGTAAATTTTTCATGTTTAGTAATGACGCCAACTGGTCAAAAGGAAAAATTCTTTGGTCCGTCGGGAGAGGACAGCGTCGCAGAGAAAATCAAATTACCAACATTTCAAAAACTCACTATAGCAAACACAGCCCCATTAATCAGAATCGCTTGGAGTTTCCCCTTTTTCGTGGACGATGCGCAGCTCCCCTTCGCAGAATTGTTCTTGCATCGGCTAGTTGATAACCGTCGGATAAACGCACATCCGGTTAAAAGGAACGACACCATGTCCTATCCAGTTTGGAGGGTCTACTAAGCGGGCCTTTGCTGTACAGTATTAGGGGAAAACTCAATACTAGCCTCGGACTACGGCTAGCAGCAGCGGCGTCTTCTTTTTCTTCTGCCTCTTCTTTCTGCACCAAATATAATAATGATATCTTGTCGGTGTGTGTCGTGTCCCGCCTCTGAACTTGTGTCCCCTTGGATTTCTCAAATTCAAGCGGAAATGTTGTAAAATTTGAAAAAGGAAATTAAATTTCTTGGAGATACGGTGCTCGGCCGGATGGACTCCCCCTGGCGCAATTATTTCATGCCTCCACTGGACTGTTGTGGTGGTGGTGTTGATGGTGATGGTGATGGTGATGGTGATGGTGAACACGACGAAGGACGACGACGACGACGACGGTAGCGGCGGCGGCCGAGACGAGGACAGGGGAAAGGGGGAGGGAACCATGACGAGGATGGAGCGAGAAAAAGGGGAAAGTGGGAAGCGTAACAAAGAATGGTTGAAGGAAAGAAGTAAATGGGAGAGGCTGGACAGAAGAACAGCAGCGCTAAAGAAAGAGTATAGTATGATGGAAACTTTTCATGTTTGGCAAGTACATATGAATGTTAAGACGAATGCCGGGGTAAAGGGTGACGTACTGAATATTGAAGAGTCTCTGAAAAATGGGGCTGGTATAAATAAGAAAATAAAAGTTATGGCACCTGAAAAAATTATTTGGTTACACTTTGGAATAAATTATTACGATGACTCGTTGTTTTTAAATGGTTGTAGTAGAGACAGACAAGCATAATAGAGTAATATAAAAAGTATTTTTTATAACAGACAAGCTTTTATTGATATACCTGAAGTGCTTCGGTCTTCGATTCCGTGGCGTGTGGCCCACTTGTTTTTGGAATGGGCGATTGACAGTTACTAGCTGATGTGGTAAAGTCAAACAAACTGGCAAAGAGGCATAAGTTACGGAAAATATATAGAAGAAAAAATAAATTACTGAAGTGGTACAAAATTAACAAATTTGGGCTGCGCTTTCAATAACTGTCTAAATAAATAAAATTATACAAATTTCTGTTGTTTTTGTATTTAAGAAATGTTCACTTTGTTCGATTGAAAAAATTACTGATTATCGTTACATGAAATCGATATAGTTCTCTTGTAATATGTATCTTTATGGCGAATATTGAAAACTTTCAAGTAATAAGTGACAAAGTACGATGTTGAAAATAAGTGGATAATATCCGCAGTTCCAGTCAAAAATATCTTTTTGACTAAGTATTATAGATGTAAGTAAGATATCTTTAATTTTTGCGGCTGTGGATCTTTCGTAAATATGTTCAATAATGTCATTGCACATCACCTTCCTTTCTTTAAGTACTAATGTACCCGAGAATAATAAAATATTCGTTGTACCTACAATGAAAATTCGAAAATCTGGTCCTATATTGCAAAGGCTAACTAAACTTTACAACGAAATTTTGGGTGTATTGCAATTTGTTATGGGGGAAATTTAACCTTTGCCTATAATGCTCTTTTGCAGGTGATGTGCAAAAGGTTCGCATCCTTTAATGGGAACCTTTTGTACATGAAAGGTTGAGTTTTTCATTTAAATTTATGGAACTCTGTACGATGATTATTCCATACATAGTTGATAGCCATCTTCATTCGCATTTCAGGTCTTCTCAGATATACAAGAGTGAGTGAATATACCACAGCTTATGAAAAAACATAAATGTGTTAAGTTTTCTCTTGCTGTTCAAACTGGCAACCCTAATTTTACTAAACTGTAAAGAATTACCTTTTCTCATGTTTTTAGAAGGAAAGGAAATTCATGGCATTTTTCCATCCATATTAGGTTAAATCGTGTATATATTGATAAAAATGTCCACTAAAGATTAAAGAATGTTCCCACAGAAACTATGGAAATTTGTTATATTCTGTTCATGTGAGGGATGAATGGAGTAATGACCTGTTTCCACGTATTCTGTTGCAAAACTTTATAGATGTTAAACCCCCATCGTTTTACAATTTGAATAGTTTGCATATGCATCTAACGTATTGTCTTTGAGGAAACGTACTTTTTAATGCCTTTGGATGATTCACTTCATTTCTTGCCTGACAGGGGATGTTCCAGATCCTGGTCCGACCCAGGATCTAAAAGCATGGAACTCTGCCTTTTTTCCATGTATGCCAGCATGAGCTATTAAATGGATAGAATAAACCAAGTATTAATTAATCGTTGTTCGCATGCAAAACATTCTTTTATAGTTCGGTAGGGCACAGAACATTCGAAGTTGGCCTTTTGTTTAAATATGAAATTGCTCTACCTACCCTTTGCGTCAGTGAATGTTTGAAAATGGCAGATCATAGTCCTTTCTAAAGGTTTAGTATTTAGCATCTTTCATAGAACATCCGAACCGGTGATGATGACCTCATACTCATAGATAAGATAGGAGAAGGGACGATTACTGACGAATCCGTTCACAGGTCTTCGCACTGATTTTGGTGATACTAGTCGTAATGTTTGTTAAATCGTAAAATTCTTAAACTACTTCCGAAAACTTAATTTCCTTCTTGTTAAGAATTTCCATCAAAGTGAGGTAGGCCTATTACATCCCAAACTTTGGTAAATTAACCCCAGAGACCAAAAGTTCCCTCGTTTTATTCAATTCACAAACTGAATGGAAGTCACCACCGAATATGTGACTAAGTCAAGAATCTTGAAAACTGCCGAGACTGACAAGGTGAACAGCCATCGCCGACAGAGGATTTAGCAAAACTGGTAATTATACAATCTAAATATTACTTTCAGAAGTCTTGACGTGTTAATGAGGTACTTCGTTAAAATTGCTGTGCTAAGGGTCATATTTTGGTATGTATAGCTTGGACTGAACACCATGTAATTGATCTATTGGTAAATGTGGACTATGATCATAGATGTTGTGGGCCATACATGGCCAGAGGACCACTGTCATACCGGCGTTTCAGACAAAGTGAAGTTTCACCGAGGGAATCGGAAAGGGGAAAGAAACCAGTCATCCTTTTTTATATCTTTTCCTTTGAGTAAGAAAGGATTCCAACAGTTGACCTCTCTGTGTAGCTGTGTGGCCGCGAAAGTTATTCCTATGAGTCATGCATTGAAATTTAATAAACCTAATGAGAGGCGATAAGAACATGGTTCTTAAATACATATGGTGACTAATACTGGTACATTAATTTTCAGCTCTTTTAACGAAATAAACTAAGTAGAGATAACGCCTCATTGGCGTGATTGCTATGGTTTTTGCCTGTCACCTCGGTGGCCGCGAGTTCGATTCTCGGTCAAGCCATTGAGGGGTTAGAGATGTGTATTTTTGGTGATAGAAGTTCACTCTCGACATGGTTCGGAAGTCACGTAAAGCCGTTGGTCCCGTTGCTAAATAACTACTGGTTCCATGCAACGTCAAAACACCATACAAACAAATAAAAACTAAGTAGAGATAGTTAAACAGTTATGGTGTTTAAGTGACTGAAAGTAGCTTACTACTAAGACAAGTTTGCAACATTTGCCCTTCAAGGTTTTCAACTAAACATTATTATCTGTTTTGTGTGTGCATGTTACTCGATTCTTAATATCACATTCTGGGACATTTACTTGAACTCCAATTGCATTCGCACATTCCAACTGATATGAATGTTTGATCAACGGTAAACCAGTCCTTTCCTGTTGTTTTCATTCAGCTTTTAGGCTCTAAACTATTTTAAACTATGGAAGTTGCTTTGCTTCAGAAATTTTCCATAGGTGAAATTAAAACTTGAAGTGGCATTTTATTTATTGATTTTTTGATGAATGAAATAATTAAGAAATAGATAATTAACAAAGTATTATATACTTTGTTAATTGTTCAAATACTGCCAAATCGAAAGGCAAACAGTTCCCTATACATCACATGTCACATATTTCTAAGTAAGATCAATGCATGAACTGTACCGGTATATAGTAACCGTAAAACTCATATGTTGTACGACTTCGAAATATGTGACTTGTGATGTAGTACAGGAAACTGTTACGTTTTCGATTTGGCAGAACTCGGAAAGCTTTTCATTACATTCCAAATACTTTTGTCATGTAATTTCATAGAAATTGCTAGAATTGTAATTTGACTGATATGATGATTCAAAACAGCAAGCAAGAATCTTTTATTCTTTGTTTTCCAGCATTCGATCTCTGGTAAAACGGGCGATTAAGATGTTGAGGGCTCAGTAAATTGAACACCCTCACTTCGGCTGAGAGTTTTCAGTGTAAGTGGTAACTGGCATCAACTTGTGACCAGTAAATTTTTATCAAAATATGAAATATTGCGTCTTTGGTCCGATGCTTTCCAATAACTATAGCTTTATTTTCCCGAGAAAATATTGGATTTCAGATCATATTGGGGTTTTGCCTCAACGATGCTCTCGTCTGACGAATACTCTTAGCACTCGTACTCTAACATCTAGTTTTCTACCACATTTTTCATTCAAAAAGAGGATAAAAATTCAGTAACAGCCACTGGAGGTTTCGTTGGTAAATTTAGATCCTATTTTCTACTTAACTTTCCTTTGCACAATCTTGACACTGGTTTAGTTCAGTGTCCCTATTAGCGAGTGAGATGAGAAGTCCTGAGAATCAAGACTGAGGAGACCCTACTAAAGCTGGATATGAAGTCAGGGATTGGATGCGGTTTCCTATGCATCAGAATCGCCTTGCCCTGATTTTAACCATCGTATTTAAGATGTCGCTAACCTAGCAAAAGTGTTGATTTTTCAACCATCGTATTTAAAATGTCGCTAGCCTAACCAGTGTTGATTTTTATATGATGATTTGGTGTTCTTGATTATCAGGAGAGCCGCTTGAAATGATTGCCTGTAAAAATTTGATGCAGCGCCACTGGTTTTTCTTGCTGTTTATTTGAAATCTCTGTAGAAACTTCCGAGCTAGGTTAAATGGATTTTAATTCTTCCCTACTCACTGAAGTGGCGCTAAATTGTTTTTTTTAAGAAAACCTTTATCCTTTTGGGACCCCTAAGAAATAGCGGGGTAATATTCGTGGAAAGCAGCAATTGACAGGAATCACCGCTTCAGCATTGATTTGTGGAGAGAGACTAAAGAACCCTGGTAGCGTTGTGTGTTCCTGAATACTTGCTTGACAGTGTTTGTAATTTCAAACATTTTACTTCTCGGATATCTAGAAAAACGAAATCAATTCCTTAATCCTCGTAGGGGGGAGTGTCGTCCCTGCACCAAGGTTCTTTGCAGCGTCCCTTCAGGCCGTAGCTGCATGCCCTTTTATTCCTTATTATACTGTACCTTCGTTCATATTCTCTTTCTTCCTCTCCCAACAATTGTTTCATAGTGCAATGGCGAAGTTTTCCACCTATTACACCTTTTAAGCCTTCTAACTGAATGAGGTCATAGGTACTATTGCTTGGCCGATAGTCTAAATTGTATATTCCCTTTCATTTAATTTATTTCTTGTTGTCATGAAGAGAACTGATTTTTTTCCATATTGAATACAACACCTTCGATCTGAGTAGCGAAGTTGTTCACAATTTAGGAATTGAGATTCCCTTCGGTGAGAGCAAACATCAGTCATATATTCTTAGCTTGGGATTCAAGATTCTCCCCATTCTTATACTAAACGCCGACAAGTCCACCTGGCGTTCATTAGGCGTTGAGGTTTTCAAATCTCACCAGACTGGAGAGCTCGTCTCTTTATGAAGGAGGGGTTGCTGATAACGTATTTACCGTGTTCTTGTGTTCCTACGTTACAGGGATAAAGATCGGACGCATGTCAGTGGAAGATCTTTTCTATTTGGTTTAAAACTTCTGGAGCATAGTAAATTGCATTTCATTCTTTTAAAGTATGTGAAATGATTAGATACAATTTTGACCACCGCAGATATGCACTGCCGTCATCCTTTTTTATTAGCGTGCGTCGACATGGGACTTAGTGCCATGTTTAGAAACAGAGTTGAAAAGTAGGTGAAGAATCGAGACAGAATTGTGACGCGTATCCAAGTGAGCCTTGTCAAGTGGTATTGCTGATGTCCATAAATTGACCCATGTCACAAGTGTTGATTGGCTAGAACAGTAATGCGATTCGTGTTGCGATGGTCGGACAGAAGAAATAAAGTGTACAGAACATATGAATTCTTTGGACGAGAGTGGCCCTGACGGAATAGCAGCAACTTTTGACATAGAATGATGCTCAAATCTCGAGACAATGCACGTTTTAACTTTCACATTTTTTTCCTTTTTCTGTACAAGTAACAGTTACAGTCACCAAAACAAATTCTGTATCCATATTTCAGTACTGGAATTCCCATAACTTATACAGTATCGGGGACTTGTTATAACGGCTGTCTGACGTAGCTTTTTATAAAAGGGTAAGTTTTTATGCTATAAAAGAATATCAAGTTTCATTCATTTAGAGAGCTGACATTTTTTCTTGACAGTCTCCGAACCCTTTCGTCATGTAACTAAAAATCAGAGCCAGTGACCATCATCAAAAGACTAACTTAAAACAGTGCCATTTAGGGAAACTCTTATTTGGTTAACCCAAATGCAAGAATGAAAGAACACTGACTATAGTCCCAATAATGGAAATATTAGAACAGCTAAAACCCTCAACTGGGAGATTTCTATGATATTCAGTCTGTGATCTCGCTGTAAAGAGGAAAGAGCTCATCATTAAAAAGAAGAAAGGTTAATAACTTCCAAAATAAACTTGTGTTTTCATTTAAGGCGTACTTTCGGTATTGTGCTCGTATGTAAGGACTGAACTGCAGACTCAAAAGAAAACCTGTTTTTATGTAATAACGCTTTTGAAACATTCTTGTTGGTTTACGTAAAATGCCGTTAAACTTAGTGTTCTAACAAAAAGCGAAAGTTCCCCATATCTGGTAGTGTAGGAACACTTGCTTTGGCACCGTTGTCAAAAAAATCTTTTTGGGAAAAATTCCCCAGTGTTTGAGTCGTTAATACGGCAACAGAAGATATATGCCTCACAATAATATAAATCATCTCTTTTTCAAAAGACTTAAAGCATTAGAAGTATTTGGTTTCAAAATTTTTCGCAAAAGTGACACGTGATATTGTCTTAGAAATACATGCCCTTCAGTATACCAGCAAACCAAAAGTCTGCAAAGATACATACACCAGAGCGATAAAGAGGTATGTTGACTGAGTAAATTCATAGATAGACAATAACAGAGCGAATGAAAGTCCTTTTAAAAGCATTTAATGGCAATGTTTACTGATTTGTTGCAATGAAATAATGACAAAATTAGGGTCTAAACACGCTGCCATATTTTATCAATGAAGTGCTTGAATGCGTTTATCCAGGGTGGTTTCTTTGACATGATTTGTCGAGACAGAAGCTGGAAATACTTCAGAACGAAGTCTGTCAGTCAGGTGAAGCAGAATAGTTAAAAATGAAAATCCAGCCATGTGCTAATACAGACCTTTTAATGTGTGTCAGCCCTTCAAATCATTAGCCTCTAAAATGTGGAATTCCTTCCTTTTGTTTCGTGAATCATTTGATGCGCCTTTTTTCAGGCAGTGATCGAATTTCACTCGGTTTTTCATGACAGTCTTGGTCACTTTATCAAAGGGAGGTATATGATTACACTGAATGCGTTTAACAGTGTAAATAGGTGATTTTAAGGAAAAATGTAATTATTTTTTAATGGCCCCAGCTTTTCTTTTATTTACTTTGTTTCGACCCTGTGGCGTTCAAAATTATGAAATCCTTTAAACCCGCCAATAGGCTGTCAGCATTACATTATGTAATGACGATGTTATATATTATCATATGACGTTTGCAGAGTGAAATCATTGCAAATACTAGAGAACTGACAGATTACAGTGCAATTCATGTTACGAAATGAATACCTGGAATTCGGAGAATGGGTCAACAAGATTAATATTTTATAGCGATAGAATTCTGGTTTCCAATAGAACGTTTTCACCGTCTTCAAAGAAATATTTGCTGAAATTAAATTTCCTTCAACCGTTATTTATTTTGCGATCATACTCACCCTAGAGAAAGGGCAAAGGAAAATAAAAAAAATAAAGGTGCTTTTAAAGTAGAGGCACATTAATGTAACGGCTGTTTTGAATTCTGATCGTTGAGACAGAGTGTACTTTTTCCCTCTTGTCTATTTTCTAGCATTATGCTGTTGCCCAAGGGATGGCGCCACATTTTATACTTTTAATTGTCACTGTCACATTTTATACTTTTAATTGCTGAATTGTGAATGAGTCCTGCATGCAGGAACTTTCCACAACATCAGCCGAAGGCTGAGGCTGATCAGTAGCGTGTTGAACTCTGATGTCTAAACTGTTCTGTTCGCCTCTATTTTGCATGCACTCCCGCACTTGTTGATATGATGGACCTCCTTGTCCAGTGCCTCTTTCAAACCATCTGTCCGGCATTTTCTTGATTTTAATCTCAGTTGTTCACTATTCACCATCTAAGAGTCTTCCATTCTTTCCGCATGACCACACCATTAGAAAACTCTAATCTATCCCTTCTCTTAAACCAACCTTTTACCCACTTGTTCTGTGTATCTCCATATTCATTTCCATTTCTATTTTGCTTACACTTGAATGCTACGAAAAGGTCGTACCAACAACCTCAACCTTTTTTCCTTTATTCCCAAGAAACATCCACAGATCACTTCCATGAAGAATAGTGGGCTTGTGAGTCTCTCCATATAATCTCATGTTCGCACCTTCAGACGCTCCAAGTCTTTTGCACACTTTTTTTTTTCTCTTTTCATCCTATTATCATTTGTTATATTTACTCCCAAATATCTGCATTAATCATCTAATTCCATTTCCTACCATCCATATTAACAGTTGATTGCTACATCCTCCTAGCTTCTGTTTGCGCTGACAGTCTTCATCTTTCTCCC
Organism: Macrobrachium nipponense; assembly: GCF_015104395.2. Lineage (NCBI taxonomy): Eukaryota > Metazoa > Arthropoda > Malacostraca > Decapoda > Palaemonidae > Macrobrachium > Macrobrachium nipponense. The sequence goes on from NC_061108.1 coordinate 73,996,555, forward strand.
ATACTCTCAATTCTCTCCACTTGCAAAACTTCAAATTCTTTCTTTAGTTTCTTTAGGTTCTCTTCACTATCCCCAGATATTACTGTGTTATATGCAAATAACACCCTTTCCGCTCTCCATTCACGAAACATTTCCTCATCCAACTCCTGTGAACTTAACCCTCTCTCTTTCCTCGGGCATTGAGCATCACTCCGTTCATTGGATTAGGATTACCCCTGGAAACATCATACACCCAGACTTGGTCGCAATTTAAATCAAACCAGTCACAGTCCCATCCTCATATTACAATATGCAAGCTTCCATCATAAAAACCTTTAGTTTGCTCTCATCATGTCATCTTCTATATCATTCAGTCATAGTACCCTCCATATTCCCCCGCTTCCTCTACTATAAGATTTACTATGCTCAGGTATATATGCCTCATGCAGAGTTTCCCTTTACTCTCACTCTTTTTACAAAGCCGTTTCACAACAAACATTTGAATCACACACCCTCCTCCTTACCTAAATACGCTCATCCCATGAATTTCTCTGGCATCTCTCATGAGAACCTTCTGAATGAAACCCCTGCCACACTTCTTTATGTTACGATGTCAAGTCATTCCCCTGTAATTCATATATTGACCTTTATCGCTTTTACCTTTATAGAGTCGTACAGTCGTTCTTTTGACGTCGTCCCTAAGAATCCTTTCTTTGGACATACGGTACAAATCATGGCAAGCTACACAATCTCACTTCTCCACCCTAGTGCGGCACTTCACTTATATCAGTAAGTCCTAGTCTTTCCACTGTTAAACCTTTAAACTGGCTCCTTCAAGTCTTCAGCAGTCACTTCCTCAAGCAATCTTAACGTTGCTCTTGAGGTTTGCTTTTCTAGTTATTTTCCATCATCAAACAAATTTACAAAACTCCAAGAGCAAAAACCTGTATTCTGTTTAGGCAACATTTCTTCATTTTCATCTTTCAATTCTGAGATTAATTTGCTCATTCATTGTCTTTCCATTTATTCCTTTACAAAGGCATTTTTATTTTGTATGCAGTTGTTGCTTTTATTCACTCCTTTATTTTCATTACTTGCTATATTTTTCATTTTCAATTTTCTGACTACCTTATACATCCTTCAGTGTCCTGTACATAATATTCTATCATGCCTTGTTATTCAAATACTCTTACCGTTTCCTTCACTATGTTTTTCTCTTCCTGTCATACCAATTATTATTATTATTATATTATTATTATTATTATTATTATTATTATTATTATTATTACATTTCTCCTGCAGTTGTTTAACCACAAGCGCGCTATTCTGACACCTATATACATGCCTTCCAATTCTGTGTTTTTTCCCTTGGCTAATTTTTTATTCTTTCTGTCCCCTTTTGCTGTTGTCAGTGCCTTTGTATTAAACTTGTCATAACTACATTGAAGACACATTTATTAACTTTTGCCGCAACCAAACAATGATTAATGTTATCTGCAGACAATCTTCTTCACCATTACGTCCATCAACTTGCTTTTCCCTCTGCTTTGTCATAACACATAATCTGATAAATTCTTTTTCTCAAAGTTCTCGTACTCAGATACCCAATTTCACTGTTCCCTGTCTTCCTTCTCCTCCCATCCACAGATGCTGTTTTTATCCTACTGATCTTCAGACCTCAACCTTCAAGTGCCTTTCTCCACCTTTCTACCTTCAGCTCAGCTCCTTCTGTAGTCCTGTTTGTCAGTGCCGTTATCAGCGAATAGAACACTCTGGGTGTACGGGACCTTCTGTCTCGCATATGATTCATATAACATTCATCACAAGCTCGAAGATGTAGGGGCTGAAAGTTGATTCTTGATGAAGACCAACCCTCACTTTGAACTTCTCTGTAGTTCCATCAGAGCTTCTCACTTGTGTGGTTGCTTCTGCGTACATATCTTGTACCACCTAAATATACTTTTTCAGAAACACCCTTCACCCTCAAACGCCTCCATAATTCTTGCCTTGGTACACGGGCATATGCTTTTTCTAAGTCAATAAATTACAATGAAGTTCTTTCTGTCTTTCTCAATGGTGTGCCTGTCCAAAAAGTGGTATGCCTGCAGACTGCAGTGACTATAGGCCAATTTCTATTCTCCTGTGCCCTCCAAAGTTGCTGAAAAACTCACTTTCACGCACTTCATTTCATGTATGTATATATATATATATATATATATATATATATATATATAATATCACATATATGTATGTATACGTATATGTATGTATGTAGTGTGTAAAATGTGCTGGTGGGTAGCTGTCTTTGTCTAGGAGTGTGTATACGTGTCTTAATGCGCTCTTGTGTTTAACGATGATTTCTTTGTTACCTGGATAATGATTATCATTGCATCTAATTTTTTTATCTCCTTTGCATCATTATTGTGTTGTCTCCCAAGGATTTGACTGAGAGTCCCTATTCCGTATTATTTTTAACCGCGACTCCGTGTATGTGAGTTTCCGCGCGAGTGTGTCTGCGTGTGTGTCTGCCTGTGATCTCGGAGTAAATACTATCCACAAGTAAACTTTTGCATTAAGGCCAGAAATACACGAGAGCTCGCAAATAGCATGTAGCGTCGAGCACTTTGCTAGATAGACTTAGGACCATTGGGAATGAATGGGGGCAAACACACACTTCTCCTAAATTGCAGCTTGCAAGATTCCGGCATACTCTTACTATCTTCAATGTCTTTCTAGAAAGAGAGAGAGAGAGAGAGAGAGAGAGAGAGAGAGAGAGTGAGAGAGAGGAGAGAGAGAGAGAGAGAGAGAGAGAAGGAATAACAAAAGAACATGATGCGTTTATTCCATTGTCTTTAGATTTGATTAGTCTGTAGGGGTTAGTCTTCATGGCTTTTCACAGTTAGAAAGACAGAATTTATTTTTAAATTTAATCGCTGTTTAGAGGTTAATAAGCTTAGGATTATTTTATGTAAGTTTTTTGCTGTTATTAACTTAGTGGAATTTTTGTTGTTTAATAAATGGCCATAGATTTTATTTTATTAAATGTATGATGCCTAGAAATAAACCTGGTTATTTTGGTATCGCTCTTGTATATTAGCGCTGTCAGTGAAGCAAAATTTTGTAGATTAGTTATTTCAGCCGTTTGTCCGAGTTATCCGTCAGAATTTTTTGTGCAGTCTCAAAAATTAATGGTTCACCAGGAATCTGTGTTCTTGAGCTCTGTATAACATTCTTAAACATGAAATTTCTGAATTTTTGTTAAATAAACGGGTTTATTTTTTTCAATCTACTCCTTTCTTAGTAATGTAAATAAAAAAATTCATTTAACGGTGACTTTTTTTAAAGCTAAAACTAACACAAGGAGAAGACTTGATTTTTGTCAAAATATTTTGAAGTTATGCAAGTGAGAAAGCTAATATTTCTGGAAAAAAACCATAAAGATAAGCTTGATTTATGTATCTCAATAATTAAAGTGATTATCAGATATTGATTTCATGCAATAGTCCGTAGCTTGTAATCGACATAATATTGAAACAAGTTTTTTCTTTACCTAGTGAATATAAACTCTGGCGTGGCACACAAATATAATTTTTTTCCTAAAAACACCTCAGAGAGCAAACCCATTATTTCAAAGTGACTAACGTACATTTAACAACGTTCCTCAGATATCCAATAGTTCACAAAGATTTAAAGGATCGGAGATACATGAGCAAATACCACATATGTTATCTGTTAATTGACTGCGATTGGTTTTACTTTGGGATGTGTGGACTGAGGTGTGGAGGGGGGCTGGGGGTGGAGGGGCGGCCCGTGTATGTTGGAGGGGCTTCAGAAAACGGATACCTTGCTAATTAAAAGTGTTCGAAAATTTGAGATTTTTTTCTTGCTAACTTTTGCCAAGTTATTTGAAGGAGGAGTAGTAGTTCGCCTGATTTGAAAAGTTAAGATGCACAAATGAGGCAGATAATTAAGTTATTACCTGCAGTTGTTGGGCCATGAAATAAAGTTTGTTTGTTAAAAGGGCAGTGTGATTGTTCAGAAATCATAGTTTTCCACTTTTTGGATACTGGTTACAAAGTGATTAAATATCAGAGAAACTTTGCACAACAAGTTGTTTAAATGGCAGTAGAGCCGAAAGTTTTCAACCCAAGTTAACACGATTTAGCTGCTGCAAGATCATGATTTAAGTTTTGACTTGGGGAAACTCCTACATACCCTTTAGTTCAGCCATTTCCATCTTACTCTGGATATTACAGTATTAGTTAGAACTGACGTAAAAAGGTTCCCACTCCCACTAATTTATGAAGTGAAAACAGACACAAATATAATCGCCTCTCAAAATCTTCATCACCTTTTTACTTCCAAATTTTCTTAGTCTTAGCTGGACCAAGTCTCAGATACGTTAATAATTGCAGAGCCCAGTACCTAAATATATTAAGAGACATTAACAGATACAGTACCTGCGATCACCGTCGGTCTACTGCACAACATCCAAAAGTTGCAAGACCTAAAACTTTGAAATATCATCGTTTTTATGGTACTTAAGAATTATATTAAGTAACATTTATCTGTACAGTATCTTTTATGCTGTATTTAAATAATCCAATGAAGAAAATCTGTTGTAATGCACAGTCTGCCCTATCTTGGTGATATACTTCCCCGTAATTTGTTAGTCTGAATATGTTATGTAAATAGAAGCAGGAGACTGGCACCAAAACAAAGCTGACGTTCGAAGATACACGTTTAGGACAGTTCGACGCCTATGAAGAATTTCCCGTCGAGGGAATATGAAAATTTGACCATGTCGAGATGTTTCCACTTTTCCCAAAATAAACAAGAGTCGCCCGAGCCAGCGGCTGGGAATGCAACAAATAATAATATTGTAATGTTTCTACGGCAGGCGCCTCGTCACGATAGTAGTGGTGGCGATGGTGGTGGGGCGTTAGTGGTTGGTGGTGGTAATGTGGGGTCGGAGGGGGAGGGGGCGGGGGGATGGCGAAGGCTTTTGGAAGGAAAACATTTTTAAGGTGTAGAGGCGGAGGGCCGACTTCTTCTCCAGTCCAGCAAGCAATTTTATCACACTGGCCGAAGAGGAATTCAATATTACAATCAGAACTGCGACTGTTTTACATAATACAATCTGGACGCGCGCTCCCTCTTTCGTTCTCTCTTTCTTTCCTTCTCTCTTTCGACTCACGCCATGGCTTTCCTTGGTCCTCTCTTGGTCCTCATCCACCACCACCTCCCCCACCCCCACCCAACTCACGTCCCTTCTCCGGGAATTTTGTCCACGGCTAAAGATTAGAGGTTATTGTGGAGGACGTTTTATATTCTTTTTAAGGAACTTGTTTTTCGGAAGTTGAATTTTGAATAATGATTTTCATTTCACTATTTCTTCATTTCAAGTGTTTTAAAGATGAAAGCAGTGACCAAACTTTATTTGGTAATAATGAATAAATCTTTATTAAGTTTACTTAATAAGAGTGCCCTTGTTAGTAACCTGTGCGAAAATTCGTACCTATATCCATCCCGATTGCAGTTACAAGCATGGAAAGTAAGCACATACGCAAAGCTAGATTGCTTTCATGTACAATTAAAACTAGGCTTGAGCATGTCCGCATCTTTAATCCTTCAGATCTGCAGGTTTTAAATCATTCCTTGACCGCTATTAGTAGTAGCGTTTGCGTTTGGTACATTACATTATATCAGAATGACATCATTGCTATTAGACATTATCTTATGGTATATTGTTTTCAAATACATTTTTTGTTAAGTTATTGAGGGGCTATATATAGCTTTGATTTTGTATAAAGTGAAACATTATACTAATGGAAGGAGTATATAACCTCGTTACTCTAAAATGGAAGAGTCGAGACTGACAAGGTATTCATATGCAAGGAAACAAGCAAGTGACTCTGGAGTGTTTCGACTTCGCATCTATTCGTATTATTGTCGCCATATTTGTAGGTGGAGTGACTGTTTTAGTGATTTGCTCATTGCTTCAGATTCAGAACATTTGATAGAGATTGATTAGCTGTGTGGGCGGTGTCCTTCAGAAATAATTAAAATCTGCAACAGATATTTGGAGTGAATCGTTGTTTCCAAAAGTCTAACTTATTAAAGCAAAAAGGAACGAGGACTTGGCAACATGTATAAAGATGCCGGACGACTATCATACTTAGATAATCTAACAAACCCTCTTGGACTGAATGTTTATGAATCCCATGAATAACCGACAAGGGAGAATTCTTGACTGCAGATTACGTGATGAGAGATGTGTTATCTGACTATAAGGTTGATTAATAATACCAGGAAATTTGATGACTCAAAAGCAGGTCAGTCACCCTTGAACAAACACATGGGTGATCCGAGATGAAGTTTCCATGTCTTGGGTTTCATGAATACAACTTCATTTACTGTGGGAACTGTTGACGTCTTGATAAAATTAGGGTTCATTTGCAGCAAGTTTTGTAAGCTCTACTGCTTACATTCATTGCCGTCTTGTAATAGAGAACTAATTTACTGATGCCTTTCAGTTCCTAAACGCTGTATGATTACCCCTTAATCATTTTAAATCATCGTGCCAGCTTTGAAATATGAAGGCATTTGAAATTATGGCTAATTTTATTTTAGCTGGGTTGCAATGGGTATTCAGATATCTTTTTCGTGTCTTTGAGAACCAATCTCAAATGGCCATTAAACTGTATTTTCGCTCTAGACATCTTGTTGATTTTGTTTTGGCTCGCTGGATTACCTCATCTGGCGTTTGATATGTTGAAACTGGTAATCCTCGAAGTCTTTGGTTCAGTGACTCTCTTTTCCTCTATTTGTAACTTTGGAATTATTTTTTGTGTCGGATTTTCATGAATTTAATAAAATGACTTCACTTAAGAAGCAAGTCTATCTCTGCCTTCGTGGTAAATCCCTACCCGTGACCCTTACTCACCCTCTTTCTTGTATTTCGACTTGGGTATTTCAGGAAACCCAGAAAAGAAATTTCATGCAGCGTATTGGGCTACAGTTGACTGAATAAACATATGGTCGGTGAAGACAGTAAACTATACTGTGGGTATCAATCAATTATTAAAATAAACTAGTTGGTCATATTGGATGCACAGAGAAGCAGACAAGGAGCCCCGAGTGTAAGTCAAGCTGTATCGATGCATAAACCTCCAAGAGAGAAAGAGAAAGAAAAAGATAAGAATGAAAGCAGAGAGTGATAGTGTAAACATAGGAGAAATCAGTGCGAGGGGGACGGACTGTTATTTCACCATGGGATTGGACACGGAGCGCTTAATTTCCTGATACAAGTTTAAGGGGAGTGGTTTCATTGCATCGCGTTGCTGCGCTCGCGTTGTTGTTGTTCCCGTTTCATTCAACATCTCTCTCTCTCTCTCTCTCTCTCTCTCTCTCTCTCTCTGTGTGTGTGTGTGTGTGTGTGTGTGTGTGTGTGTGTGGTTCTTTTTTTAAAAATTTTTATTGCAAAATGCCTTATTTTCTCTATATCTATATTCGAGTCTCATGAGCTGAAACCCTTGACTTTTCAGTTGAATTCCTAATTTCCTCTAGCACTTGTTCCCTCACAAAGTGTTATAGTAAATGAGTAGCTTTAGTGTTTACACGGAAAAAGATATAGTTGAACTTCATTGACTATCAGCAGATCTCATGATTTTATGATGGCATCATAGAATGACTGGTCAGTGTTTGTCTTTGGCCCAGCTCAGTTTAATTTCTTTTGTAGTGCGTCATCAATTTTTGCATACCTGACTTTTGTGCATGCCTTTCTTTGGATGCTAGGTTTTATTTAAACATGTTATGTATATATATAATCATTTATAAATGTCTACAGTTGTGTAAAATTCAGACATTTACGTAGTTGCTATGCATATGCACAACACTTAATGTCATGCTCTATAGTAAAGAGTTAGAATGCGGGTAGTGTAGTGTCCTTATCAATAGATATCTGGATTTGATTTAGAAACCCGTTAAACGGACCCTTGAATTCCTTGGTATTTCAGTGCGGGATATTAATATCTTTTAAGTAATTTTATACTCTCTTTTTTTTCAGTTTCTTTTGTTTGCATAAACCTCCGAAGTAAGTGAAAAAAGGTAAGCTGGGTTGTTCAGCTTCATGTCGTTTGTGCCCTTATGTTTAAGAGTTGAAAAATGTCATTCAAAAAAATTTTTTTTTTTTTTTTAGTGATTTGGCTCATTAATCTGAATTAATTTCTGTGGAATGTTTTTGTGCTCTTGTAATATAATATGATTTACCTCTGACAGTATTTTGATATACAAAGGTTGCTCTTATTCGGACATCCTAATTTTACCTTGGATCTAAGGACGAATGAAAAGGTAAAAGAGTGAACCCTTTCCCCCTAAGGCATCAAAAATCTATGTTCTCTTATTTTCACTTTCAAATGTCATACAAGGACCGAAAAAACTCTTACTATGTTGTAAGATACTTGCAGCTTAAAGTTGTACATCATGAAAGGCTAGTTAGCAGTACCTACTCTTTTTTTTTTCCATTTCAAGTAAACGTGTGCTAAGATTTGGAAGAAAATAGAGAATTAGCATACTTGAATGCCAGCCAGTTTCCTTAAGATATCAGGCATTTCCTTTTTTGGCATGATTTTTTTTATCAGTGGATCAATCAACCCGATGTGTTTTTCATGTACAAAATATATTTTCCTTAAAAAGTCAAAATACTCTAGGTCAAACTTGAATATTGACCTCTGTAAAGCTGCTTCAAACGAAATTTGTTGGCAACATTGTTTTGCTGCTGTCATTTTCAGTGGAGTCAAGGTTAGGGAGATTCAATCCATATTTATGTTGTCACATTTAGTTATTTGGCGCCATGCCTTTGATTCATACTTGTAACTGCAGCTTTCAAAATTGGCCTTATTTTTCTGGGAACTTTTGACCCGTCTGACTAACGTCTGGTGCCGTCTCTGGTGATTATGATGTTAATTGATTAATTTCCATTATTTACTGTATACTTTTTTGTTGCGTGCGCTATATCTCGAGATGTTATAACTTCAGGCTGAATATGGTAAAACCAAGATAGAGGATAGCTCTCTTGCTTTTTTATTTATCTGTGATTTATTTAACATCTTTCCTTTCATAACTGTAATTAACTTCGCCAGAAAACATTTCAAGCATTGGCTGGTATATTCCTTTTAGTTAGAAGGGAATATTCCAGCCAGTATAAGATTATTTGTTTTTGATATATCGGTAAATGCCTTTGTTCCAAAGAGTATTGCAGTCCAGTTCCATTTAAAGCAAGTATGTGCTTCATCTTGAAAGTTTGAACTGAAGGTTCTTTAAGACTCACCAGACAGTAATAGATTTGACATGAATCTTGAATATCTTTATTGAATTGCGCATCAGCGTATTAGCTTTTTGAAAATGTATTTTATGCAACGTGTCTTCTTCAAACCGGTATGTTGCTGACTTTCTCATCTAAATGCTACGCACTTAAGACAAGGAAATTGCAAATGCTCGTCCTTGCAACAGAATATGGATAAGGTGAGTTCTCGAGTCAAAACGCCATTATTTTCTGGTTTAAGACCAAGGGATAGCTTACAGCCTTTGGTAATGACAAGAGAAGAAATTGAAAGACTGAGGATGTTCGCCTACTTCTTAATTGTTTCTGTTTTGAAAGGGCTCTGGTTTTTAGATAGTCGGCTGAACTTGTTTCCAGTGTAACTTCATGTCTAGTGTACGTTCAGTCTACTCCCAGATCGGGAGCTTACTGTAATACTGAGTATTCAGCTTACGGAATGCGCTTGAACTACAAGCCGGCTGTTGACCCGTCATGTCCTGCCTGCCCATCATAGAAGTAAATTCCTTTTGTTATCCATCGATCGTACTTTTCACTTGATATTTTTTTTTTATTCTTGAATGCTTGATTAAAATAGACTCTTTTGACAAGCCTTTTCACACATCATGTGTCGACAATCTTGAAGTTCTCCCACCTTGACACATTTTGTTTCAGTGCGTAGTTTGCCTGTACTATCGGCCTATGCTTACAATTTGATGTGTAGATTTCAGTCATTTTTTTTTCGACTCACTTTTTGTTATTCTCTCTCTCTCTCTCTCTTCTTCCTCTCTCCTCTCATCTCTCCTCTCTCTCTCTCTCTCTCTCTCTCTCTCTCTCTCCTGATCTGGTATTATCATACTCTACTAGTCGAAATATATTGGAAGACCGGTTTCCTCAAACAACGTGTCATAATCATTTTGAAATCATAAGTTGGTTTATGTTTGCCCGATGTGTTGTGTTGGCTTTTTAAATACCAGAGCAAATACCAGTTTATGTTAAGTATATTTTAACATTGGGTATCTTTTTAGACGATCATATTTAAAACTAACTTGAAGCATTAGATGGAGAAATGTGACAGTTCACTCTGAAAATAATATTGTTATTTTTTTATACGTAGAAAGCGATGAACTTTTGACTTGAGCTTATTCCCAATTAATTTAGAAGATAATAAGCTGGATTCTCCAGAGAGCAGGGCCGGGATTTCCGATAGCGAGGACGGAAGAATGACCACGCCGGAGTTAGTGGAAGTTGTGTCTTTTGGTTGGTGTGTATAACGTTGAAATTAATTTACAAGACGGGCACTCTGGTAGGCAAACGTATCGACGAATTGGTAAAGGGGAACACACGAGATGGAGAGGCCTTTAATCGGTTAAGCCCGGCGATAAGAAGCGCCTTTGCGCTCTCATTACATACGTGTCATATTATCCTCCTCCGACGTAGCACGCGTTACGCCGCTGTGGCGCCCCAGCGAGGTAAACAGGAGGTTGGATATCTTTTTATTGGAGGCAAGGAAGAGCCTACGTTTTATATGACATTCTGTGAAAATTCCCTATTCATGGGAGTATTGCCAACTGTGAACGTAAGCCTTCCATTGAGGTTGGTCGACCATTGAAGGGAGAGTATTCATCCCAACTTGTGTGTATGCCACTCCCTCATGCCCCGTCACCCCCACCCTTACCCTCCCCTTCCCCCCCCTCCCTCTCCCGCCCCCCTCCATTCCCCTAAGACTACTTTTCTTCTCATATTTTCGTTCCTCGCCTTGCCTTTCCTTACCGTTCATATTATGCCCGTATTTCATCTATCTCATTGTCTCTCATGGTGCCTTCTTTCGGCTAACAATATGACTGTCGTGTTGGTTTTTATTTTCACACATTCCGACTGTTTCCTTATAGTTGTTATGATTATATTCCCTTTAACTTTCTGCTTATTAAGACGACGACGACCAGATTCTCATCTAATCATCTTTTGTCTCGCGTTTTCAGAGGTAAAAAAAAGCTCCGGTCAGAAAGCACATAACCTATAATATTACAGTAGTTGATTCCATTGAAGTTATGAATTGAAATAAGAAGAACGTTTTAACTTGTAATTTTTTATACAACTATTGAAATATTAATAACAACGAAAATATTCAATAAAACATTGGTAGTGGCTATTTAGTGTATTTGCCTTAAAGTGCTATAACTCAGAAAGTAACCTTTGTGTTGGCTTTCCTTTATATTGTTTTACTTAGAAGAAATCTTTATTATTTTATTATTATTATTATTCTTATTATTATTTATTATTAGTTTAAGTATCTTATTATTATTATTGATTATTATTATTTATTATTATTATATATTATTATTATTATTATTATTATTAATTATTATTATTATTATGCCAAGTAGGGGTCACTATCTTTGGCGCAATCACATCCAAACTCTTTGAGGTAAATAACAAAAGAAAAAATGTCCCTAATCTCCTTACCCCTCGCAAGGGTTTCTTGTAACTGAAAAGTTGCAAGGTATTAACAATAAAAGAAAAAAAAATACTTGGAGAAGGTGTGACTATCATGTATCAGGCAAAATGGAATTTAACACCATGAAGATTCAGTCATCACGGAGATCTGTGATTTGTTCTTTTTCTTAGAGACCCAAAGTATATGATAAATAATATGCCTGTGGTCAGATACAGACAAGGTATAAGACAGCTGCAATATCTCTTTGGTTGGAAAGTTTAATGAACTGAAAGGTTAATGAACCTGAGGACAATTTAGGGTCAGGTAAATATTTTCATAAGGAGGTGACGGAATCATGAAAAAGTAAATCTTGTGGGACAAACATATGTTGGCAAATAAATAAACAGCGAAAATAGTCATTCAGTTAGAATCCAAGTTATTTCATTAATAAAGTGATACTAATGAAAACTAGATACAAACAGGTGCATTACTCGCAAGACTGCGCGTGAATCCCTTCCTTTAGCAAAGACTGTAAAGCCTTCAAGTAATGTTCTGTGATATGCACTGTGCCATTGGGCTAGTAAGTGTCCAATGCAGATTGTTAGATTTTTTTCATACAAATCATTTCATCACTGGTTAAAAAACGTCCAAATCCCATAGCAATTTATGCAGACGACGTGAAATAAATGCACGTGGTGCTTCAAGACTGCATGATAAGCACTACCTCTTGAGACCGATTTGAAATCATTTTATTTTATTTTATTTTTATTTTTATCTATATATATATTTTTTTTTATTATTTATTCTAAAGAATATACGGAAATTTCTGGGTATATTTTTCAATGTTAGTTACTGCATGAACTTTAAAACAATTTTAGTGATTTTTCATGCATAGTATATACTGGCATAAAAATAATCTTTAAATGAATGTGGTTGGTGCCGTAGCTAACTAACACAATGATGCATACCATTGGACAGACCCAAATCGGAAACTTTTCCTGTAGGTCCTAATTTCCTTCCTTTCTTGTCTTTGAAATCTTATCGATGGTGAGAGTTAATATGATATTTTTGTACATTATAATTAGTTCAGGTTTTTCGAGATTTAATTTATTTTTCGCCAAAAGAAGGAATGAAGATTTAGTAACTGTAATTATTATCAGCATTTCCCATTTAGAAATAATCTGCCTAAGGCTATTTCTATAAACAGTGTTCGTTTTCTTTTTTCATCTTATTCCCAAATTTCCCAGAGGAAATAGACGTCTGCGATTGCCTTCCATCTATAAGTGTTGCCTGCAAGTTCAAGAACTCGGAGTCTAATATAAGGCCAAATTAAGGTCATATATTTTGCCTGAGTTACAGAATCTTTTTGCTTTTCACATAAGTGACTTCACTCTGAATGATCGTTGTTCATGTTTTAGTTGTTATATTATATAAAAAAAAGTACGAAATATGATTAGTCACATTAGTCAACCCTTCATTTATTGATTAATTTATTATTTTTATTGACATCCACATATGATTCCATTTATTGATTAATTTATTATTATTATTATTATTGACATTTACATCTGATGCACCTCCCTTGGGTGTGCATGCAGTAAAGAACCTGTGAGGCCTATGAATTTCTTTCAGTTTGGCCTCATTTCTCACTTTCAGGAAATAACGTAGAGTTCTTTTCATAGATGATTTAGTATTTCTGTTCGCTCTTATTCTAGCTTAAGTTAGACGTTTGGTGTACAAAATTTTTTTAATGTCCTGTGAATGGTATTTTTAATAGAACTGTATAATCGAAAGTTAATGTTCGTGAACGGCAGGTTTCAGCGACATATGATGATATCGCTTATAAACTGGCGTTCACAACATTCTGACAGATAGAAAATCGCAACCTTACTTAATGAAGCTATGCACTCAATTGATAAGGACCTAGTTGTCAAAGTACATGTATAAAAGTATCGAAGCTCCCCATACTCTATACTTTGCTACATGCCTTCCCTTCTATAATATCTTAATTTTGACGTTTAATGCGTCTCTCTCTCTCTCTCCGCTCACCCTCTCCTCTCAATCTTCTTACTCATCTCTCATCTCTCTCTCTCTCTCTCTCTCTCTCTCTCTCTCTCTCTCTCTCATTGCATTGATCATTTTAAACGTGTGTCCTCTTCGTGATCGTACTAAATCTTGTATTTAGTGATTGGTTTAAAAGAACCACCATGCATTTAGATGTTGACATATGATTAATTCTGCGATTGAGCCCTTATCGCCCACAAAGTCCCATGCTTTAAAAAGATTTGTGAGAATGACTCGTTCCTGTTTATAGCTTCAGATGTGTAGTTTGAGGAGAATATACCACAGAAAATTTTCACAAGCTTACTCCCTTTAAGGTTCACATGTAAAAGCAAAACAACGCTCCCATGGGCGTGAAAGTCAAGTAAACAGAAAATATATCATCAATAGTGCTTTTGTAACCTTGAGTTGCAACTCGAATTGAAAAGTTATTAGAAGAATATCACAAGGCCTTCAATGCAAGAATACTCGTTTTATAGTCGTATTATTATTATTATTATTATTATTATTATTATTATTATTATTATTATTATTATTATTATTAGGCTACACTTTTGATTCATTTTAAACTTTGCTACCTTTACTTTCGTACGTTTTTATGCGTGAAAATGTGTTTTTTTTAAATTATTTTACTCTTTAAGTATTAATTAAACTAAAATTCAAAAGTATAACCAAATTTGAGGTGAACATTACCCATGCGCATGATTTTCTCTATGAACTTGAGAGTTTCGTTTTGTGTTAATTACATTTTTCCCCTATAGATAACACATATTTTTGAAGTTATTATTATCATGGGATTTTATTTCTGGTAAAATACCACTAATCTCTCTCTCTCTCTCTCTCTCTCTCTCTCTCTCTCTCTCTCTCTCTGTATACTTGTATACATATGCGGACAACAAGGGAAGATGGAAAGATCCACGAATAATTAACATCGTTTATTATGGCCGACGTAGTTTCGCAATAATCCATCGCATTTTCAAGTCGGCGATGACACAATATATTCCTTTAATAAAGAGAAAAAGTCACCACTTAAAAAAATCCAATTATGATGTCATATCTTTTAAAATACTTTAAAGGAAACCTACCAATACGCCGCTGAAAAGTGACTAAACAGAAGTAAAACGGGCGAGAAGTAAACAGAACGGCAAAGCAGTTAGGCAATAAACAAAGGTGTGGAAGAGGTCTGGGTATTTAATCGAACGCGTGCTTTTATGAAAATTGATTCCAAAGTCGTAAGCTCGTCCTCATGCTGGGCTGTAGCTATTATTTGGATGTTTTTATACCTATCTGTTTATTAGTCTATGTATATATGTGTAAATATCTCATTCTCGTCACTCTTTTTAAACATTTGAATTTTGCCGAAGTAAATGTTATTTGGAATGGTTAGTTAGTCTAAGCCATTAAGATATTCAATAAGATATTTACGTTTCTTAGGTGATGTACAATACGACGAAACAAGAATTGAATCAGTGATGTGAGAAACGCCATTTGGGAAATGAGTCATTCAAGAACACACAAACTCCCTCGATGCAGTCTTGTCCTTGCCCTCACCTGTTACTTTTAAACTCACTGAGTTTTGTTTCGAAATTTCCAAAAGATTTTAGGGAGCTGGGATGTTTATTATTTAGACATGCAAAAGAACTTCGACTATGATTAAACCGTACCAAGCCTTATCTGTCCAGGGTGCGACATTACCTTAATGACAGAAACAAATTAAGCAAGGCTGATGAGGAGCTTTTCGTGATAGAGAACAACGTGTCTCGTGAAGAGATGAATTGTCTTAATGTTATGTTACTGTATTAAAGTATAACTAAAGACAGTCGAGGAGAGACCGCTAAGGAACGCCGTTAAAACAGGAAAGTGAAAGAGTACAGTGAACTGCAGAAGAAGCGCTATAGTCGTACCGGAAAGTGAAGTCAGTTTGCAGATGGGCGAAGCAGTGGCCACGAGCGAAAGCTATCAGGCCGAACATAAGTTACAGTGTACTAAAAATAATTGAATTTTCCACATTCCTTGGAAATAATAAGCAGACACAAGATAGGCAAGGTTAAGATTCCGTCGACTTCAGTTTATGGAGCCCCTACTTGAGATTGAATAATGGACTTATTATTTGTAATGGACAGTGTTGAATATTTAGGAGAGCATCTGTTTTTAGATGTTGGAGAGGTAACAAAACAAAATTTGGAGCTGAACACTCGCTCATCTCGGCTTTTTCACTTACTGAAAGGTTCCATTTCCATTTTTCTAGAACAGAACCTTTTAATAGAAAATTGGTATGACAGTTAACAAAATTATGCTATAATATTTATATATATATATATAATAATATATATATATATATATATATAATATATATATATATATATATATATATTATATATATAATTACATATATATATATATATATATATATATAATTTAAATATAAACACTGATTCTCATTATATAACAAAAAGTTATCCCTTAGAGGAACCTCCGAAAGCAGTACTCTTCGTTGCCAGTGTGTGTGTACTTACCGTCTCATCTCGAGACTGGAAGGCAAAAGCCTAGTTAATATTTCCTTTTTTGTCGTCCTAGATGAGAGTTTAACCTACGATTATGTAAATAATCGCCAATGCTATCCAACGTTTATATGTGTACACGCATCATATGTGTGTGTGAATGCTGAAGAGGGGAAATATATGGTAGCTGATTTGTTTAAATTAGGGAAGCAGAACTGAATGTGACGGTGCTAAGAGTGACAAAAGTCAAATGGCAATGTTTGCAGGACTACAAATCCAGTTGTTTGGTCTAGGGTAGCTAAAGGATGTAGAGATAAGGTAAGGATAGCCCTTATAATAATGTCATAACTACTTTGGGATTATACACTTTCTGTTACAACGTTTTCTTTTGCCACACTCTATTAATACTCACAGTTCTCGATTAACACATTTTACTCTTTCACCTGGCCCCAATGTATTCTTAAAGGTGCTTCTCTCTACAGTAAAGCATTTCGTGAACACCCATCTGCACGCTATCACATACATGTCACCAGCACACTGACAAGAAGTTTAAGACTGTATTTGGAGAACGAATCTTTGGCAAATGCCAGTTAGTTGTTGACTTGTATTTTACTTGTTTTTCACGTGTGTTCACTAAGTTGCTTCCGTGTGTTTATGGCATATTTTACTGCAGTGCAGATGCACCCTATTACAAGTGTTTCCCTCCTTAGTTATATATTTTTCAGCTGTCGTAGACATACCCACTATGAAGTTTCCACTCCTGCGCACAATGCCCTTACACTTTAGACACCCCAAGTACCAAATCATGTAGGAAGTAAGAGAGTCAGACAAGTCACAAGGACTGATAGGGAAAGAACAGGATGGTTTATACAAGGAGGAGGGTATATGGACCAGGTATGTTAAGACACGCTTTATGTGAGGGGTTTGAAAATAAATGGGAAAACCTCTATATGTCATACACTTGACCTACAAGCCTAGAAAAAACTATAGGCATTGAGGAGCCTATTGAGGATGTTTGGTATAGAGGGCGTTTTTTAAATTGTTAAAAGTTTCTGTGATATGAGTGAAGCAAGTCTGAATGTGTACTAGGTGGGAGATGGACTAGCTCCGTGTTAAATTACTTCTGGGCAAAGGGTGTGTCATAGCTATATGGCTGATTATTATCTTTATTGGTGGTTTGTCGAATCCATCAATAAAATTGATCAAAATTGTTGGATAAGATGAGAGGTCATAAATTGACTTTGGAATCTAGTCAGTGGTTTATTACTGATTGTGAAAAGCAAAGGTATTTACCCTGGAAGAAAGGTGAAAGATTTAATCTCTTGCAAGAGGAGAAAGTAGCGAGTAAATTTGAAAAAAAGCTAACATTTAAGCACCAAAAAGATAGAACAGTGAATGTTAATGTGGAACTGGAAGAATGGCTTAGTTAGTTCGTGTCAGTAGTTGAGAGTGATTAAATCAGATGAAGAAGGAGGTCACAGAACAGATGAAGTAAAGACGGTATCAGGTTGTGTGCAAAAGGTCAGAAGACTTGGAGTGTCTGTTTAAGCTGAGAAGTGAAACTATGAAGGAAGGGTAATGGCAACTCTTGGCACGAGAAGAATAATATTGAAAATGGTGAGAAATACAAAGAGACATAGTAGTGGTAAAGATGTCATAGAGTCAGAGGTTTTTGAGATGTATTGGAAAGGATAAGGAACACTAGCTTGGTGAAAGATTAGCATAAATCGGAAATGTTCGAAAAGAGGAACAGAGAAAGACTTGAAACCACGCGTGCAGGATAGAGGTTCATTGCACAATATGTGTTGGAAATGTCAGTACACTGCTAACGATCCTTCTGCGCAGCTGCGTGAAGCTTTAATATTGCAGTAGATGCTGCACTTGGTGTTCATCCATGATTCACCAGTGAAAGTATTAATGTTCCCAGTGACCACTGTGTCGTTTTTTTTTCTTTTTAACTACACCGTATTAATGATTATATACTTAGGTGCATACATGTATGTATACATATACGGATATGGATACATATGCACATTTATGGAAGAATGGATATATGTATGCATGTATTGTATGTAAT